>NW_024412419.1:7294398-7394387 GCF_014898765.1 Herpailurus yagouaroundi
TCTCTGTCAAAAATAAATAAACATTAAAAAAAAATTTTTTTTTAAATCTGGAAGCTCTGGCAAGACCAGAATCTTCTCTCTGTTTAGCAGGTCTTTCTTTGGTCTGTCTGTCGCTTGGTTCTCAACATTACGACTTCCACGATTGTTTCTACCTGTAATAGAACCATGATGGCCAATGTTTGTAAATCACTCCAGAGCTTAGAGAGCCCTGGTCCTAAATGGATGGCTCGGTCTTTCTTAGTCCGGAAAGAATCTCTTCTGAGGTCAGTAGCTGGATGTCAAGGAAAGAGACATGCTGATTCATGCTGTGCTCCCGAACACTCATGGAGGACCAGCGATGGCCAGGCTCTGCTTAGTGCTGAGGGGTGTGGAGTAGAGTGGGGATTCCCGCTTTCTTAGAGCAATCTCAGCCGAATCAAATAACAGCCATGTCAACTCTAGTTCCAGTGCTAACTAGTTGTTGCCAACTAGGATGTGCCCTTGGCAAGCCACTTCTCTCTGGGGGCTTCGAGAACCCTCTGAGGAACAAGAAGCTGGACTGGGCCGCTCAGGTGGCTTCCCTCCGTCTCTCCCACAACCCATCCAGTTGATAAAGGCCATGGCTGCAGAGCCATCTTCCGTGTAAATGTTGCTCTGGCCTGTAATTTCCTGTTTTTAATAACACAGAAGAGCACCCTCGGGCTGTGCTGGAGCCCAGTGATTGCTAGCCCAGAGCTAGATGGCTTATTAGGGCCCCGGGTCCTGGGGAACAGCAACGGAAAATCAAATCTGGATGAAAATCATAGGCTCCCGGGAGGACAGACCTTTATCCAGTCCCAGTCTACTGGTGACATTTCAGGATACAGAGAGATTTTTGGAACAGCTGGGAGATTTAAGTCAATAGCCGTTTGGTGAGTGTCACCTCTGGTAGATAGTTTGGGGTGACTGAGCCTCAGCCTCGTAGGGGAATCCGACGTGACATACACCGGAAAAGCACTTTATAGTTGATGGGGCATCGTCACATGGTCTCCGTTAATCGTTGCTAGAGCCCTGGGAGGAATCAGAAGCTCAGAGAGGTGAAGTGATGCTCCAAGCACAGGCCGGAGAGTTTAAGAAATATATTAGTATTATTTTTTTAATTTTTAAGAAAATGCTTTATTTATTTTTGAGAGAGACAGAGACAGGGTGAGAGCGGGGAAGGGGCAGAGACAGGGAGACACAGAATCCGAAGCAGGCTCCAGGCTCTGAGCTGTCAGCGCGGAGCCCGATGTGGGGCTTGAACTCACGAGCCATGAGATCAGGACCTGAGCCCAAGTCAGATGCTTGACCACCTGAGCCACCCAGGCGCCCCTTATTGTTATTCTTTATAAAAGGCTCTTGGAAGTGCTAACATTTGATACAGGTTTTAAAATGAGTATCAGGGCGCATGGCGGGCTCAGTCAGTTAAACGTCTGATCTCATGGCTCGTGAGTTCGATCCCCCATGGGGCTCTCTGCTGTCAGTGCAGAGCCTGCTTCGGATCCTCTGTCTCCCTCTCTCCCTGCCTGTCCCCTGTTGATGCTCTCTCTCTCAAAAATAAATACACATTTAAAATGGGTATGGATTTTTTCTCCTTTTCTACTATGTGAATAAATCATTATAGATTTGGAAAGTGTAATAAAATGCAAAAAAAACCCACCAACCTAAATGAACAAAAGATCAATAATCCTAATACATAGGTGCTGCTGCTGTAAATCACATTCCAGTTCTTTCTTTCCATTTTTTTCTTTAGTTGAAATCATGCTCTCGATATAGTTTTGAATTGTTTTTCTCTTTGCCTTATATTTTATCACATACATTTTGAACAGGTTGAACTCCAGTAGGAAGTGAGGGTGTGTGATTAGAGAATTCTGTGCTAAGAACTTGCCTGAGGAAAAGGCGTGGGACAGGAAAAGGCAGGACGTATTCAGGAAATGGGAAGTTAATTCTTCAGGCTAACCTGGTGATTCTATGTGGAGTCGCAGTGTAGCAGAGTCTAGAGAGACCTTCAGTGTTAGATGGTGGAGAGCCTTGAAGAATTTGTATTCTCCTTAAAAAATGTTACACTATAGGGGCACCTACGGTGGTGGCTCAGTCGGTTAGGCATCAGACATCAGCTCAGGTCGTGATCTCACAGTTCGTGGGTTCGAGCCCCGCGTCGGGCTCTGGGCTGACAGCTCGGAGCCTGGAGCCTGTTTCAGATTCTGCGTCTCTCTCTCTCTCTCTCTCTGCCCCTCCCCTGCTCACGCTGTGTCTCTCTGGCTCTGAAGAAATGAATAAACCTTTAAAAAAAACTTTAAAAAAAAAAAAGGCTACTGTGATCAGAACATGAGTGGAGGCCCTGACGCCTATTTGACCCTATAAGACACCCTGACCCCATTCTGAAAACCACTGTTGCATAATGTCATTTTTATGGTTGCGTGGTAAGAATACAGCATCATCTAGTTAATCAGCCTGCTCAGTTGTTTCCAATTTCTCCCTTTGTAAATTGATACTACATTCTTTGAGCATATCCCATAATTATTTCCCAATGAAGGTTTTTGAACACGGGTGTGACACAATCAGAGGTGTTAGTGTGAATGCCAAATACAGTAAAATCTTACTTAACTGGAATTCAGTTAACCACAATCCTTAATTAGCCAATTTTCTTTTGCTCAACTTTGGGAAACATAGAGAAAACTCCCTCCCATTCTCCCTCCCTCTTTCTCAAACACACACACACACACACACACACACACACACACACACACACACTTACATAGAGAGAAAAAGAGAGAGAAAATTATGAAATAGGGATAAATTTAACAAATATTTGCAATTACCATACTCTAAAAACAACAAAACATTACTGAGAGAAATTAAAGATGAATGTAAATGGTGACATATACCATATTCATGGACTGGAAGAGCCAATATTGTCAAAATGCCAATTTTCCCCCTCCTCCCACCAATACCAATTCTCCCACAAATTGACCTGTAGATTAAACACAGTCACATGAAAAATATTAGCAGGGTTGTTTTAAAATTCAGTAAGCAAAATTTAAAATGTGGACAGTCAGTTGAGCGTCTGACTTTGGCTCAGGTCATGATATCACGGTTTGTGAGTTTGAGCCCCACATGGGGCTCTGCATAGAAAGTGCAGAGCCTGCTTGGGATTCTCTCTCTCTCTCTCTCTCTCTCTGACCTTCCCCCACTTGTGCTTTCTCTCTCTCTCTCAAAATAAATAAACTTTAAAAAAAAAAATTTCAATGTATGTGAAAATGGGAAGTGTATAGAATAGCCAAAACAATACTGAAAAAGAGAAAAGTTGGAGGACTTACACAATCTATTTCAAGACCTACCATAAAGCTAACAGTAATCAAGATAGTATGGTCTTGAAATAAAGGTTGATATATAATATAGACCAATGGAACAGAATAGAAGGTCCAGAAATAGGCCCCTGCAAAAATATGGTCAACTGATTTTCTAGCAAAAATGCCAAGACAATTAAATTAGGGAAAATGATAATGTCTGCAAGAAAAGGTGCTGGAATAACTGGTTGGCTACATGCACAAAAATGAACTAAAACTAGAGACTTTATTTTGAAAAAATAACAGAAAGTCTTAATCATCATTAGGCAAAAAAATTTTTTTAAATAGGGCGCATTTACAAATCAATAATTTGGGCCATCAAAATAAAAAATGTGTGCTTTTAAAAAAAATATTTGAGGGGCGCCTGGGTGGCGTGGTCGGTTAAGCGTCCGACTTCAGCCAGGTCACGATCTCTCAGTCCGGGAGTTTGAGCCCCGCGTCAGGCTCTGGGCTGATGGCTCAGAGCCTGGAGCCTGTTTCCAATTCTGTGTCTCCCTCTCTCTCTGCCCCTCCCCTGTTCATGCTCTGTCTCTCTCTGTCCCAAAAATAAATAAACGTTGAAAAAAAAATTAAAAAAAAATATTTGAGAGAGAGAGCATGCATAAGCAGGGGAGAGGAGCACAGGAGGAGGAGGAGGAGGAGGAGGAGGAGGAGGAGGAGGAGGAAAGAGAGAGAATCCCAGGCAGTCTCCACACTCAGCATGGATCCCCATGCAGGGCTTGATCCGACAACCCTGGGATCATGACCTAAACTGAAATCAAGAGTCAGATGTTCAACTGACTGAGCCACCCAAGAGCCCCAAAGATGTGTGTTTTTTGAAAGCACAATTAGGAAAATGCAAAAGCAAACCACACACTGGGAGACTATGTTTGCAAACCATACATAAAATAAAGGACTTGTGCTCACAAGGTATAAAGGAATTCCCACAACTCAATAATAAGACAAGATAATTAAAAGTAGGCAAAAGATTTGAGTAGACATTTTATCCAAAAATACAGATGCCAAACAAGCACATGAAAAGATGTTCAACATCATTAATCATTAGGGAAATGTCAATTTAAACCAAAAGGAGATTCTACTACATACCCACTGAAATGGATAGCGCTTAAAATGTTGACAAGGCCGAGTTTTGGCCACAATGTGAAGCAATACTTTAGCATTTACTTACAAAGTTAAACATTCACTTACCATATGACTCAGAAATTCTACTCTTGGGTATTTTTCAAATGAAATGAAAACATATGTCTGCCACAAAGATTTGTACATGGAGGCTCCTGGCAGATTTATTCAGAGTAGCCCCCAAACTGGAAACGATCCAAAAGTCCATCAGTTGATAAATAAAGAAAAATCTATATGTAAATGGGATACTACTCAGCAGTTGATAGGCATGAACTACTGATACATGCAACACCATAGATGAATCACAAAAGCATTACTAAGTGAAAAAAGCCAGATACAAGTGACTCCACACTGTACGTATTTATATGAAGTTCTAGAAAAGTCCTAGAAAATGCAAGTCTGTGGTGATGAGAGCAGATCAGTGATAGCTAGAGGTTTGGGGCTTAGAGATGGGAACTGACTGCCATGTTCTAAATCGCATTTTTGAGGGGTGCCTGGGTGGCTCAGTCGGTTAAGCGTCCGACTTCAGCTCAGGTCACGATCTCGCGGTCTGCGAGTTCGAGCTCCGCGTCGGGCTCTGGGCTGATGGCTCAGAGCCTGGAGCTTGCTTCCGATTCTGTGTCTCCTTCTCTCTCTGCCCCTCCCCCGTTCTTGCTGTGTCTCTGTCTCAAAAATAAATACACGTTAAAAAAAATTTAAAAAAAAATCGCATTTTTGATAGTGGTTGCATACTCATGTATGCTCACGTATACTTAAAATTGGAGAATTTCATTATAAATAAATTATACTTCCACTGGCATTTGGATTCATCTTTGTTTACTTTTTTTTGTCATTTGTCATTCTTCCAGCCAACTTAGTAGCTTCATATTTAGGGGTTCAGAATTGCAATGTCTTCTAACGTCAAGGATAGAGTTTGTGTTTCTATTTGTTGTTTTCCTTGTTGTTTTGAGGTAATTTTGAGAGAAAAAAATGTAGGAAAATATTCCCCTCATCATCTCTCACCTTTTTTTTTTTTTTTTTTTTTTTTTTAGAGAAAGAGCACACACGTGTGGGGGTGGGGGGGGGGTGGGTGGGGAAAGGGCAGAGGGAGAGAGAGAATCTCAAGCAGGCTCCGTGCTCAGTGCAGAGCCCAACTCGGGGGTCCATCCAACAACCCTGGGATCATGACCTGAGTTGAAATCAAGAGTCGGACTGAGCCACCCAGGCACCCCTTCCCCTCACCATCTTAAACTTGGAAGTCTCATAGATGACATTTAAAACCACGGGACTGGAGCTATCCATATTTCTTAATTTATTACTTACATTTTGAGACACTATCCTGAGTTCCCAAATGATGACTAAGGTCTGAGATACCCTATACATCCCTACTTCTTCCCCTTCCCTATCCCTCCAACATAGTTATAAAACAATTTTAGGGGCGCCTGGGTGGCTCAGTCGGTTAAGCGTCCGACTTCAGCTCAGGTCACGATCTCGCGGTCCGTGAGTTCGAGCCCCGCGTCGGGCTCTGGGCTGACGGCTCAGAGCCTGGAGCCTGCTTCCCATTCTGTGTCTCCCTCTCTCTCTGCCCCTCCCCCGTTCATGGTCTGTCTCTGTCTCAAAAAGAAATAAACGTTAAAAATATTAAAAAAAAACAATTTTAGTTATATCGATAGTCAATATATACTTGATCATGACTGCACAAATGGCGTTGACTAGAGAACCAAATTAACACTGTATTCATACCAAATTTCTTGTTCAGTCCTTCACTTTTACTCGAGTTACTCATTTCCTCCTTTTCTTCCCACATGCCTGATTTTCTGCACATCACTGATTTTTCCTAATGTCCCAGTAAAATCGACCTCCATTTTATCAATCATGTTTCCCATAATCTCCAATAAGTCATATGCATCCGACTCCTAGAGCAGAGCCTTCCTTCCACGTTCTTCAGTTGAGACTGGACATTGTACAGGTGTCATCTGGAAATTTCTATTCACCATCGTTGTGGGGATTCACATTGCCTCTTATGCTTTAGATCCCTTGCTTCTTAGATTCTATGGGTTCCTGTCTTGGTTTATTCCCTTGTTTTATTGGATCATTACCTCTAGTACTCTACTAAAGTTACAATGAAACGGTACGAGGGAAGTAAATGATATTAGTTCTTGCATGTCTGAAATATTTTACCCTTATTTGATAGACAATTTGGTTGAATATAGAAATGCAGGGTGTAGATTAGAATACCGGAGGCATTGGTCCATTGTCCACTAGATTCCAGTGTGTTGTCGAGAGGTCCACAGATTCTGATTCTTTTCTTTTTCTCTCTAGAAATTTATAGCATCTTCTCTGTATCCCTGATATTCAAAAAGTTCGCAGTGACGTCCCTGACTCTGAGTCTTTTTCGCTCCTTGTTCTAGCCATTTTGAGTTGGAAATTCGTGCTTTGGTTCTGAGACATTTCTTCATATCATTTCCCTGCTAATTTTATCCCCTGGGCTCTCTTTCTGGCATTTCTAGCAGTTGGTTTTGAACCTTGTAGATGTTTCTTCTGCTTTTATCTTGTTTCTGCTATTTTCCTTTTCTTTCTTTCTTTCTTTGTCTTTTTGTTTTATCTTCTGGAATGTTCTCCGACTTTTTTTTTTTAATTTTTTTTTTCAATGTTTATTTATTTTTGGGACAGAGAGAGACAGAGCATGAACGGGCGAGGGGCAGAGAGAGAGGGAGACACAGAATCGGAAACAGGCTCCAGGCTCTGAGCCATCAGCCCAGAGCCCGACGCGGGGCTCGAACTCACGGACCGCGAGATCGTGACCTGGCTGAAGTCGGACGCTTAACCGACTGCGCCACCCAGGCGCCCCTCTCCGACTTTTTTTAATATTAAGCTTTTATTTTGATTCATATATTTAACTTTACAGAGGTTTTCCTTATTTTCAGGATTTTTTTTAAAGCCCTCTGGTTGTTTCATGGATACAATATCCTCCTCACACTTTTCAGGGAGACTGTCAGGTTTGAAGCTGTCTGATTTCTCCCAATTCTTTTTACCATTTCTTTGTTTTCTGTCTTTCAAGTTAGAAGCTTTCCCCCACATGTGGAGGTGGCTGGCCGTCCTTTCTCACTTAGCAGCTTAGAAAGCTCTTTGTCCATAAGCCAGACGTAGGCCCTAGGGCTGCTGCCTGATAGGACAGAGTTCAAACCAGTTCACTATGAAGAATACCAAATGGTAGTCTCTGGAATTTACACTGAGAGAAGATTCTCATCTCCTGCCAGAGGAGATGTAAAACTTGCTACCGACATTCTGGAAAAGAGGTTAAGGGCAGTATTCAGATTTTCACTCAGTTCCCCTGTTTCCAGTCTGTACTTCCTCCTACCCCACCCACCCACTCTCAAATTCCTCTTTAATTACCCCTGCCTTCTCTTCCATTTCCTTGGTCCTTGTGGACTTAACCCTTTTATGGGACTGTTATTTTAGTGGGAGCTGGGAAGAAAAGAAAAGAGATAATGCATTGTTCAGCCTGCCCTGTGCTGTTTCAGTGATAAGGAGACTGGAATTCAGAGAGGGGTTTCCTTCTCTGTGGTATCCCATGACTCCCCAAGTCACTGCTTCTGTCTGGATCTCAATTTCCTCATCTATAAAATGGAAGAGTAGTTCTAGATGAATTTCAGAAACTTTATATTCTGGAATTGTATGTTCCCAGAAACCAGAACCCAATCTTCACAGTTATGTTGTTTGTCTTATTTATGGTGCTCCCATGATGTCCTACCAACCCCCTTTGAAGATTTCTTCTCCCCTTGTCCCGAGTCAATGGCTACAAGCAAGGCTGGCTTCATGGGGGGTGCGGCCTGTGCAGTCACACAGGACCCCGTACTCTGAAGGGCCTTGAGCTTGGTTTAATGCTCTGCTGTGGCCACCTTGAAATTCTTATTAATTTTTGAACGAGGGGCGGCACGTTTTCGTTCAGTGTGGGGCCCCATGGATCATGCAGGTCGTCTTGGCCACGGGATGGTCACCCGCCAGGACCCTTTCAAGGATTTTCCAGAGCACAGCCAGAGCTATGGCTCTGTTGAGTCGGTTTCCTGAAAAGGAGACAGGGGCATGGAGGGGAGGGCCCCAGGACCAGAAATGGATAAGCCAGCCCCCAACAGGTTCTGCAAGTTACCTGAGATCTTATCACTCAAGAGTCTGGGAAACTCCTGAGTTATTTAAGGCAAACTCTGAGTACCTCACATAATCTTAGAACGTTGTTTTGCTTCTGTTTAATTGGGGCTGTGCCTTCTGGCTGTTGATGTCCTTTGACAAGGCAATTTTGCATCCAGAGGACTTTATTCATCCATCTACTCATTCCCTGAAGAACGCACCCACTCTGTGAGCAGGAAGAGTGAGCTCTTTGGAACAGACAGAACTGAATTAAGATTCCCGCTCTTCCTGCCACATGACCCGACTTGACCTCCCGAGCCTCAGTTTTTCTTCCTGTTTGATGAGAAGCGAATGATGGTCTCCCAGCTCAGTGATGAGGTGACCTGTGTGGTAGGCCTGGTGCAGCACCTGACACACAATGTGACCAGCAGGTGCTCATTCCTTCAGCCTTCTTCCCAGCGCCAGGCAAACCGCAGAAGACTTCGGCTTCGGCTGTTGGACACACCAGGCCACAGCCAGGCCTTGGAGCCCCCAGAAGGTCCGTTCGCGGGGGATGTCCTAGATTCTCTCTTCCCTGCAGCAGAAGTGTCGATGGGAGCCCGAGGAGGAAGGCTCAGGCATCTGAGAAGTGTTTGCTTTCAGGACTATCCCTGTGCTTTGTGATTAACATTTAATAGGCTCCAAGAAAGCTTTGAAGTTAATAATATGTCTCCGCCCTTCCCTTTCAACCAACGATCCTCAAGTGATACACTTATGTCTGTGATGAAATTGGGAGGCTCCTACAAGGAGCCAAGACTTGCTCTTATCTTAAAAAACAGCACAAAACAAACCTTAGAAGTCTAGTTATGAAAATTAAACCCACAGAGAGGAGTGACACGGGAATGTGTCCTCAGCAATGCCTCTGCCTACCAGCTGCGCCTGTTTAGTGAGGCAGACGGGGGGAATGATGTAGTAAATGCAGCCTCGTGACAGTTTATGGCATTTGTTCTCACTTTCCAACGTCCAAAGCCTTGACAAAGCCTTTGAACCTCCACCATCTCATTTGTACTTTGCGATCTCAGCAGTATTTAGTATTATTTAGTATTTTGCTGAAGTTATTATCCCCATACTGCGGATGAGAAAACTGAGAGTCCCAGAGAAGCGACCTGCCCAGGTCACGACGCAACACGACCCAGTAAGGATCGGGGCCCAGATTCAAATGGACTCTCCTTGGGGCGCCTGGGTGGCGCAGTCGGTTAAGTGTCCGACTTCAGCCAGGTCACGATCTCGCGGTCCGTGAGTTCGAGCCCCGCGTCAGGCTCTGGGCTGATGGCTCGGAGCCTGGAGCCTGTTTCCAATTCTCTGTCTCCCTCTCTCTCTGCCCCTCCCCCGTTCATGCTCTGTCTCTCTCTGTCCCAAAAATAAATAAAAAAACATTGAAAAAAAAAACAAAAAAACAAATGGACTCTCCTTATTGCAGTCTCTGCTCTGTTGCCTCCTTAAAATAGTATTTAGCGGGGCACCTCGGTGGCTTAGTCGGTTAAGCGTCCGACTCTTGCTCAGGTCATGATCTCGCAGTTTGTGGGTTCGAGCCCCGCGTCGGGCTCTGTGCTGACAGCTCAGAGCCTGGAGCCTGCTTCGGATCCCGTGTCTCCCTCTCTGCCCCTCCCCTGCTCACACTCTGTCTCTCAAAAATAAATAAACATGAAAAAAGATTAAAAAAAGAAGAAGAAATAGTACCTAGCTATTTCCGCACTTAGTGGAACCTCCTTAACTGAACTTTCAGCTGATGTGTGCCGGCTCCCAATCCCTGGGCTGTTAGAAGCATCAGGAAGTCGGGGTGGGGAGTGAGGCAGTGGGACCAGCTCTATTGTGGCCACCAGGGCCCCAGAGCAGGGCCCCTGTCTGGTGGAGTGGTGGTCACATTCCCGGAATTCCCATGGCTTGGTCAGGACACAATTCTGCAGCCCCTCAGGCTCATCGGGGGCCAGATCTGTCCCTGTCACCCACTCAAGGGCTTTGCTTGGACTTTGCCTGTAAGCTCCCCTCTCTCTCCCACCAGCCGAGATTTCATTACCAGACAGACATGCTGCAAACGTGCCCATGTCAGTACCACCGTGTCACCCTGCACGGTCCCCCGATGCTCTGCTCTGCTTTTCAGCAAAACTCCCATGGGCCTTGTCTTTCTTTACTGTCTACTCTTTCCTCTCTGTCCTGCCTCAAACCCATGCCAACCAAACTTCCACCCTTCCCGCTTGCCTGAAGTCATCTTGTCCATGACGACTCTCTTGCTGGGTCCCGAGCTAGGCTCACCCAACTCTTTTTTTTTTTTTTTTTTTAATTTTTTTTTTCAACGTTTATTTATTTTTGGGACAGAGAGAGACAGAGCATGAACGGGGGAGGGGCAGAGAGAGAGGGAGACACAGAATCGGAAACAGGCTCCAGGCTCTGAGCCATCAGCCCAGAGCCCGATGCAGGGCTCGAACTCCCGGACCGCGAGATCGTGACCTGGCTGAAGTCGGACGCTTAACCGACTGCGCCACCCAGGCGCCCCTCACCCAACTCTTAATAGCCTTTGACAGTTCTTCTTTCTTGAAGCCCTTTCCATGTGGCTCTGGTCACCACCGTCCACTGGGTCTCCCTCTACCACCTTTGCTGGATTGTTCTGTTCCGCCTGACTTCTACCTGCTGCGGGGCCCTTGTCTCAGCCCCTGGCCCCTTTCCCCTCGTCCACTGTCTACACTCACTCCGTAGGTGTCTGCATTTAGTCCTGGGCTTTAAATCTCATGTTTACACCATGGCTCCCAAGTTCACATCCCCAGCCAGTATACCTCCCCTGAGTTCCAGACTCCTCTGTCTGACTTCCTATTCAATATCTCCCTTGTATGTCTTTTATTATTATTACTATTTTTATTTTTAATGTTGACTTATTTATTTTGAGAGAGAGAGAAAAAAAAAGACACAGAGAGAGGCAGAGAGAGCAGGAGAGACAGAAGCCCAAGCAGGTTCTGTGCTGTCAGTGCAGAGCCTGGTGTGGGGCTTGACCCCATGAACTGTGAGATCATGACCTGAGCTGAAATCAAGAGAAGAGTTGGATGCTTGACCAACTGAGCCACCCAGGTGCCTCTGTGTTTCTTTTTTTTTAATTGAAAAAAAAAAAAAAAAAGGCTATTTATTTATTTATTTTTGAGAGGAGGGGAGGGGCAGAGAGGGAGAGAGAGAGAGAGAAAATCTGAATCACTGTGGGCTGCATCCCATGAACCATGAGATCATGGCCTGAGAGAGCCAAAGTCAGATGCTTAACTGACTGGGCCACCCAGGTGCCCCACCTCTTGTATTTCTTACAGATATATCACTGAACATGTCCCAACTCTAGGTACTCCCCCCCCCCAAACTGATCTGCCCATAACCATCCCAGTGAAAGGCTGTACCATGACCTCATCATCGATTTCTCTCCTTTTCTCACAACTACACCCAGTCCTTTGTTGGCTCCACCTTCGAAGTATATCTATTCTCCTTGCCCACTCTGGCACCCGAATCCAAGCGCTGACCCTCCCGATGAGTCCCCTCCATTCCCCCTTCTCCTCTGAGGTCCATTCCCCCGCGGAGGCCTGCACAACACTTCAGAGTAAATCAGACCATGCCACTCCTCTGTTCAAGACCCTGCAATGACTTCTCGGCACACTTAGAATTAAATCGAAAGCCTAACCATGGCCTCAGAAGGAATATTCAAAATCTCCGTAATAATATATATTACTATATACTATTAATACCCATAATGATATATATTATACATATACCGTAATAATGTATATACTCATTTTCAATCATATATTCACATACAAAAGTCTATATAAATCAAAATTTGAAAATGTATTCTCTTTTGTGGCGCCTGGGTGGCACAGTTGGTTGAGCGCCCGAATCTTGATTTCGGCTCAGGTCATGATCTCACAGTTGGTGAGATCGAGCCCCGAAGTGGCCCAGTGCTGATGGTGCAGAGCCTGCTTGGGATTCTCTCTCCCTCTCTCTCTGCCCCTTCCCCCCTCGTGCATTCTCCCTCTCTCAAACTAAATGAATAAACTTTAAAAACGTGTATTCCCTTTTATTTTCTAAATAAGTCAAACTTCTGTTTATAGAATAAAACTGCCAATAAAATGATGTCAGTTATAACATAGAGCGTTCAGTGAATCAGTCTAATAATTTCTAGGTCATTTGTTGGTTTTCAGAAATTCCTGGTGTGATCTTTTGACATGTTCTCACTAATTAAATAACACCCCTATTGGAGCTATGATTTGACAGAGGGAAGTGCATCCAACTTTTCTAATAACGTCCCCAATAAATCAGTAGCCACTAGGTTGGTTTGTAGTCTCAAATAGAGAATTTCTCTCTCTTTTTAAAAAATGTTTGTTTATTTATTTATTTTTGAGAAAGAAAGAGAGAGGCAGAGAGAATCCCAAGCAGGCTCCATGCTCAGCAGGGGGCCCTATGCAGGGCTCAGTCTCATGACCATAAGATCATGACCTGAGCCTAAATCAAGAGTCAGATACTTAACCAACTGAGCCACCCAGGCGCCCCAGAGAATTTCTCTTAATAACGATATTGTTTGTGGCAATGAATTGTCTCTCAGCTGCTATACAACCAAGAACAATTATATTGAAATGTTTTCTGATCCTTACAGGGTTACCCGAGATTCTTACATATTCAAGATCTCATTATTGGCTAAGTCATGGAAATCTTTTGCAGAGCGCCATGTTTAATGACGTTGAGCCCAGTCCTTCCCAAGAGGCTTAGAGCATCGCAGCCAAAACTGCATGCTCCGCGAGGCTACTCAGTTTTGACTCCTGGCTCAGACCACGATAACCTCTCTGTTTTAGTTTTCTTGTCTGTAAAATGGGGCTGATGGCGAGTTAACACGTTTAGAATGGTGTCTGGCTCAGAAAATGGTAGATATGCATTAGCTCTCGATTTACTAAGGAAACCATGTTGTTAATGCCCTTGACTGGAAGGCGTGTGGTGGGTTTTAACAAATGGATGCCCTCAAATGAGGGTGAAATTCAGGAAGAATGGCGAAAAGTGGGAGCTACACTCTGGAATCCTCCGCCCCTTCCTTCCTCCGCGGCCTCGTCCTATTGAAGGAGTACTGCTATTCCAACAAAGCCTCAAATGCCTGGCTAGTACCCCTACTTTACTGCCCCAGGCCATCCCCAGCTCTCTCTGAGCAAAAATTCCATGAAGGCCATCATCCCTACAGGCAGGCGCGGGTTAAGGGGGGGAAGTACAAGGCAGCCACCACCTGCTGACCGCCCCCAGTTGATCTCCAAGGTGTCCCTTCCCTCTTCCCCCTTCTCCCTTCCCTGGTGGGAGCCAACAATGGTAGCCAGGAGGTGGGATTACTGGGGACATCTGGTACCATGTGTCAGACAGACTGTGGCTGTAGTGCCTATACCAAACTGTGTGTCCAGGAGACCTGTGGGCAGTCAGGGCCCTGCCCAGTGCGCTCAGCCTGAGGCTTAAGGCTCTACCTCTTACCCATTATCCTGGCCACACTGGCTTCCTTTTGTTTCTCAAACACACCAAGCTTAGTCCGGCCTCAGGGCCTTTTTCACTCTCCTTGGGATGTATTTCCCCACATCTCCGTGGCTGTCTCTGCATTCCCATCTTCGATCAACTGGCCCTTCTTCTCGGAAGACTTCCCGGCGACCCTATAAAAATTCTGTTCACCTCACCCCACCCCAGTCACCCTGTATACTTACGTGGCTTTCGAGCACGTTTCACTCCCCAAAGTTATACTTTGTATTTCTCTGTTTTCTATCACCCGGCCATGATAGATATTGCAGAAATGGCAGATGACAAATACTGTTGCAAGACGTACAAACGGCTGAAAACTTAGAAGAGACAAGAATTAGAATGACACAGGTTTGCGATTTGAAGGTTGGCTAGGCAGATGCACGAAATACAGATATTTCTTTTTTTTATTAGTGTTTATTTTTTTTAATGTTTTATTTAGGTGGGGTTTTTGTTTTGTTTTGTTTTGTTTTGTTTTTTGACTTTGAGAGAGAGTGAGCGCAAGTGGGGTTGGGGCAGAGAGAGGGAGACCAAAGGATCTGAAGCAGGCTGTGCCCCGACGGGATGACAGCAGTGACCTGACGCGGGTCTCAAACTCACGAACCGCGAGATCATGACTGGAGTCGAAGTTGGGCGCTCAACCAACTGAGCCACCCAGGCTCCCAAAATATGTTTCTAATGAGTCCTCGCTCATGGCAGTCACTGGATTCCACTTCAGTCATGGGACGTGGAAAGGACCGCTGGGAGGGGCCGTCTGTGGGAAGATGCATCAGAGAATGAATGTTCTCCACAGTAAATCATGTCTTTTCTTCAAGAGCTACTTGGCCATCCAACGGTGTCCACGGAACCCCTGAAGGAGCAGCTGCTTTGACCACAATGACAGAAGAACTGGGGTGAGGCCGTGGGAGATCCACCCACCGCCCCCTTTTCCAGCAGCGAAGGCTGCAGGCAGACTGGTGAGCGTTGCTGTGGGGAGGCCAAGGGCGTAGATGATTCTATACACGCGGGACCTCTCGGATGTCATGGGAGCCTCACCGTAACCTGTAATGAGCCGAATATCCACGCCAGACCTTTGTTCCACACGGAAGGCTGTTGTATATCTCGTGGCAAAATACTTAAGAGACCTGTCAGACTCACAGATGAGTTATCTTTTCTCTTGTTAAACAAAAAGGCAAATACTCCTGCAGTGACTGGTGGCTGTCACCTGCCTGGCAGGTGTTTTTGAAATCGTGAATACACTTAATTTGTCCCTCCAGGGCAAAGGGGATGTCTCCACAAAGTAAGCAGCTGAATGATGTGCTGACTGGCCTTATCCTCATATTTTGATCTCAGCCGTCCAGGGGGCCCCTGACGCTTTACCAAATTCCCGATTCAGCGCTCCCATGCCCCCGAGGTATCACACCTCTGGCCTCTCCTTGGACCTCCAGCAACCCTGGATTGTCACACTCAGCTCACGACCTCCTTCCTGTTTCACCAGGGACAGTCAGAAGGGTTCTTCCCTCACGTCCCCACCAGTGCCTGCCATGGGCCTTTCCTTTATGGTCCTGACACAGAGGAACCAACCGTCTATGCCAAGGCCAATCCCTCTGCCTGAGCTCCGGATCCATCCCTCTCCCCAGCTCAGGGGGAGCCCCTGAAATCGTTCCCTCTCTCCCAACATCTTAGACAAGCAGGCAAAGGAACGAAACCAAGCAAACATCTGCCCTGACTTGACACTGCTTATCAGCAATGGCACTTCTGCTGCCATTTCTTCCACCAAGAAATGCCTCGCGAGGGTGGTCTGCACGCTCCTGCCATTCGTCCTGAACCCATCCTGTTTCAGCCCCAACACGAGCCACTCTTGTCAGGGGCACTGATGACCCCATGTCAGATCCGGTCTTCATCTTGCTGCGGTTCTCAGGGGCCTTTGACGAAACTGATGGCTCCCACCTTTTGGACATACTTTCTTAGCTTGGCTTCCAGGGTACCATATGCTCTTGACTTTCTTTGACTTCGAGGGCATTCACCCTCAGCCTCCTTTTCCGGATCTTCCTTCTTGCTCCTTACTTCAGTGTGTTGGGGTGGTCGGGTCTCTGTCCTTGGACTTTTCTATCCACAAACCCTTGATGACTTTATCCAGGCTCCTGACTCCCGGATTCCTACTGCCAGTTATTGGCTTTCTCTGGAACATCAAACTCACCTTTTCAACAGCGTAGTCAGCACCCCCACCTGGATACTGAGTAGGCAACACTAACTTAAACATCCCAGCACACTCCTGATTCTTTCCTCCACGTTCTGTCACAAGCCCATACGTGGACTTTCTATCATAAGCCCGGTCTCCAAAAATGGCAACTGCATTCTTCCGTGGGTTCAGATCCAGAACTTTGCAGTCACTCTTTTCTCTCTCTCGCTCCCCACATCCGATCCACCAGGAAGACTGTGCCCTTGAAATCTACCCCAAAGTTGACTGTTTCTCCTCGGTGTCTGCACCCTCGCCCTGCCCTTAGCCCACACGTGGGCTATTTCAGTGGCCTCCCAAGTGATCTCCCTGCTCCCCTTGCCCTCTTACGACCTATCGTCCATACCCCCCCCCCCCCGAGGAACCCTTCTAAACGATGGATCAGCTGCTGTCACTCTCGTGCTTTCCATCTCACTGAGAATAAAATCCGATGTCCTTCCGATAATCCACAAGATCTCATCCATGATCTGGCCTCCAACTTCTTGGCCTCTGCCACACATCTCCTTGCTTACTCAAGGCCACCTCACTGTTGCAAGGTCTTTTCCCCTGAAGGGCTGATCCCCCACGTGTCTGCATGGCTCAGTACCCCCCACCCCCCACTTCTTTTCAACTTTAAAAAAAAAAGTTTATGGGGCACCTGGGTGGCGCAGTCGGTTCAGCATCCGACTTCAGCCAGGTCACAATCTCGCGGTCCGTGAGTTCGAGCCCCGCGTCGGGCTCTGGGCTGACGGCTCAGAGCCTGGAGCCTGTTTCCGATTCTGTGCCTCCCTCTCTCTCTGCCCCTCCCCCGTTCATGCTCTGTGTCTCTCTGTCCCAAAAATAAATAAACGTTGAAAAAAAAAATTAAAAAAAAAAAGTTTATTTATTTATTTTGAGAGAGACAGAGAGAGCGAGCCGGGGAGGGGCAGAGAGAGAGGGAGACAGAATCCCAAGCAGGCTCCGCACGGACAGGTTATCGATATGGGGCTCGAACTCATGAGCAGTGAGGTCAAGACCTGAGCTGAAACCAGAAGTTGGATGCCTAACTGACTGAGCCACCCAGGCGCTCCACCGCCCCACCCCCACCACTTGTTTGAAATCTTCTCTCAAACGTCACTTTTATTTGAGAAGCCTTCCCCACCACTGTCCAGAACAGCAACTCTGATCTCCAACCTTTCCGCCTGTCTATTTTCATATTCTGCTTTCTTTTTCCTCATGGAAGACTTTTTTGCCACCTGAAATATTTACTTATGTTATTACGGTTTCATAATGATTTACATATGTATTTGCTGTGTGACTCTGCCAGCTAGAACATAAGCTTCATGGGGTAAAGGTTCTTTCCATCCATTGCTTTATTCTCTGTGCCTAAAACACTGTTTGGCACATGCTAGGCACTCCTTCGTTTAAGGCATGAAAAAGTAACCATTTTTTTGGAAGACATATGTGCTACGGAGATTGCATTTTGAGAATAAATGTTTGCAGATGTTTCCACTGGTATAAAAATACTTGGCTTCTGTATCTTTGTGAGGCATCTGTTTCTGTTATGATCGCCATTAAAAAGAAGTATTAAAGTAAACTGCATTTAGGACAAGAACTACAAATCTCTGTACCACATAGTGTTAAGCCAAGATTACTCTAATTACAATATTACTAATATTTTCATTGAAAGGGAAGTTATTTACATTAATAATTTAGATTTTTAGCTTATTTTGATATTTATGGGTGTCCTATAATGTACATCACTAGAACAGTCCTGCATATATATAATTTATACACAAGTATGTATCTGTATAATGGGGTTGAATGTTCAAAATCCTTTTTTTTTAAAATGTTTATTTAGTTTGAGAGAGAGAGAGAGAGAGAGAGTGTTTGAGCAGGGGGGAGGGGCAAAGGGAGACGGAGGGAGAGAGAATCCCAAGCAGGCTCTGTGCTATCAGCACAGAGCCCAACATAGGGCTCAATCCCATGAATCGTGAGATCATGACCTGAGCCGAAATCAAGTCAGGTGCTTAACCAACTGAGCCACCCAGGTGCTCCTCAAAATTATTTTCTGATAGGCTGCTGTCTCGAGGACGGGGTGTTTGGATAGGATAGGATCTGGACATGTGTTTTCGGTTCTTGTTACATAACATTCTACTTCGAGTACCAATTTCTGTAGCTCATCTATTACTGTGTAGCAAACTACCTTAGAATTTGCTGGCTTAAAAACAACCATTTTTGTTGACTCAGAATTCTGTCAGTCAGGAATTTGGCTGGGTGGTTTTCTGTTCCACCTGGCACGGGGCGGGGGTGCTGCATAGAGCTAATGACCCCCGCTAGCCTGGGGGATCCAAGAAGGCTTCACTCACATGTCTGACACTTCAGTCCTCTGTGTAGATTCTCCAATACACGTGGCTCGCTTGGGCTTCCTCACAGCATGGCCGTCTCAAGTGAGTTGGACTTTTTGCCACAGCCGCTGGCTTTCAGAAAAGCACATCTGAGGAAAAGCAAAAGCCGAACAGACATCGTGTGGAATTTATACGACATCATTGACTCAGTACTCGATTGCTCAAAGCTGGCCACGAGACCACTGCTGATTCGGGGAGAGGGGAGTTGGATCTCATCTTTTTTTTTTTTTTTTAACATTTATTTATTTTTGAGACAGAGAGAGACAGAGCATGAACGGGGGAGGGTCAGAGAGAGGGAGACACAGAGTCTGAAACAGGCTCCAAGCTCTGAGCTGTCAGCACAGAGCCCGACGCGGGGCTCGAACTCACGGACCATGAGATCATGACCTGAGCCGAAGCCGGCCGCTCAACCGACTGAGCCACCCAGGTGCCCCTTGGATCTCATCTTTTAATGGGAAGAATGGCAAAGAACTGAAGCCCATCTGAAATCCATCACAGTCTTCTTTTGCACATCATTATTTCGTGAGATTCATTCATGTTGTCATCCCACGGTCTGATGCCATCATAATTTGCTATCGATTCTCCTCTTGGTGGACATTTGGTTGCTTGTGATTCGGGGCTATTATAAAGAATGCGTAATGAAAAGACTTGTATACATCTTCTGGTGAATCTATGCACGAAGTTCTCTTGGTATATAAGAGTGGAATTGCTGAGTCTTTTATTTTTCTTAATTTTCTTAATGTTTATTTATTTTTGAGAAAGAAAGAGACAGAGGGCAAGCAGGGGAGGGGCAGAGAGAGAGGGAGACCCAGAATCCAAAGCGGGCTCCAGGTCCTGAGCTGTCAGCACGGAGCCCGACGCAGAGCTCAAACTCAAGAACCGTGAGATCATGACCTGAGCTGAAGTCGGACGCTTCATGGACTGAGTCGCCCACGTGCCCCTGGAATTGCTGGGTCTTAGCATATATTTAGCATTGCTTCCAACCAATTTTCCAAAGTATTGCTGCCAATTTATACTCCCATCAGCAATGTAGAAGAGGCCTATTTATCCAGGTTTTTGCAAAATCTCGATACTGTCTAACTTTAGCCAGTTGTAGTAGCTCGCTGTGGTTCTCATTTGCATTTTTCTAAGGAGTCATGATGTTGAGCACCTTTTTGTTTATTTACTGATCTCTTAACTATCCTGAAATTGTTGTGAAAGTCTTTGACCTATTTTTTAATTGGGTTGTCTACTTACTTTTTCTGATTTGTAGGAATTTACTTGTTGTAGGTGTCTTTTGTTGAATTCATTCATTGAGAACACGTTTTCTCAGTCTTTGGTTTGCTTCAACAATGTCTTTCGATGAACTGAAGTTCCTAATTTTAATCAAGTCCAATTTAACAATCTTTTCTTTCACGGATAGTGCTTTTAGGATTGTGCTCTTTGGGAAATCTATCTCAAGTCAGAAAGATGTCTTCTGGTTTTTTTTCCTAGAAGCTCTATGGCTTTAATCATTACACGTGGGGCTATGATACACTTCAAATTATTTTTTTGTATAGGGCGTGATGTAGGGGTATTTTTTTTATATACGAAAGTTCAAGTGATCATAGTTTTTATTGAAAAACTGCTTTCCCACTGAATTTTAGTAGCGCCTTTGTTGTAAATTGGGTTATCTTACTTTTTGGGGGGGAGGGTCAGTTTCTGGACTTTCTGTTCTCTTCCATTGATCTTTTGGTCTATTTTTTTTCTTCTTTAATGTTTACTCATTTTTGAGAGAGAGAGAGAGGGAGAGAGACAGAGCATGAGTGAGGGAGGGGAAGAGAGAGGGAGACACAGAATCCGAAGCAGGCTCCAGGTTCTGAGCTGTCAGCAGAAGCCCGACACGGGGCCCAAACCCACGAACCGTGAGATCATGACCCGAGCCGAAGTCGGCCACTCAACTGACTGAGCCACCCAGGCGCCCCTCTTTTGGTCTATTCTTGCACTACTGTTTATGTATTTTCTAACTTAAACCAACTTTACATTCCTAGAATAAACTCCACTTGGTTTTGATTTATTAAACTATGTATATATATTGCTCAATATAACAAAGGACTTGCATTCAATTTCCTGGTGTTTTGTTTGGAATTTTTTCATCTATGTTACTGAGAGAGGATGGACTTCAATTTTTACTTTTCTTTGACTATCTTGCCGTGTTTTGATGTCAGAGTTATGCTAGCCTCATAAGATGTGGTTTTCCCATTATTTGGAAGAGTCTGTGTGAGATGGGTGCTACTTTCTTTTTTTTAAAACTTTGTTTATTTTGAGAGAGAGAGAGAGAAAGATAGGGCAAGGGTACACAGGGGAGGGACAGATGGGGAGAGAGAGAATCCCAAGCATGCTCTGCTCTGTCAGCACAGGGCCTCACACAGGACTCAAACTCACGATCATGACCTGAGCTGAAATCAAGAGTCAGACACTTAACCGACTGAGCCTCCCAGGCGTCCCTACTATTTCTTTCTTGAACATTTGGTAGAAATTTACTACCTTTAACTCATTTGAGATTGGGGTTTTCTGTGTGAGGTTTTTTATTTATACAGTGTACCTATTTCCTGAATAAATATAGACTTGCTCAGATTTCCTATTTCTTCTGCAGACATTTTGGTAACTTGTATTTTTCTAGGAATTTGCCCATCTCATCAAAATTGCAAATTTAGTAGCCTAGAGTTATTGGCAGAATTGAGCAGCGGTTAGTGTCGGTTCCACCAGCTGTCACTTACGTGGAATGTCACATATAGCAGCTGCCAGTGCATAATAGCACAGCTGGGGTCCTTGCGGAAATTTAGGTCCACCTTTACCAGGTGGGCTAAATGTATATCTTTCTGATTTACACATTCTTTCTTTAGATATGTTAATACCTTCCATCAAGATGTTGAATCAAATCTTGGCCCAGAGACTCCCTGGACGCTTTAAAGGTCTATTATCTCAATTCTAATTTTATTTCCCTGTTTCCTCTTCTTGGGGTTACCTCATTGTTGCTCCACAACATTATCTGTATGTAGCTCAACGTTTTTTCCAGAAATACACCCACATTCACGCTCACCTGCAGCATAAGGCAGAGTCCATTCAAATTATCTGTGCCAATCTGACAGGCAAATAGGGCACCTGAGCCAGACTTTTAAGAGCTGCATACTAAAGCTTCTCTGTGCGAACACTCCTTTCATTCTTACAGTCTATGAAAACATCTTCCAAAGGGCTGGCTTTGCTCAAAACAATTTTCTGGTAAGGAATGGCTGGAAAAATCTGTGACTCGTTTCTGTGCAACCACACGCCCAAAGTCTCCAATCAAGATATGTCATCTGTTTAAACTACTTTGCGTATACATGAAAATCTTACAAAATCATTCATCCATTCAACAAATATTTATTGATCACATTCTATGAGCTGAGTACTGTTCTAGGCCCTGGATACACGGCAATAACAAAAAGACAAAGATTCCTGATCTCATATTTAGTTCAACACATTAACTATTTAGTTGAGCATTCGGTGCTGCCCTCTTGTTCTAACAGTTCAACACTTGAAATCAGGGCTGATCTAGAAAATAAGAGGCTTATGATCTAGCTGTTCATACGACGACCCTTAATGCTCTAACGATAGGTACGATTTTTCAGAAAGAGTCTGAAGCTGCACAGAGCCAAGGCTGGCAAATGCCACGGGTGACACAACTGGACAGAACATTTGTGCGGTGCCATGAAAAAATGACGAGATGGGCTGCGCCACTGGCCTGGGAGTCTCTTGAAGGCAAGGAGTCTGTCTTGTTTTTCTCTTACTTCCCAATTGCTGGCCCAGTGCCCGGCAGCTAGTGGGTGTTTAACAACTTTGTGAAATAAGTGAACTGACAGGGAAGTAAGGAGCAAGTGAATAAAGAGCCACCTGCTTGGTGATCTCATCTGGTCTCATGACTTTAAATACCATCTAGACAGAGAGCACTGCCGAGTGTATGTCTCCAGTCCAGGAGTAGCCTGTGAGTGCTACAAACTACCTTCTCACCTTCCCTGGATGTCTTACCGGCATCTCTAACTCGATAGGTCCCGAATCAAACTCCGGGCTCCTTTCTACCCCACTCCCAAACTGTTCCACCCACAGTCTGCCCCTACTCAGTCAATGATCACTTCACCCTTCTAGTTGCAGGTCAAAAGTCTTGAAGTCACCCTTGACTTTTTTCTTTCTGTTACCGCCCACTTCCTGACCTTCAAGATATCCTATGTCTACCTTCAAAATCTGTATTTCCAGAATTTTAGCACTTCTCACTGTCTCCACTGCCTTTACCTGGTCCAAGCTACCCTCCTCTCTTGTCTGGATTAAGACTCTCCTGACTTGCCTCTCAACTTCTACCTTTGCCCCCATCGGTGTCTTCTCCCCGGAAGGCTCAGACTGATCTGTCAAACATTAAGTCAGATCGCGTAACTCCTCCAACAGCTTCCAAGTAAAATGCTTGCTTAATGCTAATACTTAGTAGGGGTGCTCGGGTGGCTCCGTTGGTTAAGCCTCCGACTTCAGCTCAGGCCAGGCTCTCAGGATTCGTGAGTTCGAGCCCCGCGTGGGGCTCTGTGCAGAGCCCTCAGAGCCTGGAGCCTGCTTGGGATTCTGTGTCTCCGTCTCTGCCCCTCCCCTGCTTGCGCTCTGTCTCGGTCTCAAAAATAACCATTAAAAAAATATACAGACTAACACTTAGTATCGAACTCTTACAGAGGAGGAAACTGAGGCACAGAAAACGGTGATTGAATCCGGGTCTACCGCGAAAACGTGTTCTTCCCTCCAGAACCCCAGGCCTCTCCCGTGCAAAGCCAGAGCGGAGTGGAGACCCGGGAGCGCTCCGAGTCCACGCTGGGGACCGTCGGCCGCGCCACCGCCTCCCTCGCCGCGCGCAGCGGGAAGACGGTCCTGCAGCCAGCGGAGCGGGACTGAATCGGCTCGGTGTGAGGCACCGCCCCGTTTCTTCCCGGTCGGCTCGGGTTACGACGACTAGGAGAGGAATGCAGTCTGGGAGGGGGCCGCGGGGCCGGCGGGGCTTCCCTCCCGGAGCCGGCGGGGACCTCCCCGCAGCCCCAGGCGCCCGGAATGCAAAGCCGCGGTCTCGGTTTCCGCCCGGCGGGCTCCGCCCGGCGCTCCCGGAAGCTGCGCTCGCTGCCCGGGTAACGGGCCCCGCGGCGCCGCGATGGACCTGGAGGAGGCGGTGAGGGAGCCGGGCGCCCTGGGGGCGCGACGGCGGGGCGGGAGGGGAGGGAGGCCGAGGGAAGCGGCTGGAGGACGCCGACCGGCCGTGGGGGCGGCCGCTGGCGGGAGGAGGGCGGGCGGAAGGCTGCGGGGCGGGGCAAGGGATGGGGCTGGCGGGCCCGGGGTGCGGCTGGCGTTTCTGGCCCCGTGAGGTCGCGGCTGAAGGGAGGGCGGGGCGTTAGTCCGTAGGGGTGTGTTTCCGGGGGAGGCCGAAGCTGTGGGGCTTGTGGCGGTGGCCACCCACGTGGCGCGTCCCCTGTCGGCGGGGCCACCCACGGGTTCTCCTTGCTGGCGGGGTGGGCGTGGGAAGGGTCGGGGTTGGCACCCGCCGGCTCCTCCGTAACCCCCGCCTGTGTCTCTGGGAATCCTCGCCGCCGGCTGGGTGAGGGATTCCAAATTCGGGTTCGGGCCGCGCCGAGGTGATGCCGCTTTTCAGTACGGGGTCATTGCAAACTTTACCGACTTGTTGAAATGATTTCGGCGTTCATTTCTAACACGCTACATGAAATGCTGCACCCTTTGGCCCTATTGAAGGAGCATTCGGTAGCTAGATCAACGACAAGGTCAAAGACCTAAACGCTGGGGATCAGGAATTTAGTGCCAGTGTATGTATGGACGGAAGCACCATGTGGTAGAAGGGCTTAGTCGTTAAAGATGCTCAATAAATGGTTATTGAATGATGGATGGTTAACGTCTGTAAATGCCAGGTGAATGAAATTGATCATTAACTCACCATTATAATTGATCATTATAACTCACCACTAACCTGTATTTGCCATGAGTAGGGATCCTGTTTTGCTCACCACTGAATCCCCAGCACCTAGTTAAATGCCTAGGACATGCATGGGTAATACTCTTTATATTGCTGAATGAATAAATCGAAACTTGAAACAACCCCAATAAAAATCTGGTTCTCTTGTCATCTGGTTTTTAGTGTCACGGAGGAGTTGCAAATGGCCTGCTATTTCTTCTTATTCTTTTTACATTTATTTATTTTTGAGAGACAGAGTGAGCCTTTGCGCGAGTGGGGGAGGGGCAGAGGGAGAGAAGGAGACACAGAATCAGGAGCAGGCTCCAGGCTCTGAGCTGTCGGCACAGAGCCCCACGGGCTTGAACTCATGAGCCCTGAGATCATGACCTGAGCTGAAGTGGCACGCTCAACCAACTGAGCCACCCAGGGGCCCCTATTTCTATTTTTAAAGTCTTTTCTTAAATCTTGTCGTCTTTTTTCCTCGCAGCACTTTCAAGGAGTTTTATTTACTCATCTTTTTTAACATTTTACCCCATCACCTTTTCTTCTTTTTCTCCCCTCCCCCATTGCATATTTTAGAAACTTTTAAAAATAATTTAATTCCATTTCAAACTGTCCAAAAGACTGAACGGCTTTTCTTCTTATAGATAATCTCTCTGATATATTTTTTTACTGTCTATGATTTAAAAAAAAAAAAAAAGATTTTTTTTCAACGTTTATTTATTTTTGGGACAGAGAGAGACAGAGCATGAACGGGGGAGGGGCAGAGAGAGAGGGAGACACAGAATCGGAAACAGGCTCCAGGCTCTGAGCCATCAGCCCAGAGCCCGACGCGGGGCTCGAACTCACGGACCGCGAGATCGTGACCTGGCTGAAGTCGGACGCTTAACCGACTGCGCCACCCAGGCGCCCCTATGATTTTTTTTAATTATTAGGGTAAAATCCAGGGAACCTTCTTTGTAGAAATGCAATGTGGTGAATATGATTTGATAGTAACCCCTTTTCTATCTGCTCCTATAGAAAGAATTCAAAGAAAGATGCACTCAGTGTGCTGCTGTCTCTTGGGGTCTTACTGATGAAGGCAAATATTACTGCACTTCTTGCCACAACGTTACAGAAGTAAGTAACAGACATCATTTATGCATTTGCCAATGTTTTGAAAATTGCAGTTTTAGCCTGTTATGTGGCATAGTGCCCAAGTAATTGATAGATTTTTGTCACTCCTGCCGTGGGCAGATTCCAAGGATGTTAATCTTCACTGCTTCTACGTGAGTTAAGGAACGTGTTAATCACATTTAGGATGGGTTTTTGAAATGATGTTGGGCCGCATTTACAAGTGATGTCATGACTCAGACTGTGTTGTGTAAGGGAAAATAATTAAAATTGTACTTAGAAGGTGATGCATTTCTTCTTAATACTTCTGTAAGAGTGTTTAATGTGTTCTAGCTTTGAGGTTTGGAAGATGGAATGTTAGATTGAGGACCGTTGGGAATATTGAATATGCTTCATTCTCATTTTACCTCTGTTTAATCCCTTACAGATTTGCAATGTGTTTTCTTATCCACTATTTCATTTTCTCCTAATATTCATTTTCACCTGTGAGATATACTATTTGGTCCCTGATGGGGCAAGTGGGGCTCACGAGCTGAGTGAGTGTGCCCAAGTCGCACAAGTCTAAAGTGTTGAGCCCGGACGTGAACGTGAGTCTTCTGACTACAGTGTTCCTTTTACCCCATCGCACCTGCCTCTTACCCTAGAGACTGTCATACTGTCCTGTGTAATGTTGGTCAGTGAGGCCTCTTCACACTGTGAGTGCAACGTCCTGTTCTAGTTACCACACATTCGGGCCACTGTAGCCAAAATGATCAAAGGTGTGGGCAGTCTGCTCCTGGACAGGCCAAATATGCCAGGACTCCTCTCTGGAAGAGGATATGCTCCAAGTCCACAGAGCTGGGGAGGAGCAAATGTTACCTTCACCATAGACTTAAGAAAGGCAGATTTAAAACCGAGAAAAGTAACTGTGTAGACTTCTGCTTTGGGCCAAGATGGAGTAACAGGGACTGGATTTATCTTCCTACCTTAAACAGCTAAAAACTTGGGCAAAATATGTAAAGCAACTAAAAAAAACTTTTTCCCTTGAGGAAAGTGGCTAATTTACCTTGTAGCTCACCCAAGAGCTTTTCTTTTTCCTTTTCCTTTTTTTTAAGTTTATGTTTTTATTTTGAGAGAGAGAGAGAGAGCAAGCACGGGAGGAGCAGAGAGAGAGGAAGAGAGAGAATCCCAAGTAGGCTCCTCACTGTCCGCGCAGAGCCCGATGCAGGGCTCGTACCCACAGACCGTGAGCTCATGACCTGAGCTGAAACCAAGAGTCGGACGCTTAACCGACTGAGCCACCCAGGCGCCCCCGCAAGAGCTTTTCTTGAAGCAGTCATTGTTTTCCAGTATGCAGCTGAAGTTCTTATGCCTGCTTCCCATTTAAGTCACAGGGAACAGCTAAAAAAATGCCAGCTCAGTGAAATTTGGGGAGGGGGTGGATATGTGTTACTATCTTGGTGGTGGCGATGGTTTTGTGAAGATGTTTATACGTGTATCTCTATGTTACATACATAGTTACACATGCATATACGGATGTACACACGTCAACTCATTCACTTTAAACAGATGCAGTGTGATACTCTTTGCTCGGGTGCATGGAAGGCACTAGCAGTTTTACTCACCGTTGTTTCTGCAGTGGCCGTGCAAATGTCAACACAGCGAAAGAAGATTGCGTCTAATTGGACAGTTCGTCATTGGCAGATGAAGTCAGCGTGCTATTTTCGTAGAAATTAAACTCCATTAACTAATTGTGTCTTTTATTTCTGTCTTTAATAATGTTCCTATTTGATTCTGTCTGATAAAACCTACTGTAGTTACTTTAACTTGAAAGATCCTAATACCACTACACCATCTAGTTCCACATTTGAAAGACAACCTGTGTAGAGTAACTTGTCAAGAATGTAGCATTCTTTTTTTTTTTTTTTTAATGTTTATTTGAGAGAGAGACAGAGCATGAGCGGGGGAGGGGCAGAGAGAGAGGGAGACACAGAATCCGAAGCGGGCTCCAGGCTCGGAGCTGTCAGCACGGAGCCCAATGCAGGGCTCGGCTCATACGCAGGAACCCGTGAGATCATAACCTGAGCTTAAGTCAGACGCTTGCCCTTAACAGACTGAGCGACCCAGGCGCTCCTCCCTGCCTCCTTCTTATAAGTTGTACTTGTCTTTGTAGGGTAACTGCTTTGGTATGTATTCTGATGGATCTTTGTTTTCAGTGTGGCCAACCCAGTCCACTAATATTGCTTTGAATGTGGTTTCTCTGGCTACAGGAAATACATTCCCCAAATCCTATCGTTAAAGGTGTTTCTTTTACTCTTAGTGAAGGCTGCCGATAAACTTCATTCCAATCTCTAAGTTTAGAGACATATATAAATGTTGCCTTTTGGTTAAAAATCTTCACCTTTCTCCCATCATTAAGACTTAATGCTTTTATGTTTTGGTTGTGAGAAAGGTAGAATCTTAGGTACCAGCCCTTGAGAGCACTTGGAGTTGAAGACTATGGGATGAGTTACACTCACCATTTATGCTACTCACTATTTATCACGGTAAAATTCTGTAGGTTTGAGTAAAAATAAAAAGTAGTACTTTTATAGTTTCAGAAATGAAAGCTGTATTATTCAAATACGTAGAAAAGCAGGATGAAACAAATCTGTATGCAGTGTAGGCATTGCTGGTTACAACAAATACAGCCCTCTTCATTCCAGAGCGTGTTTGGATGGAGGAGAAAAGGAAGTTTGACTTTAGGTTTCATTTGAAAAAATTAGAAAGTGATTTAAAATAAAAGTTTAATTTGACAGACTTTTATTTAGCGTTTATTGTGTTCCGGGTACTGTTTTAAGTAGTGAAAAAATCTGGAATGAAAAAGCAACATAAAGGTTAACCAAAATCTTACAGTTGATACAATTTTCCCGAAATGTTACTGTCCTTGGTCTTGGCACTCCCAGTTTGGTTCATTATGCTTCCCAGAGATGCTTGGAAATACATTTAGGGAGATGTAAAACCATCTTTTTCATGGTCTGTCTGTTTCCTGCAGAGATCAAAGGAAGTCATAAACACTGGGGCTATTCCTAATACGAAAATACAAGCCATCAACCGGGGACTTAAAAGAAAAAGAAAACTTGGTAAGCCCTTTCTTCATATGTGCTTGGAGATGTGGGATGGAATTTTAAATGGATTTTAGACAAGTTGCCAGAGTTGTAAATGGCTCATCCAAAGTGGAATTAAAGTGGGTAATTGTTGATGGTAAAATTGGAAGTAAATGTCTTAAAAGCATATCCTGTTTTTATCCTGCTTATTGTTGTGAGTTGGTTTTCCAGTGGAGCAGCTATTTTTTTAACTTTATTTTTTATTTTTTAAAATTTACATCCAAGTTAGTTAGCATATAGTGAAGCAATGATTTCAGGAGTAGGTTCCTTAATGCCTCTGACCCATTTAGCCCATCTCCCCTCCCACAACCCCTCCAGTAACCCTCAGTTTGTCCTCCAGATTTATGAGTCTCTTCCGTTTTATCCCCCTCCCTGTTTTTATATTCTTTTTGTTTCCCTTCCCTTATGTTCCTCTGTTTTGTCTCTTAAAGTCCTCATATGAGTGAGGTCATATGATGTTTGTGTTTCTCTGACTGACTAATTTCACTCAGCATAATACCCTCCAGTTCCATCCACGTAGTTGCAAATGGCAAGATTTCATCCTCTTTGATTGCCGAGTCATACTCCGTTGTATATATAGACCACATCTTCTTTATCCATTCATCCATCGATGGACATTTGGGCTCTTTCCATACTTTGGCTATTGTGGATAGTGCTGCTATAAACATGGGGGTGCATGTGTCCCTTCGAAACAGCACACCCGTATCCCTTGGATAAATGCCTAGTAGTGCGATTGCTGGGTCGTAAGGCAGTTCTATTTTTAGTTTTTTGAGGAACCTCCATCCTGTTTTCCAGAGCGGCTGCACCAGCTTGCATTGCCACCAACAGTGCAAAAGAGATCCTCTCTCTCCGCATCCTCGCCAACATCTGTAACAACAGATGTTGTTAATGTTAGCCATTCTGACAGGGGTAACCAGTGGAGCAACTATTGTGCAAAAAAGGATAATGGAGTATATTTCTTCTTATCTGTTGGCATATGTTTCTCTGTGTTATGTCATGTATTGTGAATATGATTTTCTGTGCTTTTAAAGAAAAATGCTTATTTTCTGAAATGACTCAACTATGAAATTGTCAGGATAGGTGAGTTAAACATAATATTCATCTTTTAGAAATCCATTTCTCACACTGAATTTTGAACACACCCTTCTAAAATAGGAACATCATTTTCCTTAAAATAGTCTCAGCATTGAAAGGTGACCTATTTCATTAATCTAGTGAGTGTATATAATTAACCATTACTGAGAAGAATCTGAGGTAAAGTCTGATGCTTTAATTTTTTTGAATTTATTTATTTATTTTGAGACAGAGAGTGAGAGAGAGCGAGTGTGTGTGCTTGCGAGCAGGGGAGGGGCAGAGAGAGGGAGAGAGAGAATCCCAAGCAGGCTCCACACTGTCAGCACAGAGCCCGACAGGCGGCTGAATCCCCCCAACTGTGAGATCATGACCTGAGCTGAAGTCAACAGTCAGACACTTGACAAAATGAGCACCCTAAGTCTGATGCTTTTTATTTCTGTGACTACCCAGGGCCAGATTCTCCAATTTGAAACCAGGCTAATGGTAACAGTGGATTCTTGTACACTGTTGTAAGGTAGCTTTAAGGACACACACGCATGAAATGTAGATATATAAATATTCGTGAAACGTCTATATGAAATACATTGATATTCTTAGATGAATAACAGAGAGAATGCCTAAATGCTAACTCATGTTTCTGTTTTACCTTTAATAGTGACTGTTTTTATTAGGCTAAAAGCTCATTAATTTTAATTAAATTTTATTACAATAAAACTTGATTAATCTGTATTTTACTTAAGTAGATAAAATGTATAGTTTAGGGGTGCCTGGATGGCTCTGTCAGTTAAGGGTCCGACTCTGGATCTCAGCTCAGGTCTTGATCTCAGGGTTGTGAGTTCAAGCCCCACACTGAGCTCTATGCTGGGCATGAAGCCTACTTAAAAAAAAAATATGTATAGTTTAAACTTAAATTGCTGAAGGAGATTTAAATGCTTCAAATTAGGTGTCAAGTGTCTTATATTCGGCTTCTTTGACCCAACATAGTTTCTTCATCAGTAAAATGAGAATGGTAATACCATTTGTTCTATAAAATAGGAACTCAGAATTTAAATACGACTTTACCATTCTGTAAGAATGGTGTTCTGCAAGAAGAATGTGCACGTGTTCGGCTTTAAGAGCTTAAACTCCCTAAGTTTCAGAATGCATCAAAATTAGAGGCTTTCTCTCTCACTCATATGCAACCCAAGATCCTTTCCAGAAATTGGGTTAGTCAACAGGGTGGGGAGTAGGAGTCCTGTGACATTCTGCGGGGAGAGGGGAGCCTGGAGTCCTAGTAAGAGACTTCATAAACTATGTGTAAAAGGTGCCGATAACATGTTTTCCATAGAGTTGGGATATTTGTCCAGCAGAGAGGAGTAAAACATTAGGGTCTTAACCGATTTTAATATTTTCTTTAACTGGTAGTTCTATTTAAACACGTAGCTCTGTCTGCTGTGGAGGCAGATTTCTTCACAATCTCCTAGGGTTGTTTTGAGCATTAAAGAAAATAATATATTTCAAATATTCAGCACATACCTGGTGCCAAGGCAGGGTTCAGGAAGTATTTGTTTCCTTGCTTCCATTTTCTCCCTGCAACCTATAACTGTCTCCAGAAAAGCAGAATGCCATCGAGCACTTTATTTTCTCAGAATGTTCTTAGTGCACTCTCTGCACTCCTAGACCTTCGCATCTTGGCTTTTGTTCATTCATTCTCCAAATACTCACCGTTCCCTTTCTTTGTGACCGGGACAGAGACCTGGAGAAGCCAAGGCTGAATGTCGAACATTCTTTCCTTTCGGATTCTGCCGGGTATTGTCCAGTACAGTACATTTTGGGGTTCAGTATATACTTTTAAAGCGTATTTCGGGGCGCCTGGGTGGCGCAGTCGGTTAAGCGTCCGACTTCAGCCAGGTCACGATCTCGCGGTCCGGGAGTTCGAGCCCCGCGTCGGGCTCTGGGCTGATGGCTCAGAGCCTGGAGCCTGTTTCCGATTCTGTGTCTCCCTCTCTCTCTGCCCCTCCCCCGTTCATGCTCTGTCTCTCTCTGTCCCAAAAATAGATAGATGTTGAAAAAAAAAAAATTAAAAAAAAAAAATAATAAAGCGTATTTCATTTTTTAATATGTTGACTACTCATTTCTCTGCCTTTTCCATGAGTATTTCAGAAAAATTGTAGATAACTTAAAATATTTAAAATCTGATGAATGATAAAAACGGGGTTTAGCTTTAGCATTTAGTACGTATTTGCCAGATTGGAAACAAGAGAGAGTATTCCTACTCAGGTATACAAAAAAATTCCAGCTGTAATGTGTAAAACCTAGTTGTAATTATGTGGTAGCCTGTAGTAAATAGGAGTGCACATGTCTGAAGCATGTTATTTGTTGTTTAGAGAGAGGCTGGGATTGGTATGTGTGTGAAGGTTTTCAGCACATACTTTATCAACAAGCGGAAGCCTTAAAGAGCCTTGGAGTGGGCCCAGAACTAAAGGTGAGTCCATTTGCGTCTAGAGGCTAGCTTGATGCTTCGTTTGAATACCAGTAGGATTTGGAGGGAAACTAAGGAGAAAAGTAGGGCTATCAGTAATGACACTAGGGCTACTGAAAGAAGCATTTTTCCTGATGTTTTTTCTTTAATCTTTTTATTAGGCCAATAATTTCCAAAGTGTGCTCTACAGAATATAAATAAGCAATGCATCCAAAAGAAAATAAAAAGGGTTTTAGTCTTCAGAGGCACCTGGGTGGCTCAGTCAGTCGAGCGTCTGACTCTTGGTTTTGGCTCAGGTCATGATCTCGTGGTTTTGTGAGTTCAAGCTCCACGTCGGGCTCTGCACTGACAGTGCGGAGCTTGCTTGGGATTCTCTCTGTCCCTCTCTCTCTGCCCCTCCCCCACTTGCACTGTCTGTGTCTCTCTCAAATAAATAAACTTAAAAGGAAAGGTTTTAGTCTTCAATATTAAATATTAATATATGTAAATATAAATATATTTAGTTTCAGCATTTAGGAAACATTGGGTTAAATAAAGTAAAACAAATAACCTTGCAGACTTTTTGGTGCCTTCTCTGTGTTAACGTGATTGTTTAATTTCCAAGGGGAAGTAGTCTGTGGCATTCACAATTTGAGAAAATCCTCTAGTGTGTGTATCTATCAGGACTTGAGTTTCAGAATGCACTTTGGGGAGTGATACATTAAAACAGTGCTTCTCAAACTTGAATGCGTACCAGAATCACCTGGAAGGCTGATTAAAACACAGATTGCCGAACCTCATTCTAGCGTTTCCAATTCAGTAGGTCTGGAGTAAGGCCCAAAATCTGCATTTCTTTTCTTTTCTTTTCTTTTTTCTTTTTAATGTTTATTTATTTATTTTGAGAGAGAGAGAGAGAATGAGTGCACACGAGTGGGGGAAGGGCAGAGAGGGGGAGAGAGAGAATCCCAAGTGCAGAACCCCACGAGGTGCCCCCAGAATTTGCATTTCTTACAAGTTCCCAGGTGACACTGATGGTCCGGGGACCACACTTGGACCTGCTGTTCCTCCAGAGTACCACAATCCCTACTGTTACGTGAATTTCACGTTTCTTCATCTGGTTGAAGCCATTTCAGGAATTCTTTTAAAAGCCAGTTATTTAGCAACAAGCAGTTATTATACACTTGCTTCGTGCCCGTTATTGGAAACCAGGTACTAAGAGATGCAGCCTAGTTGGAGAGAGCGTTTCACACATGTGGCATGAGTAAACGTGAAATGGTGGAGGGACGCCTGGGTGGCTCAGTCGATTGAGCATCCGACTCGCTTGATTTCAGCTTGGGTCATGATCTCACGGTTTGGTTTGTGAGATCAAGCCCCACCTTGGGCTCTGAGCCTGCTTAGGATTCCCTCTCTCCCTCTGTCTCTGCCCTTCCCCTGCTTGCACTCTCTTTCTCTCTCAAAATAAATAAACTTTAAAAACATATATAGTTCATAAAAAAAATGAAACGATAGAATGCTGTGCTCATAAATGACATTAAGGGCAAAAAGAGAAGGGAGAAAGATCAATGTGGACTGAAGTCACCAAGGAAAGATTTGTAGAGGAGCCTTTGCTGTTCAAACCAGTGTTTGAGGCAAGCCAAAAAGAATGCCCTCTAGGTCAGTTTATAGCCGAAAAGGACCCTGGGCCTACCCTGAAAAGTATTATAGGAATTAAAAATCCAAAAACACGAGAGACCAGATGGCATCCATGGTGGTCATTAAATTAGGGAAGATTGCTGGTAGTCTGGGGGTTTGGGAATCTGGTTTCTTTCAAGCCATCCTCTGTATAAATGCTTTCAATTTATAGTTCCATATAGTTATACCAAATAGATACAGTAGGGTTTACTCCTATATAGTTTTCTACCCACTTCACTGGGGTTAATCCTGAAAACAGTTTGTCTGAAATTAGCCAATGAGCATAACCCGTTAGACCTGACCATTTAAATGGCATAGGAACGGCATTACTCTAAGAACACAGGCTCTGGAATCAAAACTGACTCCAAATCCTATTCATGGTTTTTCCACTCAGTGGTTGGGTCATTTTGGCCAATTTACTCAGTTTCTGTAGCGGTAAAATGGAGATAATGGCTGTCTTGCAGTGTTGTATCAGAGCTAACGGATGCCTCATGCCTAGTAGGTGCTGAATAATAGAGAAGTTGTTTTGTTTTGTTTGTCCTGTTTTATTTTACTTCTGCCTGGACTCGATAGCAGCTCTGCTTCTAACCAGAAGTGTAGTCATGTAGAAGTTGCTTGCTTTCTCTCATTCTTTTTTTCTTTTATAATTTTTTTGATGTTTATTTATTTTTGAGAGAGAGTCCGAGTGCGAGCAGGGAGGGGCAGAGAGAGAGGGAGACACAGAATTGGAAGCAGGCTCCAGGCTCCGAGCTGTCAGCACAGAGCCCGACGCGGGGCTCGAACCCACAAACTGTGCGATCATGACCTGAGCCGAAGTCGGATGCTTAACCAACTTGGGCCTCCCAGGTGTCCCTCTCTGATTCTTAATTTACTTAACCTGCAAAAGGAAGGGGTCAACTAGGTGACCTTTACAGAATTAGTCTCTTCTTTCTCTAAGATCAAAGGTAATGAAGAATTTATTCAGTGTTTGCCGTATACCTGCCATATACTGATACACAGATTTTGTGATGATCATTCTTTTTCAAGAAAGTAGGTAAGGAAGGTAAGAACATGTTTGAATGGAGGGCGGTATGTGAAGTACATGTGGTAGAGATGTACCGGTGTGTTTGGCGTTACCTGAATTACCACTCACTTCCCTTCTACCTTAGAATGAAGTTTTACATAATTTTTGGAAGCGCTACCTTCAGAAGAGCAAGCAGGCCTATTGTAAAAACCCAGTTTGTAGAAGAAAAGTTACGGTAAGTCACAAGTCTGAAACGCAGGATTAAAAGTCATTTCTAGTATGAGGTAGAGATGAAAACAGGTTCAGCCTCATCTGGATTTGTGATGTTTGTCAGAGAATCGTCAGTGAAGATGTTTCTGTTATAGTCCAGAAGGACAAGGTCACTGATCTAGACATTGGAATTAATTTGGATTTCTTATCTGACTAGTTGAAACAAAGAAATTTGTAGTTAAGTTCTAAGTAGAAGTTTAAGCAATTTCTTTTAAGAAATTTGATTTGTATTTCCCTAATGATGAGCGATGTTGGGCATCTTTTCATGTGTCTGTTTGCCATCTGGATGTCTTCTTTGGAAAAATGTCTATTCATGTCTTCTGCCCATTTCTTCACGGGATTATTTGTTTTTTGGGTGTTGAGTTTGGTAAGTTCTTTATAGATTTTGGATACTAACCCTTTATCTGATATGTCACCTGCAAATATCTTCTCCCATTCTGTAAGTTCCTTATAGTTTTGTTGATTATTTCCTTTGCTGTGCAGAAGCTTTTTATCTTGATGAGGTCCTAATAGTTCATTTTTGCTTTTATTTCCCTTGCCTTAGGAGACATGAACAGACAATACTTTTTTTTTTAATGGTCATTTATTTTTGAGAGAGAGAGAGAGAGAGAGAGGGGAGTGGGCACGAGCAGGGGAGGGGCAGAGAGAGAGGAAGAGAGGGAATCCCAAACATGTTCCGCACTGTCAGAGCAGAGCCTGATGTGGGGCTCGAACTCATGAACCGTCAGATCATGACCTGAGCTGAGATCAAGAGTCAGATGCTTAACTAACTGAGCCACTCAGGTGCCCCCGGACAATACTTTTTAATGATAGAGTTATGAAACATTATCTTTTCTTCATTCAGGAGGCAGATACTTCTCAAGAAAAGCAAAAGATACTATGTGGTTCTACGGTGACACTTTGAAAGAGAAAAGAAAGAACCATCCAGACTATTAAGAACCTGATCTTTAGAATTACACAGCTAAAGTATTTGTTGGTTGGGGCGCCTGGGTGGCACAGTTGGTTAAGCGTCCGACTTCAGCCAGGTCACGATCTCGCGGTCCGGGAGTTCGAGCCCCGCGTCAGGCTCTGGGCTGATAGCTCGGAGCCTGGAGCCTGTTTCCGATTCTGTGTCTCCCTCTCTCTCTGCCCCTCCCCCGTTCATGCTCTGTCTCTCTCTGTCCCAAAAATAAATAAACGTTGAAAAAAAAAATTTTTTTTAAATAAAAAAAATAAAAAAAAAAAATAAAGTATTTGTTGGTTATATTTGTACACTGGGGTTTTACCTACTACATAGAAAATTTGAATCAGAACCTGGAATTCTCTCTGACATTTTAATATGTTTAGGGGAACTTAAGATATTTATTTATTTTTGATTTTTTTAAAATATAATTTATTGTCAAATTGGTTTCCATATGACACCCAGTGCTCCTCCCAACAAGTGCCCTCCTCCCTGCCCATCACCCACTTTCCCCTCCCCCCCACCCCCCATCTACCTTAGTTGGTTCTCAGTCCTTAAGACTCTCTTATGGTTTGCTTTAACTTAAGGTATTTAAAAAGGTTTAGGGTGCCTGCGTGGCACCCAACTCTTGATCTCGGCTCAGGTCATGATCTCACGGTTTGTGGGTTCAAACCCCACGTCAGGCTTTGCGCTGATAGCACAGAACCTGCTTTGGTTTCTGTCTCCCTCTGTCTCTGCCCCTGCCCCACTTGTGCTCTCTCCCTCTCAAAAATAAACAAACATAAAAAAATAGATATTGTAAAAACTTTTGTTAACTTGACTAAACACCTGTCTAAAGTCTAAAGTAATATTCTCATCACAGTAAAATCTTCTTGGTGAGTAAATAAGCGTATGCAGAATTTTAACCTGATATGCAAGTTGGTGTATAATTTTTACTGAAGAGTATACCTATTTTGAATATACTCGATTTTGAAAGGAAAAAGGACCAAGTACTTTTAAGTTAGAAGCTTAGTCTCCTCAAATATTCAGTAATTGCTTCATGCTTTGAATGTGACTGTGCCAAGAATAGTAAGAGGAGTGCATCTGAATCCTGGCTTCACTACTTGTGACTTGTGTGATCTTGGGCAAGATAAGCGACTTAAAACTTCCAGAAAAAGCAAACAAGCAATTGCATAAATCAGGGTAAGGGAAATAGCAAAGGCGGTGGCAGGAAAGGGTGCTATTCGAGATGGAGTGATCGGGGAAGGCCACGCCTCCCTGATGAGGAATCGTAGGTGAGAGTGAGCCACGAGGATATCTAGGGGAAGAAATGCAGAATTTCAGGACTGACTCAGACCTGCTGAGTCAGAGTCTACGTTTCAACACGGTTCCTAGGTGCTTCTTACACACACGAAGGTTTGAAAAGCCCTCTTCCAGATTAAGACCTGATGGTGGCTGGGATCAGGTTGTAGCAATGGAAATGATAAGTGGTAAGATCCTAGATAAACTCTGGAATAGAGTCGCCCGAATTTCCTGACGGATTGGAGGTGGGGTGTGAGAGAAAGAGAAGAGTCATCACGGGTGACTTAAGTTTGGAGCTCAAGCAGTTGGAAGAAGGAGTTGCCGCCAACTGAAATTACAGGTGGAACAGGAAAATCAGTAGTTCAGTGGGGGACACGTGACGTTTGCGACACCTATTAGACGTCCAAGAGGAAACTGCAGGTACTGTTAGATTTATAAGCCTTCAATTGAGAAGAGAGGTCTAGGCTGGAGATATAAATTTGGACGTTCTCTCTCTCTCTCTCTTTTTTTTTTTAATGTTTATTCATTTTTGAAAGACAGAGACACAGCACAAGCAGGAGTGGGGTGGAGAGAGAGGGGAACACAGAATCTGAAGATGGCTCCAGGCTCCGAGCTGTCAGCACAGAGCCTGACGCGGGGCTCAAACTCACAAACTGCAAGATCGTGACCTGAGCCGAAGCCGGACGCTCAAACGACTGAGCCACCCAGGTTCCCCTGGACGTTCTCCATATGTATTACAATCATCAAATCTAAAATGCCATTATTTGGAAGATGCACCATTATTTTACATATCCCCGAGAAAGAAAATAATTCTGTAAATCAAACTGTGACATGCCATTGGTTGTAAGAAACACCCTGATGCCAGGGATATTAAAACATGGGGAAAGGAAGAGCATTTTGGAATCAAAAACAGTATAGTAGGTAGTATTTAAAACCACAAGACCAGATGATATCATCGAGGAGTAAAGACAGAGAAAGGAACCAAGGACTGAGTTCTGGCCCTCTCTAGGGTTAAGATGTTTGGGATAAAAGCAACATCAACAAAGAAGTCTGAGGACGAACTGGTAAATTAGGAGGAAGGTTGGAGAGTGAGGGGGCATTCTGGAAACGAAAGAACAAAGAGTTTCAAGAAGAGGGGAGTGATCAACTGTGAGAAATACTGCTGCCTGGCCAGGAAGGAAGAGGGCTAAAAATTGATGAGTAGAGTAGCGGGACCACAAGTTTGATTAGAATGACGTATAAAAGGGGTTCCTGGCTGGCTCAGTCTGTGGAGTATGCAGCTCTTGGTCTTGGGGTTGTGAGTTCAAGCACCACGTTGGGTGGAGAGATTACTCAAAAATAAAATCTTAAGGGGTGCCTGGGTGGCTCAGTAAGTTAAGTGGCGGACGCTTGGTTTTGGTCAGGTCATGATCTCATGGTCGTGGATCGAGCCCCACATCAGGCTCCACTCTCCTTCTTCCCTCTGCCCCTCCCTCCCTCAAAAAAAAAGATGTTTAAAAATGACAAGAATGGGTATAAGATAGACTTGGAAGAGAGAAATTGGAGACAGTGAGTCTGGATAACTCTTCCAAGGCATTTAGCTGCAAAGTATAAAGAATTTATGTTGTAGATGGAATCCAGGAAAGGTGTTTTTTTGGTGTGTGTGTTTTTTTTTTAAGTGGGATAAATGATAGCATATTTGTGTACTGATAGGAATGATACAGGAGAGAAGAAATTTTCAATGGAGAGAGAGACAGTAGAAGTGAGGGATAATCTTTGAGTAGACGGGGTGGAATTGGGTGCCCAGAGGGAGAAGCTGGCTTTTTAGATGGGAGCTTGGATAGTTTGCCAGAAGAATCAGACAGAGAGTCAAGTTCCTGGCAGATGGTCGCCTGCATACGATTGTGGACATTATCTTCTGATTGCTTTGGTTTTCTCAGTGAGTCCGTGCTTATCTGCCAGTTTTATTGTGTACCTTGTCTCATGCTTACCTGTAGAGAGAGGAAATGCATAACAGAGGACACAAGCATCTCATCCCTGATTGATTGATTGATTGATTTTACTTTATTCTCTTGTGAGTTTCCTTAACATGAGTCTTACCTCTTCTTCCCAAGATTGAGTCTCTTGGTCTGCACAACTGATAATGTGGCCTTTTGACTGTGATCAGTTTCCCCAAGGTAATGTCAGCTGATGAGGCCTTTATGTAGCCAGCCACATTTCAACAATACATGTGTGAAAAATTAAACAACGGTCTAAGATAGTATATCCTTGTCAGTTAAGTGTTATAAATAGTAAAGTGCCACAGCAATTCAGGGAATCAAGAACTCTTCGGAAGAAGAATTGGTTGGGAGACAGCATGATAGAGTAAATAACGGATTGGAGAGATAGAGAAGAAAAGATAGTCCAGGGAGGAGAAATGGCATTATCGTAGATCCAAAGCGAAAATTCCCAGGTAGGCTCAGTGAAGATAAGCCAGCATTGTGCATGGGGTCATTATCGATGTGCCCATTGGTGTAGCTGCTAGAGCTACAAGGGAGATGTTGGTCACAGGGAGAAGGAAGCCTGATGTGTCTGTTGGCAACCTGTTTCCTTGCTTAGCCTTGTCTGCAGCCCTTCTCCGGGAGCATCGCCAGGAGCTGCTAGGGGACACCTGGTGGAGGGTAAGGTCTTTTGGTCTTCGGAACCTGGCAGATGGTTGCAGTTCTCTGGAGTAGTTTGCCTTATGGTGTTTCAGATGGGCAGGACTTGGTTAAGCTCGTGGAAATTAACTGCATTTTCAGTTCCTGTGTAATAATTTTATGTATATTTTGCAAATAGGTATTAGAAGATAACCAAAGTCATTCAGACTGGGATAGCGAGCCTGAGCTGCTGAGTGACTTCAGCTGCCCTTCTTTTGTTGAAAGTGGAACAGAGTCTCAGCCTGATGGTCTTGCTCAGAAGCCTTTCCCCATCAGCAAAGCATCACAATCAGGTAAAAGTGAGAATCAGACTACCTAGAATTTTAATGTACCTTAAAAATAATTTAGTTCAGGGGCACCTGGGTGGCTCAGTTAAGCTTCCAACTTCAGCTCAGGTCATGATCTCACAGTCTGTGAGTTCAAGCCCCGTGTAGGGCTCTGTGTTGACAGCTCAGAGCCTGCAGCTTGCTTCAGATTCTGTGTCTCCCCCTCTTTCTGCCCCTCCCTAGCTCGCTTGCACTCTCTCTCTCAAAAATAAATAAATATAAAAAAAAAAATTTTAGTCCGGGGCACCTGGGTGGCTCAGTCAGTTAAGCATCCCACTTCAGTTCAGGTCATGATCTCACAGTTCGTGAGTTCAAGCCCCCAGTCGAGCTCCGTGCTGACAGTGCAGAGTCTGCTTGGGATTCTCTCTCCCTCTCTCTGTCTTTCACTCCCCCTCTCTCGCTCTCTCACTCTCTCACTCTCGCTCTCAAAATAAAATAAAACTTAAAAAAATAATTTAGTCCAATCTTTTCGTATTTCAAGAAAAGGAATGTGGCCTAGCAAGAAGCAATGACTTGGTAAATTTTATGGCTAGGAGAAAGGTAAATTAAATGAAATCTTAGGGCAGTTTTTTAAAAAGGTACATTGTCTCCACATGAGAATTTTTATGTGATTTTTATTTATTAAAATTTTTTAAGTTTATTTATTTATTTTGAGAGAGACAGAGCATGAGTGGGGTAGGGGCAGAGAGAGAGAGGGAAAATCTTAAGCAGGCGCCTCAGTGTCAGCGCAGAGCCTGATGCAGGGGTCGAACTCACAAAACTATGAGATCATGACCTGAGCCGAAATTAAGAGTAGGACGCCTGAGCCACCCAGGCGCCCCTTTGTGTCATTTTTAAAGGGTGTTGAACAATAAGTGGATCCGGAAAGAACGAAGCTCAATAAAGATCATGTACGTGTGGGCTCAGAATTTCCAAAGAAAAGTTGCAGCAGAGAAATGATAGGTCTTAGCGAAATGATAAGATTGGTAAGAGTCAAAGATGATATATCCGACTTCTAATCATAGACTGAAGCAAAATTTATCGTATCATGTGTGAGTTTCACTTTCTGATTTAATTCCATAATTTAAAATAGATAAGGAGTATATTTAAGGTAACAGGTATAGACCTTCCCCAACACATTTATTCATGATTTTAATTGTTTCTACACTACACTAAAAAAAAATAAATAAATAATAATAACAAAATAAACATGGTGGAAAACAGACCTCAGAGAACGGACCAGGCTCTTATTATAGATTACTGGAATCTTGATGTGTGCTGACAGAGTTCTTTGGGAGATCGCTTCCAAATCGTCTGGTGTTAGGAATCGTGGAAGTCTGGGTTGTATGATTACATATGGTTTTTAACAAAGCATTTCTTGTGTGGACTGCTTCTTTGCAAGTCTGTTCCCCCTAAAGAGCAAATTCCTTTTGTCAGCATATCTGCATTACTTGCTGGACTACACAGTGACACAGATCTCAGACAAGTTATTTTTTGTGTCCAAAGAAGTAAAGAAGTTGGAATCATAGAATAATTGGGCCGCGGTGGATCTCTGGAGTTTCCTTTCCACGTTTTCAGGCGGGCCTGAACTCCACTGTCCCCAGGACTAGGTCTGAAGTCATCTAAGCCTTTTAGAGTACCATGATTGTTTCCCTATGTCTTTTTTATTTAAAAAACAATTTTTTTAATGTTCATTATTTACTTTTGAGAGAGAGACAGAGCACGAGCAGGGGAGGGGCAGAGAGAGAGGGAGATACAGAATGTGAAGCAGGCTCCAGGCTCTGAGCTGTCAGCACAGAGCCCGATGTGGGGCTCGAACTTACGAACTGTGAGATCATGACCTGAGCTGAAGTAGGACGTTTAACCGACTGAGCCACCTAGGTGCCCCAGATTATTTCTCTATGTTAAGAGTTTTTGTTTTGGTGTTTGCTTTTAGTAAATGGTTATCCTTAGAGCTTTATTTTAGTTTCTACATGTAAAGTGACTACTAATACAACCTTTATTTCACAACTATAAAATACAGAGCGTCACAAAGAAAATCATCAGTTATTGTGCCATCCAAAACCAAACTACTTTGCTGTAGATCATTCCAGAAAGTTTTTTATTCACGTATACATAGAAAGGGAGATGTAGTATTTGGTTTTTGTGAAAATGTAAACTATTTCTACATTCTTTAAATTTTTAATCAAAATTCTATATGCATGTAATTCAAATAGATTTATAATGCTTGACATGAAAAAAATTGTAGTCTGTTTTTCCCCTAAATGTGCTGTTCCCAAGAGACATTCATTTTCAGCTCTTCTGCAACTTCCATATCGCAAAAAAAAAAAAAAAAAAAAAAAAATTTTTTTTTGAGAGAGAGAGAGTGCGTGAGCAGGGGAGGGGCAGAGAGAGAGGGAGTCACAGAATTTGAAGTAGGCTCCAGGCTTTGAGCTGTCAGCACAGAGCCCGATGGGGGGCTTGAACTCACCAACCGTGAAATTATGATCTGAGCCGAAGTCAGATGCTTAACCGACTGAGCCACCCAGGCGCCCCTGTAACCTCCATATCTCTATAGCATATGCTTATAGTATGACATCTTGATTTCTGCTTTTGGACGTTAGCTGTTAAATTCCAACTACAGAAGATAAATCTTGGCTCTTTCACACCTTTCTCACTGTACCTTCCCCATGTAGTCACCAGCACACGATCGTGCATTTCTTTTTCTCTGTCTTCCAATACGATTATAATTTTTTCCTAGCCCAGCATTTAGTGTGAGCTATGTAACTTGCTATGATTATACTTTTCATAGATCCTTTGGTTTCCTCAGAGTTGATAATTGTCGTCACTTGCTTAGTTTTCTATTTACTTATTACTAATCTATAATTTATTATTAGTGTATCTCCACACTTCCTCCAAGTTCTGAAAATCTCTCAATTTCTTAGCTATTCTACCAATTTCATCTTCAGAAGAAGTCTTGGTGGAGCTTCTGACCCACCCTTATCTACAATGAAATATCCCTAAACGTATGACAAGGCTGTCTTTGGGATCTCTTTACCACCATCCTGAAGATGCTCTTACCTTTTGTTAAGTTCCTTACTTCCTTGACCCTATTTCATCTTTCCTGGTTTACTCCCTTGTTTTTGTGGAGCATCTTTTCTTATTTTCCTGAGGATATTGATATGATAAGTGATAATATTTGACCTCGACTTGTTTTGTCCTCTGCTTCTTGTATTAGAGGTTTTCTTCAAATATTTATGAGGCTAATATGGCTGGTCTTCTTAAGAATAGAGACTGAGGGGCGCCTGGGTGGCGCAGTCGGTTAAGCGTCCGACTTCAGCCAGGTCACGATCTCGCGGTCCTTGGGGAGTTCGAGCCCCGCGTCAGGCTCTGGGCTGATGGCTCGGAGCCTGGAGCCTGTTTCCGATTCTGTGTCTCCCTCTCTCTCTGCCCCTCCCCCGTTCGTGCTCTGTCTCTCTCTGTCCCAAAAATAAATAAAAAACGTTGGAAAAAAAAAAAAAAAGAATGGAGACTGAAAGGGGCGCCTAGGTGGCTCAGTCGGTTAAGTACCCGGCTTTGTCTCAGGTTATGATCTCACGGTTCATGAGTTCGAGCCCCACATTGGGCTCTGTGCTGACAGTCAAAGCTTGGAGCCTGCTTCAGATTCTGTATCTCTCTCTCTGCCCTTCCCCTGCTTGTGCGCTCTCTCTCTCTCGCTCTCTCTCTCTCTCTCAAATAATAAATAAAAACATTAAAAAAAATTTTTTTAAAGAGACTGAAAAATTGAGTGAAAGCCTCGTATCCATAGGGAGTTTTGCTAGTTGCACTGTGCATGATCTAGCTGGATTATTTTCTTAGCAGGCCTCCAGCATTATCATCTTTAAATCTTTTCCCCCTGAGCTGATAGGATTTTCAAGAGAAATCTCTTTGAGTCATCTGTTTGGAGGGTGTAATCCTGGCTGTTCTAGGAACTGGGTGGGAAGAAGGCCTGAGAGGAATGTGGGGTGGGGGTGGGGGCTGTCTCAGTACTCAATATGTACACTTGCACTTCATCCTGCTGTTTTTCATAATATCCTGCTCTCAACTGTATGTATGACTGATATATGCCCTATTCCAGAGACCCTTCATTTTACTCTTTCCAGAGAAGAAACTTAACAATTTTCTGCCCAGATTGGGAAGCCTCAGGCATTTGCCAGATGGGGTTGGCATATGACTCTGAGTGTCTGACTGCTTCTCAATCAGACTTTCAAGTAATCTTTCTGGTGTTAGACCCACCTTCACCCGGTTTCCAAGATTTAACCGATTCTGGAGCTTTCTTTAGAGGTCCCCAGGGAAAAGTTACATCGGTTTATGGTTCTCCCTATCGCTGGTTTTGAATCCAGCTTTCTCGACGCTGCCAGGGCAGTAATCACCTGTCCATAGGCTTTCCAGCTTTTACAATTTTATTGCTGGGGCACCTAGGTGGCTCAGTCGGTTAAGCGTCCGACTCTTAACTTTGGCTCAGGTCATGATCTCATGGTTCGTGAGTTCGAGCCCCACATCGGGCTCCATGCTGACGGTGCAGAGTCCACTTGGGATTCTCTCTCTCGACCTCTCCCCTGCTCACGAGCTCTTTTTCTCTCTCAAAACTAAATAAACTTTATTTATTAAAAATATATATTTTTTTAAGTTTATTTTATTTTGAGAGCGAGAGCAACGGGGTAGGGGAGAGAGAGAGAGAGAGAGAGGGAGGAGAGAGAGAGGAGAGAGAGCATCCCAAGCAGACACTGCCCTGTCAGCACAGAACCGGAGGCAGGGTTCGAACTCATGAACCGCGAGATACGACTTGGGCTGAAATCAAGAGTCGCACACTTAACTGACTGAGCTGCCCAACAGCTGGTCTAGGGACTCTACTTTGAGAACCATCGACAGAAGCATTAAGTAAATTGGCATGCAGTATTCCATTGCCTGGAATTAAATTTCTATTCATGTCACTTAGGTGGTTTTTAATTTGCTTCATATTATAGACGGTCCTGCCACAACGTGCCCTGACCTTGAGTCTTTGCATGTTCTAAAAATCATTTCACTAGGATGACAGTCTTGAACTGCTGGTCTGTTTGCCACCAAATAGTTATTGGGTTCCTCCTTTGTGCTAGGGCCCGCTCGAGGCCCTGGGGACCCGGTGACAAGCAAGGTCAGCCACCTGCTTAGATTGTAGTGGGAGGAGCTGGAAAATAAATGCACACATTCATTAAAAAGTTCAGTTACTGATAAATGCTATGAGGAGAGGATTTATAGGAGTTGGAAAAAAGGATTTTGAGGAGTAATTTGGAGAGTTTTATCCAAGAAAGTGGGGTTTTGGGGGTCGTTCTTAGTCCCGCTTTCTACTTACCCTCCTTCCAGCTTTAAACACCAGCTGCATCATGACGGCTCGGACATTTCTCTCTCGAGGTTCTTCTCTGAACTACAGATTTTTATACTCATCTGCCTGCTCAACATCTCCATTTGTGCAGTTAGTAGGGCCTTCATTTAACACGTGTAATTCTGAAACCTTAATTTTCTTTCGTCGAACTTGCACTTCTGCCGCCTTCCTTGTCTCACTAGATGGCATTTCCGTTCTCCTGTTGCTCAGGCCCAAACTCTGAGAATCACCCTTGTCTTCTCTTTTTCTCTCATACTTCGTGTTCAGTCCATCAACAAATTCTTCTGACTCTGCCTTCAAAATATGTCCAGATTCCCACCGCTTCTCACCACCTGCAGTGCTGGTGTCCCAGCCCAAGTGCCCGTCATCTCTGTCCTGGCTGGTGTGTCCTGTGTCCACTCCTGTCCCCCGACAGCTCCGTTCTTCATGCGGCAGCCGGAGAGAGCTTTTTGGAGACATGAATGGGATCAGGTGGTTTCTCTGTTTGAAACTCTCCAGAAACTCCTCATAATACTCAGAATAATGTCCAAAATACAAAACGTGACCTATCGAGCCCTGCGTGATATTTAAAAAAATATTTTTAAGTGTATATTTATTTATTTTGAGAGAGAGAGAGAGAGAGCGAGATCAAGCAGGGGAGGGGCAGAGAGAGAGAGGGAGACAGAGAATCCGCTCCTGACAGCGTGGAACCCCGATATGGGGCTCGAACTCAAAGACCGTGAGATCATCATGACCTGAGCCAAAATCAAGAGTCAGGCACTTCACCAGCTGAGCCACCCAGGCGGCCCTATCGCTTTCTTCCTTATCATTTCCTGCCACTTTCCCTTCACGCGTGGTGCTCCCGCCACCCTGGCTTCCTTGCTGCGCCTTTGAGTTCACTCCTGCTGATGAACGCAGTGTTCTTCCTGAGCTCCTCAAGACTTCCTGTCTGAATGTATTCACGTCGCCGCTCAGATGCCACCTTCCCCCGGAGCTTTCTTTCACCATCCATGTAAAGTAGCACCTGTCTCTTGTCTTCCCATCACTTTGTATGCCCCTGCATCGCCGTCTTCCTGTGTGGCCCTTACCACCGTCTGTCAGTTGCAATTTTTTTTTTCTCCTTAATAACCATCTCCCGTTGCTAGAATGTTAAGTTCCGAGCGATGTGCGACCCTGTTCACTGTCCGTTCCCCGGACCTAGAACAGGGGCACAGAGAATGAGAGGAGCGAGTGTTGAAGGAAGGAGTGAGGACAGACAGCGTCCTGTGGGGAAGGGTGCCTGGAGGGTGGGAGTGGGCGGAGGTGCTGTCCTGACTGGTGTTTCGGAGAGCCCCTCACACAAGAGGGACACGTGGCTTGGGGCCTGGACCAAAGCACTTACACACTGTTTGCTTTGCTTTGCTCTGTAAGTGTTCTTCCTTTTACTTGTCTGAAAAATTGTTCCGGTTCGCTATGAAAACATTCAAGCAGGTCGAGTCCCTCTTTAGAATCTCAGCCCATCCCGCTCCCATAAAGAACCAACAGTTGTTAACCTTTTTAGCCAATTTTCTCTAAACCGTCATTGCTCTTTTTTGCCAGTTGCTCTTTGTAAGGATTGTATCAATGATAATTTGATTTTAAGATATCGAGAATGCCCCTTCGGATTTTTTTGTGGTTTTTCTTCTTTGGCTGTCCAAATAGTTATTTGCTCTTAAGAAAAAAAAAAAAAAATCTCCATTTATGTCTTAAGAAACAGCATCCATCTGTTCTGGATCTCTCGACGGAGTGGAATATTCGCTACGAAAGGAGAAGGGGATCGTGAAGATGACGGTGCCGAGGACACTTGCCTTCTGCTACCTGTCACTGCTGTGGCAGAGAGAGACAGTTACTCTCTCAGAGCTTTTGAGGTAAGCCGGGCCTCTCGTAGGATGACGTCTTTGCGGACTACCTGTGTGAACGGGGGGACAGCCTTTGGACATCTCGAGTCTGTCAAGGAGGCTTCAGTTGAGGAACAGAACGGAAAGACTGGGTAGCCTGGCTTCCAGTTCCGAACTGTAACCCTCCCGGGGCCGGCGGCTCATCTCCTGGGTTTCTTTCTTTATATAAGTGAAATGATGGTATTTACCTTGCACGGTGTGTTGGAAAATTAATTATCTACCGTGCGTAGAATGCTTGGAAGATGAAAAGTAACACTTAAGTACCTGAGTAGTGGTATTAAGTATTTTGCATTTCTAAGAGAGAAGATGAGCAGAAGACCTTTACGTTGGCGAATATGGTTACTAGTAGTTACTCCAACGCACACATTGGTGCCGTCAAAAGCTAAAACACAGGCTGTCTGTGTTTATAAGATAAATTGAAAACAAAACTATTAGGAAAACCTGTTAGTAGATGGCCAGTGTTTACATTTTTCAATATAATTTACAGTGTTTTATAGTTAATGAGTAAATTAGTGCATTGTGTGTAAGCCTTTCTCATTAAATAGAGGATGTGCCAAAATCATTAGCATGTTAATATCGCTCTTGCTTCATATTTATATTCTATTTTTTTTTTTAATGTTTATTTATTTTTTTTGAGATGGAGAGAGAGACAGCATGAGCAGGGGAGGGGCAGAGAGAGAGGGAGACACAGACTCCGAAGCAGGCTCCAGGCTCTGAGCTGTCAACACAGAGCCCGATGCGGGGTTGGAGCTCACGGACCGCGAGATCATGACCTGAGCCGAAGTTGGACGCTTAACTGACTGAGCCACCCAGGCACCCCCTGTATATATATTCTAAACAATAGCATTAGGTTTAATCCGTGTGTAGAGTGATTTTAAGAGCATAGGTTTAGAACCAGACTCCTGGGTTTGAATCCTGGCTATGCCACTTATATGTGACCTTGAGTAAATTATTAAATTTTCTTTGCCTCTGTTTCATCACTGGTGAAACGGAGCTAATAATAATAATATCTACCTCACAGAGTTGTAACCATTTCCAGTAATGAGCAGTCCACGAAAAGCACTCACCACAGTGCCTGCCACATAATAAGAACTCAATGCTAGTTATTATTGTTTCGTTGTCTTCATCACCATCATCGGTACTAGGCCCTTTGATTAAATAAAATGCCTCCAGTAAATGATGATAGTGCCTTTGAGTTTGGCCACATCAACCAAATAACAAGGCTTTTCTCAGGGGTGATTAACTCCGCATGCAGATAGTCCATTATTCAGTGAATTTTACTGTTAAGTTAAAAACCTCACCTTGCTCCATATGCCTTCACTGGGTGATCTCATCTTCTCCCAAGGCTTTAATTGCCATCTATACGATGATGACGCCGCCCAAATTTATATCTGCAGCCCAGACTTATCTAGTGAGGGTCAGACCCGTCTATTCATACATACAGTTGCCTGTTGGACACTACTGGGGTGTCTTTACGGTATCTCGAAATCAGCATGGCGGAAAGAGTTTCGTCTTTCATTCAGCTCTCTCCATGTTTTCTTCCTTCGTAAATACCATGCACTCCGTTCCTTCCTATCCAGAAACCTCAGAATCCTTGACTCTTTCCTTTCTCCACGTCTGCAGTCAGTCATTACATCCCGTCAGTCATACTTGAAACCACATTTCTCCCCATCCCCTCTGGAATCCACCTGGATTACTTAGCAACCTCCCAAGGGGGTCCCGTGTCTACAGTCTCTCTATTTTCCTTTCGATAACCCAGAAACAACAATCAAATCACGTCGCTAGAGTTGGGTGAAGGGGCTGTCCAACTACCCACTTGGGTAAAGGAGCTGTCCAACTACCCAGTTGGATAAAGGGGCTGTCCAGCTACCCAGTTGAGTAAAGGGGCCGTCCGGCTACCCAGGGCAATCTATAAGGGAGTAACAAGACTGCTAGAGATCTCACAAGATGTAGAAAATAGTACTCACCGGTAATTCCTCTTAGGGAGAATATTATATGTGTTTGGAAGGGTGGGGGCAAGATCCTACACCTTTGTCTCTCTCCCTCTCCCTCCTTCTTTCTCCCTCCTCCCTCCCCTCCCTTAAAGGAGATTTCTGAAGTACCTTCAAGGAGATTGGATCTAGTTGGCTGGAGGGCTTTTATTTTGCTCTGTAGGACATACAGATTTGGGAACCGAGCCTAATTACCTGGGGCAACAGGAAAGGAGATAGTTACCACTGATCCTCTTTCTCTATTTTTCTCAGAGAAGGAGCTCCAAGTCACAGGTTCTCAGAGTGTGGTCCCTTGACCGGCAGCAACAGCATCACCTGAGAACTTGTTAGGGATGCAAATTCTAACCAAATTCTAACCCATTCTAACCTTCTGGATCAGAAACTCTGGGGGTAGGGCCTGGTAGCCTCTGTTTTAATAAGCCATCCTGGGGAGTCTCATGGATGCTAAAGCTGGAGAACTACTGCCAAACTTGGAAAAGTATTTAAAGAACATTGATTTGAAGGAAATACATTACTAGCCTGGCCCCAGTACCCATATTTCTTATACTCGTCCTACGTGTCACTGTTTGGTTTAATCCTTTAGCAACGTCCGTAGTCCTTAGAATAAATTCAGAAATCTTAAGGCAGCCTTTAAAGAAGCCTGCCTACTACCCCAGCGATAACAATAGTAATAAAAATAGCCAACATGCATTCATTCCACAAATATTTCTTGAATGCCTACTCGACGTAGGGGTTATTCTGGAGTCTAGACCCTTGAATTACAGTTGTGAGCCATACAGAACAAGTTCCTGCTCTCGTGAAGCTCGAGACCAGAGGAGGAAACAGATGAGCATTGAAATAAATGAAAAATGATGAGTGAAGTGCTGTGTGGAAGACTGCAGTCAGAGGATGGCTACTGTAGACTGGCCATGAGGGAAGGCCTCACTGAGAAGCGCTTTGAATGGGGGTAGAGCAGCAGTGAGTATCAGAAATACTAGGACTCCAGGTCGAGGGAGGTCGTCAGTGCCAGGGCCCAAAGCAAGAGCACGGTCTGTGTGATTAAGGAGCAGAGGAGGCCCGTGTGACGGGAGTAAGAATTTGAAGGAGTCGTAGGAGGGTGAGGACAGGGAGATAATAAGCAGGGACCAGATGTTTGTAAGCCAGGGTAGGAGTTTGGGTATTTTTTTTTAGTTGAGGTATTATTCACATACAATAACGTTCACCCTTTTAAATGTGCAATTCAGGGGTTTTGAGTATATTTACAAGGTTGTGCAACCATCACCTCTATTTCCAGAGGATAATCGTCACTCTAGAAGGAAACCCCACACTCGTTAGGAATTTGGCTTTGAAGTGTGATAGCAAGCCCCTGGAAGATTTTAGCAGGGGAGACGTTTTCCGACCGTTCGGGCAGCTCTGAGGAAAATGGATTCTAGGTAGGCAGAGGTGGAAGCAGAGGGACTGGGAGATCTTTTGCTATATTTCAAGCAAGAGACAGTGGTTTGGATTAGGGTGGTGGCAACAGAAATGGAACACGGTGCATGGGCTCCGGATGTTTTGCAGGTGGACCCGGCTTAACGCCGATGCATTACTTCTTAAGTGATCTGTGATGGAGAACCAATTTGTTAAATTTCCAAACTGTCACAGATTAAAACTTTTGGAAAATACCACCTCCCAATTATAAATAGAGACTCTGTTTTCAGGGAAAGTGGTCAGGAGGGGCATATGGGACGCTTTTGGTCTCTGGCAATTCCTCCGTCAGCTTCCTGGATTGATTCAGAGACCGATCTGATATACTTACCAAGATGAAATAGATTGTTCAGAGATTTGATTCAGTATCTCTTTTTTTGGAAAAGTTCTATATTTTTCTAAAAGAAAAAAAATTAAAAACCCACAAAACTTGGAAAGAGGTCATGAGCAGCACTCTTATAAATGGTGAAGATTGTTAAAACCCCAGATGGCCAAAACCTGCTCTGTGTGGATGTCTCGGTTTCCCCTGGTCAGGTTTATATTCCTTCCTGTGCTCCTACAGCACTGAGCGTGTGCCTCTGTAGGACACTGCGGCACTGTCTGTACTGGCTCATCCACAGCCATCTGTCTGTCCTGCTAGGACCATGGTGGGGGCTCTTCAGGTCTTATTCCCTCTGAACTAACCCTCACCCGGGGCTGTCGTAAATGTATTATCACATAGCGGGGATGACTACATAAATTAAGAATATATTCACATCATGGAATACTACATAGTTATAAAAATGATAAGCATGTAATATGCCCTGTATATAAAAAACCAAGAATGTAGTTCCAAAATAATTGAATACCGATCACTATGCACAAACACTTTTTGTAAATGAAAGAAATGAAGGAACACTAGGTGAGGGTGATTTTCCCTATAGGGCTGCTCCAAAGAAGCCTGCTTTATCATTAAACTCCACAAAACACCATTTTTTAAAATGTTTATTTATTTTTGAGAGAGAGAGAGAGAGAGAGAGAAAGAGAGAGAACACGAGGGGGGGAGGGGCAGAGAGAGGGGGAGACATTGAATCCGAAGCAGGCTCCGAGCTGTCAGCACAGAGCCCGACGTGGGGCTCGAACCCATGAACCGTGGGATCATGACCTGAGCCAAAGTCAGACGCTCAACCGACTGAGCCACCCAGGCACCCCCACAAAGCACCGTTTTTACATACTACTTAATTCTCAACTTTCAGTAGACTAAAAAGTTAAATCACATTTTTAATCTGAAACTAAAGTTGAATCAATATTCTTTAACACATAAAAGGCTAAAAACTAGATGTCAGGTTAGCTCTAGCAACAGCAGAGACTTTGACCCAAAACATTTGTATACTAATTTATTCCTGTCTTTATCTTACTTTCCTTAACCATTTTCCTATTTTAAAAGTCTAACAGGTGCATACGTATATATGGCCCAGGTCGCAAGACCCCAGGCCTCACTCTGCGCTCGTCCCTGCTTTAGTTTTCTCCTTACCATCTTTTCCTACTTGACAGACTGTAGATCCCATTTGTTTGTTTTGTTTGTCCTCTCTTTTCACGGGACATAAAACTCCTCGGGAACAAGCGTATTTTCCTGTTTTGTTCATTGCTATGTGCCCACAGCCTCGAATAGTGCTGGGTGTTAGTTCTCGATAAATTTCTGTTGAATTAATGAATGAATTGTAAATAAATATGTGTGTGTATTTATATACATATATAGGTGCGATTTTCTTCAACTCAATAATTTACTCAAGATATTTGATCAGCTACCGGGTACTGAACATTGGGGTCGAGTGATAAGCAAATGGGCAAGGTCCCTTCCCTTAATTATTTCCAGTGGCAGGTCCTGGTGACAGGAGGGTAGACAAGGGAGCTGTTCTAATGAGGAAAATGGGTCCAGGAAGGTCTCCCTGAGGAAGTGATTTAAAAGAGCAGATGCTGGGGCGCCCGGGTGGCTCAGTCGGTTGAATGTCCGACTTCAGCTCAGGTCATGATCTCACAGCTCACGAGTTCGAGCCCCGTGTCGCGCGCTGTGCCGACAGTTCAGAGCCTGGAGCCTGCTTCCGATTCTGGGTCTCCCTCGCTCTCTCTCTGCCTTCTCCCGTTCATGCTGTCTCCCTCTGTCTCTCAAAAATAAACAAACATTAAAAAAAAAAAAACGTAAAAGAGCAGATGCTAATCCTGCGAGGGGCTCGAGGGGTAGAAGGATGCTGTGTCTGCAAGCCTGGTGGTGAGTTGACAAGTAGGACACATACTTCCTAGAAAGACTTAATCTATTTAGAAGCTTAAGAGATCATTAGATAATTGGCTAAGTGCTTGCTCCACACGCGGGCACAGAGAATCGTTGATATTTTCCGATTGATCATCTTGTGGCAGAAACGACGTTCTCAGCTGAGTCTTACCTTGTCTTTGAAATACGATGTTTTCGGCCCTTTTGTCTACTTTGCAAAATCAGTACATACTCCTCACTGAAGCTTTCTTTTCCAAAATACAGATTTGTTGAAGAGGGACACATTCCTTACATAAATGCTTTTCAGCATTTTCCAGAAGAGATGAAATTATATGGGCGTGACAAAGGAATCTTTGCTATAGAGGCAAGTTATTTTCTTTTTTTACTTGGTGGTCACTAATAAGACACAAAAACAGTATGGTGATTCGTATTCCTTTCCTGACTTACTCTTTGGTGTCGGCAGTTTTTTAAAAACTGGCATCTAGTTTTTGTTCTGCCCGTTTGTCATAATTTATTTTCCTCACGTGGTTTCTTCTAATCCTTTAAGGTATCCTGAAAAGACAGCTATAGCGTGAGGTGTGCATACTGCCAATAGGTATATTGTTAAGACTGAACTTTAGAAGTGTTATGTAGAGACCTTTAGGTAATCTCAAATTAAAAAAATGTTTTTTGTTATTTGCATACTATGTTGCTTTTGAGAAAAAGAAAAGAAAGTTATTATCTTGTTTCAAGAGGTGCAATTTTCAGTCCTTTGCTTGTTAGTCTTTTTCTAGATCCGTCTTCAGATGTCTCCCGTGGAAGGGCTTCTGTCCCTTTAATTAGGAGTCTTTATCACTGTTTATAGTGCTCAGATTATCTTCTCTTTGTTCGTCATCAGAAGGTTTGCGGGATCCTAACTATAACTATTATCCTCTGTTTACCCACTTAAGGAATTATTGTTATAGCCTTCCCAACCTTCACCACCTTACATCGTCTGTGGTTTCATTCAAGAGACATTTGTGATCCTTACTAAACCCCTGCATAAGTCTGGTTCACTGTCATCCCAATTTTACATCTCAGCAAACAGCTCGGGGAGACAACGAATGCCAAGGCCATACAGTCGGCAGTCTCCGGCTTGGAGCTACCGAACTTGCAGCCTCTTCCTCACTGTGTCATCTTGGGCTCTGTTCGCCTGCCTCTCTGCCCTCCCTTTTACGCTGGTTCTTCGAAACACTGAAGTAGGTGCTATGAAAACACAATTATGTAAAGTACTGATTTTGAAGCATTGAGCCAGAAGTGAATGGATGATTGGAAATGGCAGATAAACAAGCTTGCACAAGACCGTAACATTTTACATCTGCATTGAATTTAGAATATTGGTCACTACGAGTGATCTGCAGGGAACATTAGACTTTTAAACCAGAAATGGCTCCACTTTCAGCACCAGTTGTGCAGGAGCAGGTCCTGTGGATTTAAAGAGAGGAAGCAAGTTTGCAGGCGGGTTCCCCGTGCTGCCTCTGTGTCGTCACCGTTTATTCCATCTCCAGGAGAGAGGAGACGAGTCCCTCGTGCACTTGGACTTGCGGTGGTGTGCGTCCATGGGCAGCACAAGGAAGGGGGGTATGGTTGCAGCCAGCACTGAACCTGGAAGAGACAAAGAAGAAATAATAATAGTGGTAGCACTTATTATGTACCAGGCCCCGTTTTACATATTTTATGAACTCCTTGATTATTCAGGAAGTATTATTACACATATATCCTGTGAAGTACATATTATTACTACCCTGATTTTACAGATGAGGAAACTGAGGCACAGAGCTATTAGGCAACTTGCCTGGCACTCTCACTCTGACCATAGTCCAGCATGGCCAAGGTAGCCTTAGTTTGGAGCGAGACAAATGTGGGACCCCGCCACGCAGGGAGCATTGGATGAGACGTGGGGACAGGAAGTGGAAGTAGGTCATCGAGGCAGCGAAGAAGCTCCGGACTGGTTACCAAAACCGAGAGGTGGCCCTGTGGTGGAGATGGCACCCGAAACCAGAAGGCAGAGGTTAGGGGGTCTGACGGGAGGATGATCTGGGCTGGAAGTGCCCGTGTGGGTCATGTGTCCTGGCACGAAGCATAGGCTGGCCGGCCAGAGTGGCCTTCCTGAGAGAAGGATCTTTATGAAAAGGCAGGTTAGTCTGTTTCTCCGATTGGGCAGGGTTGTGATCACGTATTTTTATTTTTAATTTAAAAAATTTTTAAATTTGAGTACAGTTGACCTACGGTGTGACATTAGTGTCAGGTATACAGCGTGGTGATCCGGCACGTCTGTCCATTTCGCGGTGCTCACCGCAAGCGTAGCCACCGTCTGTCACCATACAGCACTATTACATTTTTTCTTAACGTTTATTTTTGAGAGAGACAGAGACAGAGCTTGAGCGGGGGAGGGGCAGAGAGAGGGAGACACAGAATCCGAAACAGGTTCCAGGCTCCGAGCTGTCAGCACAGAGCCCGACGCAGGGCTCGAACTCACGGACCATGAGGCCATGACCTGAGCCGAAGTCAGAGGCCCAACCGACTGAGCCATCCAGGCGCCCCGTTACAGCACTATTAAAATATCACTGGCTGGGGGCGCCTGGGTGGCGCAGTCGGTTAAGCGTCCGACTTCAGCCAGGTCACGATCTCGCGGTCCGTGGGCTCGAGCTCCGCGTCGGGCTCTGGGCTGATGGCTCAGAGCCTGGAGCCTGTTTCCGATTCTGTGTCTCCCTCTCTCTCTGCCCCTCCCCCGTTCATGCTCTGTCTCTCTCTGTCCCAAAAATAAATAAACGTTGAAAAAAAAAATTTTTTTTAAATATCACTGGCTGTAGTCCCTATGCTGTACGTTTCTTCCTGTGACTTATTCATTCCGTGACTGGAGGGTTGTGGTAATTTATTTAGAGGACTGGGGACAAGAGGACACATCCTGTTTTTCCAGTCTGCACTCCGGACCCCAGCTAATTTGCCAGAGATATGGTGGAGGAACTGAACTTGAGCAAAATCAAGGAGATACTTACAAAGTAGAAGATGTTCCTACCACCTTAGGAGCCCTGTTTGTCTCAAGTTTTTAGTTTCAGAACTAGCCTGTGCTCAAGGTTGATGGGTTTTTCATCTTTTGTTGTTGTTGTTAACGTTTATTTATTTTTGAGAGAGAGAGAGAACACAAGCAGGGGAGGGGCAGAGAGGGAGGGAGACAGAATCCGAGCTGTCAGCACAGAGCCCAGCATGGGACTCGAACCCACGAACCTCAGGTCATGATCTCACAGTTCGTGGGTTTGAGCCCCGTGTCAGGCTCTGAGCTGTCAGAGCCTGCTTTAGATTCTGTGTCTCTGTGCCCCTCCCCTACTTGTTCTCTCTGTCTCTCACTCAAAAGTAAATAAATAAACCTCAAAAAAATAATTGATTTGAAAATCTGTATAATTCGTTAATTAGTAATTTCAAATTTAACTGCTAAAAAATTGTTCATGGTTAGTTTTCTGAGCCTTGTTCAAGTGTTCCACTGAAAGGAAAAGACATTTAGCTTGGTAATTCTCAGTCTGTGTCTTTATATTTGTGTGGTTTTTCTAGAGGGACGAATGGAACTCAGTATTTTTGCATTAGTCACCCCAGTGTAGTCTTGGGTAATAAAAAATTCTCTTTCTCTTTCCCTCCCTTCTTTCCACATACCCCCCGCTTCTCCCCTCTTTCCGTCTCCTCTCCCTTTCTGTCTCGTCTTCCTTAATCTTCAGTATGTTCTGTGTCTTACATCCCAACTGACTGGGCTTTAACCTGATTTCTCAGAACCATTCACCACTCAAGTTATATCGATAATTTTGCTTGGTTGAGGTTATTTGTACTTTTTGCTAGTGCCTAAAATTATTTACTTGTATTTAACTCCCTACCCACATCGTAAGCTTCTTAGAAATAGACACTGGGATCTTTTATATGGATCATGAAATATTAAAACTGGAGGAAAATTTATAGATCACTTAGTCCACTTTTCTTAGTTTTTCAATAAGGAAACAGGCCTAAGAAAAGATGTGATTTGGGAATAAGTAAACACCTACTTCATTAGGGTTTTCGTGAGGATTATTTGACATAATCTATTCAAAGTGCAGGTGAATCACAGACGTTGAAATGGACACACCTTCTAGGTCTCAGGATGGAAAAGCTTCTCCTCTGAGGAGATGAAGAGTTATCCTCACACTACTGGGAGGGAAAAAATGTATCATTTTTGGAAATTAAAATTTTCATCTTAAAACTCTGTTAAAAATAAATAAAACAAAACCCACTTGGAATATGCACATTTCTACGTTTTCTGAAAGGAGGTGCCAGGAAGTTCATGGATATGATTCTTGCTTTTCCGTATAGTGTTTTCTAATTTTGGTTACCACAAATGCAGCTTCTTGCAGAGGATATTGCTTCCTGGGCTGAGTTTATATGCTTGGGAGTGGTGGCTAACCAGTAATTTCCTTTTGAATTTAGAAATTTGGTTTCACTTTATACTCACAGAGACACTCAAACTTCACTCCATAAAAAATAATTATTTTGAAAAATATATACCTTGTCCTTTCGAATAGCAATAGATCCCCTTATTGCCAAATGTGTAAATGACTGAAAGAGTGACAGGGCACACAATCAAGAAACTGCTGTTGTCGTAGCCAGTGTGGCTTACGTTTCCCAGAAGACTGGCTTAAGCCTTTAGCTAAGAGTGGCTTTGCCCTCATAGGCAGTGTGGGAAGGATTGCCTGCAACTGTTAGAGCCACGTTTATATCTGCTGGTGATTTGGGTTTTCAGCCTGAAATATCATGTTCTCACTATTGAATCAAATCTAGACTGTTCTCTGCGCCCCCTAAGTTTTTATAATTTGAGACTTAATAAATATTTTGTAAATTAAGAAGCAAAATGAGGGGCTCCTGGGTGGCTCACTCGGTTAAGGGTCTAACTTAAGGCTCAGGTCATGATCTCACGGTTCGTGGGTTCGAGCCCCGTGTCCGACTCTGTGCTGACAGCTCAGAGCCCGGAGCCTGCTTCAGATTCTGTGTCTCCCTCTCTCTCTTCCCCATCGCCCACTCGCTTCTGTCTCACTCTCAAAAAATAAACGTTAAAAAAATTTTTTTAAAAGAAGCAAAATGAGTTAATGTTTACTTGCATGTTTTACTTTTACTCTGAGACTAATGTTTGCTCATCCTATCAGTTACCATGAGAGGCGTATTTAAATCTAAAACCATGATGACCACCTTTTCTTTCATGTTCTATCAGTTTTTGCTTCAAGTATTTTGGAGCTCAGGTACTAGGTGCATAACAACTAGGATATTTTGCCTTGATGAATTGACTCTTTTCACTATGTAACGTCCTTCCTCCCAGCCCTCCCACCCCTGATAAGAATTGCTTTCATATCTACCTTGTTCAGTGTTAATATAGCCAGTTCAATTTTTTAAAAAAAATTATTTGCCTAATATATCTTAAACAAATTTTTTAACCTCTCTACATCTTTATTTTTAAAGTGGCTTCTGGGGCACCTGGGTGGCTCAGTCAGTTAAGCACCCGACTTCGGCTCAGGTCACAATCTTGCGTGGTTTGTGGGTTTGAGCCCTGTGTCAGTCTCTGCACTGACAGCTTGGAGCCTGGAGCCTGCTTTGGATTCTGTCTCTCCCTGTCTCTCTACCCCTGCCCTGCTCACGCTCTGTCTCTCTCTCTCTCTCAGAAATAAATATTAAAAACAAACAAACAAACAAATAAATAAAGTGGCTTCCTGGGGAGTGCCTGGATGGGTCACTTGGTTGGGCATCCAGCTCTTTATCCAGGCTCAGGTCATGATCACACAGTTGTGGGATTGAGCCCTACATCTGGCTCCGTGCTGAGCTCGGAGCCTGGTTAGGAGTCTCCCCCTCCCTCTTCCGCTGCCCCTCCCCTGCTTGTGCGCTCGCTCTCTCTCTCTCTCTCTCTCTCTCTCTCTCCCATGCACGCTCATGCCTGCTGGCGCTTAAAAAAAAAAAAAATTAAAGTGGCTTCCCGGTAGACAGTATGTGGTGGTCTTGATTTTTTTTTTTAATGTAGTCTGATATTCTCTGCCTTATAATTACATGTTTTAAAATAATTCTACGTTTAGACCGTTGACATTTAATGTAATTATAAATATGATTGGGTTTACATCTACCACCTTGCTGTTATTTGTCCCAGCTAGTTTTTATTTTTTTCCTTGTTCTCCTGCCTTCTTTGAATTGACTTTTTTTTTTTTATGATTCTATTCGCCACCATCAGTGTATTAACTGTAGCTCTGTGGGCTTTGCATGTGTGAGATTGTTCTAGAACTCCTAATACTCATCTTCAGCTTCTCACAGTCCACCTCATGGGTTGTACTTCCCTGCTCCCATTCTCTGGTGTCCAGCGTACTTTTTTATTTTAAGTTTATTTATTTATTTCGAGAGAGAGCGAGCGCTGGAGGGGCAGAGAGAGAGAGAGGGAGAGAGAGGATCCCAAGCAGGCTCTGCGCTGTCAGCACAGAGCCCGATGCAGGGCTCGATCCCGTGAACCGTGACCTGAGCCAAAACCAAGAGTTGGTTGCTTAACCAGCTGAGACCCCCCAGGCACCCCCGTGTTTTCATTTCCTGTGCGTGTATGCCCAGAAATGGAATTGACGGATCGTATGGTAGTTATAGTTTTCGTTTTTCGAGGAACCTCCATACTATTTTTCTTAGTGGCTGCACCAAATTACATTCCCACCAACAGTGCACAAGTGTTCCCTTTTCTTCCACAATCTCGCCAACGTTTGTTACCTTGTCTTTTTGATAGTAACCACTCTAACAGGTGTGAGGTGACATCTCCTTGTGGTTTTAGTTTGTATTTCCCTGATGATTAGTGATGTTGAGCACCTGTTCATGTACCTGGTGTTCACTGGTATATCTTCTGTGGAAAAATGTCTGTTCAGTTCCTCTGCTCCTTTTTTAATCAGATTTTTTTGTTTATGCTATGAAGGTATGTGAGTTCCTTATATTTTTTTGGATATTAACCCCTCATCAGATACAGGATTTGCAAATATTTTATCCCCATTCCATAGCTTGCCTTTTCACTTTGTTGGTGGTTCCCTTTGTTGTGTAGAAGCTTCTTAGTTTACTGTGGTCCTACTTGTTTATTTTTGCACCTTTTTTTTTTTTTTTGGAGGGGGGTTGTCAACCCCAAAAAGTCATTGCCAAGATTGAAGTCAAAGAGCTTACCCCTTATGTTTTCTTCTAGGAGTTTCATGATTTCAGGTCTTAAATTTAAGTCTTTCATCCATTTTGAGTTGAGTTTTGTGTATGATGTTAAATAGTGGTCCAGTTTCCTTCTTTTGCATGTGGCTTTCCAATTTTCCCGGCACCATTTATTGAAGACACTGTCCTTTCCCCATAGATATTCTTGGCTCCTTTGTTGTAAATTAATTGACCGTATATGCACGGGTTTATTTCTGGGCCCTCTATTCTGTTCCTTTGATCTGTGTGTCTGTCTTTATGCCAATACCTTACTGTTTTGATTACTATAGTTTTGTTACATAGTTTGAAATCAGAACGTGTGATGCCTTCAGCTTTGTTCTTATTTCTAAAGATTGTTTTTGCCTATTTGGGATCTTGTGTGGTTCCATACAAATTTTAGGATTTTTTTTTTCTATTTCAGTGAAAAATGACATTGGAATTTTGATACGAATTGCATTAAATCTGTAGATTGCTTTGGCTATATGGACATTTTGACGGTAGTAATCCTTCTACCCCACTTGCACAGCATATCTTTCCATTTACTTGTGTCTTCACTTTCTGTCATCAGTGTCTTATAGTTTTCAGTGTACAGAACTCATTTCTTTCTGATAGTTTTCTGTTAGTGTATAGAAACACAACTGTTTTTCATGTATTGATTTTGTATCCTGCAATTTACTGAATTTCTTTACTCGTTCTAATAGTTTTTTGGTGGAAGCTTTAGGGTTTTCTATATATAGTACCATGTCATCTGCCAATAGAGATGGCTTTACTTCTTCCTTTCTGATCTGATGCAATTTCTTTCTTTTTCCTGCCTAATTGTTTTAGCCAGGACTTCTAATATAATGTGAAATAAAAGTGGTGAGAGCGGACATCCTTGTCTTGTTCCTGATCTCAGAGGAAAAGGTTTTAGCTTTTCATCGTTGAGTATGCTGTTAGCTGTGGGTTTGTCACATATAGGCCTGCCTGATTTCTGATTCTTGTCTTTTCTATTCTTTATGTAATGTGTCTTTTTTCCTCTAGCTGCTTTTTAAGATTTTCTTTTTATCACTTTTTTTCATCAGTTGGATTACGATGTGCCTTGGCGTGGTTTTCTTTATGTTTCTTATGCTTGAGGTTCATTGACCTTAGATCTGTGGGTGTATAGTTTGCATCAAATTTGGAAATTTTTCCTTCATTATATCTTTACATATTTTTTTCTGCCCTCCCCTTGATTTTTTTCTTGGATGCCAATTCCGTGTTAGACCACTTAATATTGTCCACAGCTCACTAAGGCTTCTGGCTCTTGGTCTATTTGTTTGTTTGGTTTTTATATCTTCTTTCCCAGTGTGTTTGTTTTGGATATGGTCATGTCTTCAAATTCCCTGATATTTACTTCTTGAATGTCTAATCTGCTGTTAAACCCAATGAGTGTGGCTCTGATTTCAGAACCTTCTTATTTTCATTTCTAGAAATTTCACTTTAGTTTTATTTTTTCCATTTCCCTTGTTATGCTTGTTTTCTTTTACGTCCTTGAGTATATTGCCAGGTATTTATAATAGCTATTTTAAGGTTCTTGTCTACTTATTCTATTGTCTCTGTTATTGCTGGGTCTGTTTCTATTGATTCGTTTGTCTCTTAATTATGTGTCATATTTTCCTTCTTTTCATGCCTGGTAACTGTTGACTGGATGCAGACATTGTGAATTTTATGTTGTTGAATACTGGATCTTTGTTTTGGTGTATAATTAGGTAATTTAGAGATCAGTTTGATCCTTTAGAAGCTTGTTTTTAAGCTTTTTCATTGCTGGTCTAGGCCTTTATTCTGGGACTAACCTAACCCTGCTACTGTGGTATACTCCCTCAGAAAGTTCTATCCAGTACCCCCAGTATTATGAAGTCTTTCTACTGCAGCTGGTGTCTTGTATGAGCTCTGGGAATTATTTGGATTCATTGGAAAAAATCCAGTGATTTCTCCCCCCCACACCCCCCCATCCCCGCCCCACTGGCCTTGGGTTTTTCCTCACACATGCATGAATCAGCACTCAGCCAAAGATTTGAGAGGACCTCTTTGCAGATCTCCAGAGTTCTCTCTGTGTGTGGTTTTATCCTCGCTGGTACTCTGCCTGCAAATTATAGCCACCTCGGCTTTCGGGAGCACCAGTCTCTGTCTCCTCAACTCAGCAAGACCACAGGGCTCTGTCTCACTCCCCACTCCCTGCACCGCAGCTTGGAGACCGCCTCCAGGCAGTGAACTGGGCCTTTCACTTCTCTTCTTTCAGGGATTATAGTCCTATGCTTCCTGTGTCCATTGTCTGAAACTGTTATTTCATGGATTTTTCTACTTCCGTGTTTATGGTGGAAAGTCAATTCCCATTGTATTTAATCCTTGGTGAGTGGAAATGGAAGTATGCCAGATACTAATTTGTAGACATTTACAAGTAGACTCAGTAGTCAGATGTGTTTTATATGAGCATTACCTAAAAAAATTCTTACTTGAATGCCTAAAGTCTCTCACTGCTCATTCATTCTTGGATTTTTAAACAAAATTATAATTTCTATTCATGAATGTTATGACTAGTGTGATCTTTGTTTAAACATTTTCACCCAGCTGGACTGTGTTATTGGAAGGTCATGGTTATAGGCTTTTGTTTACACAAAATACTTGCCCTAGAAATAATCTCTTTTGTTGACTGTTTTTAAGTTACTCTTGAGTGAGGGGACGGGGTAAGATAGAGGAGTAATTTCTTAGAGATTTTGGTGGAAAGTGTAAACATAAAAATAATATGAGATTATGTCTTGGTAGCAATAACCATTGTACTTTGCCTTTTTTGCTCCTATTGAGAACATTTTTTTGGAAAACTTTTTATTTTGGAAGAATTTTAGATTTACAGAAAAGTTGCAAAAACAAAAACAGTACAAAGAACACCCACGTATCCTCAACTGCTGTTAACATTTTATCCCACTTGTTTTATCACTTGTGCTGTTCTCACTGTCTGTCTAGCTACCTATCTATGCAATTTTATATCTGAATCATTGAGGGTAAGTTATATCTATCATGGCCCATTAGCCCTAAATATTTTAGTGTATATTTTCTAAGAAGAGAGATCTTCTTTTACATAACTACAATTTAGTTAACTCTTCATTTTTCTAAGAACTGAACCAGACACTATGTCATGGTTTATTTATTTGTTTTTATTTTTTATTTGTTTTTAATTTTTTTAATGTTTATTTATATTTTTTTTTAATTTTTTTTTCAACGTTTATTTATTTTTGGGACAGAGAGAGACAGAGCATGAACGGGGGAGGGGCAGAGAGAGAGGGAGACACAGAATCGGAAACAGGCTCCAGGCTCTGAGCCGTCAGCCCAGAGCCTGACGCGGGGCTCGAACTCACGGACCGCGAGATCGTGACCTGGCTGAAGTCAGACGCTTAACTGACTGCGTCACCCAGGCGCCCCAATGTTTATTTATATTAAAGAGAGACAGAGTGTGAGCAGGGGAAGGGTAGAGAGACAGAGACAGAATGTGAAGCAAGCTGCAGGCTCCAAGCTGTCAGCACAGAGCCCAACGCGGGGCTCGAACTCGTAAGCAGTGAGATCATGACCTGAGCCCAAGTCTGATGTTTCACTGACTGAGCCACCCAGGCACCCCACTAGTTCTTTATTTAAAAAAAAAAATTTTTAATGTTTATTTATTTGTTTATTTTTGAGCAAGAGAGAGCAAGCATGAAAGGGGGAGGGGCAGAGAGCGAGGTTGAGAGAGAGAATCCCAAGCGGGCTCCGTGCTGTCAGCACAGAACCTGATGTGGGGCTCAATCCCACAGCGTGATCACGACCTGAGCCAAAATCAAGAAACGCTTAACCAACTAAGCCACCCAAGCACCCTGTACTTAGCTAGTTCTTTATTGATGGGAGTTTTGTATTTGGTGCTAAAAGGCTAAAGAAGGCAGCTAGGTAATGAAAAAAACAAAGCAAACAAAACTAGAAACAATCTAAATGTCAACAGGAAAATGGATAAAAAGTGACAGTCACACACTGGTATATTAAACAGCTACAGCCACAAGCAACACGAATGAATGTAAAAAACATTCTATTGAGTATCAAAGGCAAGATTCAGAAAACTACACATAGTGCGATGCCATTTGCACTAAGTTAAAAAGAAGGTAAAATAAATATATTTATTTAAGTATGTTTATGTGTATGATATTATTTTTTTAAAAAGTAAGTTTGAGGGGCGCCTGGGTGGCTCAGTCAGTTAGGCGTCTGACTTCGGCTCAGGTCATGATCTCGCGGTCCGTGGGTTCGAGCCCCGCGTCGGGCTCTGTGCTGACATCTCAGAGCCTGGAGCCTGCTTCGGATTCTGTGTCTCCCTCTCTCTCTGCCCCTCCCCCACTCGCTCTCTCTCTCTCTCTCTCTCTCTCTCTCTCTCAAAAATAAGTAAAGCTTAAAAAAAATTTTAAAAAAAAAGTAAGTTTGTGATGAGCAACTTCAGGATACTAGTTATGCCTCTAGAGGGAGGGGAGGCAGTGGAAGGCGGGGGAGGGCAGGAATATACTGGTAGGTACAACGGTGTTGGGGATTTTCTAGTTCTTAAGTCAGGTAGTGGATTCATGGGTGTTCTTTTTATTATCAGGCTTCAAGATTACAAATGTGTTACATGTATTCTTTTGTATTTTTCAGACTTTAAAGGCAGCTAGAGGGTTGTCCAAATAGAATTTCTCAAACAGGAATAAAAGGCAATATGGGATACATGGGTTTGTTTGTATGTGTCCTGCATCCCCGACTATTCTTTGAGCCACATTTAATGCTTCTATTATTTTTTATCCACAAGACCTAATATAATTCCGTATACATGGTAAGGATTCAGTCTTTGTTTATTGATTAAATGATTTGAAATAGCTAAAGCCAGAATACGTTTAAATACTTTATTTTCAGGGGATTTCAAATTGATCTGTTGGGGAGTTTTTTCCACCCAAGTAGGAAACTTTCAGATGTATTTATTACATAAAATATGAGGAGGCCATTAAATAGTGGCATTTGGTGAAAAAAAAAAAAAGAAAACATTCTACTGATGTTTTAGCAATAAGTGTATGACGGACGTAACTCTGATGTATAAACAAGGACATCGAAAATGCCAGTTATGGGTGTGTCAGTATCACTCATGAAAACCAGTGCGTGAGATAAATAATCTTACCAGTTAATTCGTACTATTCACCAATATACTGAAACCAATAATGAATTACTTTGGTCAGAAAAGACATGTGTGAGGCTACACTGAGGACCCTTCTTTTTGGAAAGTCATCCTTCATATTTGCCGTGTGAAACTAGTGACTTACGTGGATTATCTGTGATTTAGTTTGATCCTCGGCCAGTACCCCCGGGACCCAGCATGCTTGGCCCAGGTCTGCCCTCATCACTAGTTCCTGGGAGAAGAGAAATGGTACCCAGGTTTTCCACGTTGGGTGTAAGGTCAGTCTGCTGTAGAAATAATCACATAACCCTTCCAGAATCAAACTGAAATAATTTTGGGATCCTCTACTTTTCAGAATACTGGCTTTTTAACCTTCTTTAGTACACATATGTGAGATTTGAACATTAGCTGCTTTGCAACAATCAGGAGAATGTTTGGAGAACAGACACATCTTCAGAAGGAGGACTCCAACAGGTTTTCCCCTGCTCTCATCCTGGGCCCATAACAGATTGCTATTTTTCCATTGACTTGGCGAGTCCTCATTGGTTATCAGTTCGTAAATTTGTATTTGTTCATAAGGCCTGTCTTTGTGCAAGTTGACGACCTATTTCTAAAACAGTCTCATCCCCCAGACCAAGACCCTGTTTCACATAAAGTAAATGTGTTCACCACAAACTTCCAGACTAGACTTTGAACAGAAAAAAAGTCTTTTACGTTACTACATGGTAGATTTACAACCACTTAGCAGACTAAAAATGCAGAGTGAACCGTTTTGTGAATCATATTACCCGTGGAAATCATTTTAGCCTTCCTCCTTCAACGATATGTTCCTGTGTTTGTCATTACTTCTGACATTACTTTTATTTCTTATTAGTGTTTCTCTGTAATGGAAAGTCTTGTTTTAAGTTTGGATTAACAGGTGCATGTAGCATTAGCTTTTTCTCAGCTGAATCTTTGCTTCAAAACAACCATAATAAGTAAGGGTGAGGCACTGTACTCTTTTTTTTTTTTTTTTTTAAATAGCTAAGCAGGAAGTTCACCTCTGACAGGGTATTGTAATCAGGTTTATCACCAGAGCCTCCTGTTGGGTAACAGAAACTCTAGCTTGTCCTTACCTGTCTGGAGGCATTGCTTCATGAAGGAAAATAAACTCACTGGAATATTTGTGAAATTTAATAAAATGCTTTCCCAAGCACTTTGTTTTTAGTGCATGCTAGAAGAATTTCTAATAGCTTTGTGACCTTTTAAAAAACATGTTAACCTTGCGATTGATTTCTTATTCTTGTAATTAAGTGAATTTGTATCCCTCTGGAAGCCCTACGTAGCACAATTGCTATACCTTTGAGATGCATCTTCAGCCACATCTGGCAATACGTCGCATTCCCTCTCTCCTGTCGCCTCCTTTTTCAAGAAAAAGGGGGCAGGTTTGGGATGTCTTCAGATGACTGTTTACTTAATTGACGGACAGCTTTTCTTCATTGTACGCTTTGCCTTTGCTCACAAAAGTGCATTCACTGTTCCATAGTATGTTGAAACTTTTCAATGGAAATGGCTTTTGGTTAACAAAGGAAGCATTTTCCTTCGTCCTTCCACGTCTTAGCTTTCTCCAGTAAGTCTTGGCTCCTTCGGCAGCTGTACCTCCACCAGCAACGACAAAAGGTGCGATTGTTCTAGGAGATGGCGTTGGAGATAATGCCAGTGTTTTGTGTGTGGGCTGCCGGGACCGTTTCTTCTTCTGTGTTTGGTTTTGTTTTGTTTTTGTTATTCTAGACAGTTGAGCACACCTTAAAAACAAACCACCACTCCCGAAAAGAGCTTTAAAGACCCTTAAACCTTCATCCTAGGTGACCTCTTTTTCTCCATTAAGTTGTTCCGTTGGCCTTGAAGTGGGCCCCTGTGTCCCCATAATGACAAATCTGGCAGAACTCAAACCAGGGGGAACAGAATCCAGAACCCAGAGACCGTCGATGTGGTTTGTTTTCTTTCTCCGAGCCGGAGACTTGGAGCACCTGACTCTTCCTGCCGTCACCCTCCCTGAAGAGCAAAGCTCAGAAGAGGTTAAGGTGTGCGAGTTAAGTTTTAGTGTTTCACACCGTCTCCTTTTGCTGAGTTGTGATTCCCAACTCCAGGTAGATAGGCTTTTCCTCTTATTTATTTAATAAATTTAGAGATAACCTCCTCCTCCTTTTTCTGCTTCTGCCTCTTCTGCTGTATGTTTGACTTACGTTTCTGGAGCACGGTGCTGATTCAAAGCATTGTTTACTTCTAGAAAAAGTCTCTCAGTTCTCCCGGTGGAATAAGCTAAACTGTAGTCTCTTCCAGGGACACCCTCTCGATGCAGAGCCCCAAATAATCAGATCACCGCTTGAACTGGAGCTGGGCCTAGACCTACCTGTCTCTGTTATACTGTTTATTCTGCAGAGGACTTGGAGACAGTAGGGTGGTCCATCTTTTCTGCACTGCTTTTCCTTATTTTTCTAGATGTTAAACCCACAGACCGGTTTCTACACAGAGAGTATGTCATACCCATGTTATTCTGCCGTGCTCCTTGACAGTGTTTCTAAATCCTCTCAAGAATTAGGCATTTCGTCATCCCTCGCTAGACTCAGCAAGAAGGGATAAGGAGGAAACTGGAAATTCGTTCTGAAGTACATCTCCAGTATTTTGAATGTTGATCAGCAACATTCTGATCTTCTCTCTGACTGAATGAGTAGAAAGAAAAGATGTAATGCGAGTTCAGCCAGACCCACTGAGTGGCACTTTGCCAAGATGATTCATCCTGCCTCCGAGCTGTCTTAGCACCCTTTGTGAGACTAGGTCCCCGTTGGTTGGAGGAGGGAAAGGACCGCCCAGAGCTGTCAGACACTCCTGGAGCGGCTCCAGATGCAGGCGTTCGGGTCTTCCAGCTTCCCCCTAGCTCCGAGCACCCCCTCGCTCTGTAGGCCACAGGTAGCTCTCGGGATTGCTTGTGCAATCTTTGTTAGAAGAAGAATCTGGCGGGTTTCAGTGCAGCCAAAGGGCTCAGGGGAGTGTAAGAAGAACAGGTGTTCTCGGTTTCCCTCACTCCCACTCCTTCCAGAGTCACTGCTGCCACACAGCGTGGACCGAGACCAGCGGAGGCTTTCTTTTGTTCCTGACCTCCCACGATATCCTGACCGGCCCTGGGATTCGTGGGCACACTGCTCTTTTCAAGCTCGTGGGGGAACGGCATCCGAGGCACTCTTCCAGGCTGCAGGAAGGATCAGGGTGGAAAACCACTGCATTTTATTATTGGGGGGGGGGGGGGGCGCCTAAGAATATCCTGGCGAACTTGTGCAGAGTACAGATTCTTTGGGGTGCCTGGCTGGCTCAGTTGGTGGAGCGTCGTGACTCTTGATCTTGGGGTTGTAGGTTCAAGTTTCATGTTGGGTGCAGATTACTAAAAAATAAAATCTTGACAAAAGGTAATAAAATAAAGCACAAGATTCTTTGGATGTCAGAGATTCATTAAGTCTTCTGTGGGCTGAGGACAGTGGGACGGGAACAAACAGGTTTCACTGTGGTCTCATTCTCTAAAACAGTGCCGTGGAGCCGGGCTTCCAGCCTTCCGCCTAAGGTTCTTTGCTGAGCGAGCCGCGCAGGCCCCGCCAACTGGCCTTAGTTGCAGTGGGAGCAGACGGCTGTAGGGGGAGGCTAGTCCATGGCCCAGCCCTGCAGGGACTTCGTGTGTCTTGTGTGTCTTTAGAGGCAAAGGGGAGCATTCGGATCCTTTTGATGGCGTCCTCTGGGACAGGAATGGCGTGCAGTGGCCACGTTCAGTTCTAATCTTCCCTCGTTTGAGACGCTAAGAAGACCGTCCCTTTCCGTATTCTACTAGAACCGTTAAGTGATCATTTTTAGATAGAGATTCTGCTACCGTATTTTCTTTTTGCTCTGTAAATTTTGTCTTCAGGGAAAGGCAGACCCATACCTTAGTGTTACACATCTAATAATTACAGCTTCATAAACTCACCCATATAGGGTTCTATTGTTAAGGTATCTTATTGTTAAGGTATTTTAAAATAAAGGTAGAATGGGGCGCCTGGGTGGCGCAGTCGGTTAAGCGTCCGACTTCAGCCAGGTCACGATCTCGCGGTCCGTGAGTTTGAGCCCCGCATCAGGCTCTGGGCTGATGGCTCGGACCTGGAGCCTGTTTCCGATTCTGTGTCTCCCTCTCTCTCTCTGCCCCTCCCCCGTTCATGCTCTGTCTCTCTCTGTCCCAAAAATAAATAAACGTTGAAAAAAAAAATTTAAAATAAAGGTAGAAAATAGCAAGTAGTAATAGATTTTGAATGTAGATTTTATATATATTGATTTTTTTAATCTTCAACTTTCTAATTCTAATTATGACCTCTCTAATATGTTGTGTTTTTTTTTTTTTCCTTTAGACAGATGTTATTTAGATTCCTTTTTTATACTTCTTAAAAATTGTAGGGGCATCTGGGTGGCTGAGTTGGTTAAGCATCTGACTTTTAATTTCGGCTCAGGTCATGAATTCACAGTTTGGGAGATCGAACCCTGTGTTGGGCTCCGCATTAATAATGTGGAACCTGCTTGGGATTCTCTCTCTCTCTCTCTCTCTCTCTCTCTCTCTCTGCCCCTCCCTCACTTGTGCTCTGTCTCTTGCTCTCAAAATAAATAAATAAATGTTAAAAAATACTTCAAAGTTATAAACAAAATACAATTGTGGCAACAATAACTTAAAACTTACCATTTAAACCATTTTTAAGTGTGCAGTTCAGCGGAATGAAGTACACTCACCACCACCATCCCTGTCTCCAGACCTTTCTCATCTTTACAAGCTGAAACTCTGCCCCCATTAAACTCCAGCTCCCCACTGCACCCTGCCCCCCAGCCCCAATTAGGGTGGGTAGAGAGCCACTGTTCTATACTCTGCCTCTCTGGATTTGACTCTTCTAGTACTGCACGGAAGTGAAGTAATACAGTATTTGTCTTTTTATGTTTGACTTATTTCACATGGGAGAATGTTTTTAAGGTATATCCAAGTGGTAGTGTGTGTCAGAGATGAAAATTTCTTTAAAAAAAAATTTTTTTTAATGTTTCTATTATTTTTGAGACAGAGAGACAGAGCGTGAGCAGGGGAGGGGCAGAGAGAGAGGGAGACACAGAATCTGAAACCGGCTCCAGGCTCTGAGCTGTCAGCACAGAGCCCGACGCAGGGCTCAAACTCATAGACCGTGAGATCATGACCTAAGCCGAAGGCGGACACTTAACCGACTGAGCCAACCAGGTGCCCCTTAATTTTTTAACGTGTATTCATTTTTGAGAGACAGACACAGCGTGAGTGGGGGAGGGGTAGAGAGAGAAGGAGACACAGACTCTGAAGCAGGCTCCAGGCTCCGAGCTGTCATCACAGAGCCCCACGTGGGGCTCGAACTCACGGATGGTGAGGTCATGACCAGAGCCGAAGTCAGACTCTTAACCGACTGAGCCACCCAGGCGTCCTGCTTTTTAAGGCTAAATAATATTACGTTTTGTTTATCCATTCATCCTTGGACGTTTGAGTTGTTTTCACCTTTGGCTGTAGTGAATAATGCTGCTGTGAATGTTAGTGGCGAATATCTGTTAGAGTCCCTGCTTTCAGTTCTTTTGAGACATCTACACAGAAACGCAATTGCCGTTATCATATGGTAATTCTATATGTAATTTTTTAGACTACTGTAATATGTTTTTGAATATTTATTTTTTTCTTATGAAAGAAATATATTCAGAATGATTAAAAGAAATGTAGAAAACAAATGTATAAAGAAGGCGATAAAAATCACCCACAATCCAATTTCTCATGGATGCCATTAACATTTATATTTTAGTTGTCTTATTTAATGTGCACTAACATATTTGCAAAATTAGGATTGAAGACTACATACAAATTTCTTTTTCAGTTTTCACTGAGTATTCACTCAGTTTCACTCAGTATTGCACTGTGAATATTTTCCTAAGTCATGGAACAGCCTATGAAAAAAGCTTTTAAAAAGCCTTTTTAAGAGCTGCTTTTTAATAGCTGCTTAATATGTATGCATGGAACGTATATCTAACATAGATGTCCATTAATAAGGAAATGTTGGATTCACAGGGGAATACTTTCCAATGACTTAAATTGATGTTTTCAAAGGCTATCTCATGACATTAGAAAATACACACAAAATATAACGTTAGGTGAAAATTTAGGAGACAAAACTTATACAGCTAATTCGGTTTGTACAAAGGTTCTCAGACAGATGGGAGCTTAGCCTGAGAGCAAGGTAAACCATTAGATTTTAGTAGAGGAGTGACATGTCAGATTTCATTTTGAAATATCACTCTTGCTGCTAGTTTCAAAGAGATAAAGGCGGATATGGAGATACCGTTTGGTTGGGAGCCCAGACTGGGGTGATGGAGGCTGAGAGGAGGGTAGTGGTTATGGAAGGGATGGGGACGAGCAACATTCCAGACCCAGCCTTGAGGCAAAGAGTCTGTGTGCACGTGGTGTGTAAGAAATGGAACTGTCAAGGACGAGTTCCAAATGTTGGGTTTTTGTGGCTTGGGAAGGGATACCAATGGGGGACTAAAAGTAGGGGTATGGAAGAGAAATAACTCAGTTTGGAGCGCGTACATTTGACTCAGTGGAAAGATACTCAAGCGGAGTTGTCAAAGACGCTGTCGAATTGAAATCCCGGTGTTATAAATGTGAATATGCCCCAAAGGGCTGAGACAAAAGTCCTCCAACATCCTAACAGTGGCTTTCCCTAAGTTATAAGCATTTTTTATTGTCTTTATTATAGTATTTTATATTTCATAACTTTTCTGTAATGAGCATGTATTGTTTTTATAATCAAATTTAAGTGTTACTAGAATACATCCATGGCATTATTTATAGTAGTGTAAAAATTAGAAACAACCTATGTGTGTAACAGTTGTAGAAGATTGGTAAACATTAAGTGGAAGGATACTGAAAACCGTCTAGCCGCCTTTTGAAAAAAGCTTTTCAGTGTTAGTCAAAAAGGAAAAGTCTGTTTAAAAATAAATGAAAAACTTGAAAGTGAAGTCTGCCCTATGGAATGGAGATTAGGAGAATCTAGAATCAATTGTAAACTATAAATCCGTAGATTTGCATTATTAATAATTATTTTACCCCCTGTTCATAGGTGAAAGAACGGTAGCCTATTTGTCACCAGATATTTAGTTTGACCTACCAGCTTTTAGCGTGGACATTTGAAAATATATTAGATCTTCTTAGCTTCCCAGATTGCTTTTCATTAAGGACCTTACAGTCCTGAACTTATCGTACATGATACTAGTCATGAATTTATCATACATCAAATTGGTTTTTTGAGATGATTTTTTTTCTAAGGGGAACATTCACTGCTCTGGTGTTTATTTTGTTTGCAGATAAAAATGCTTAATTATACATCCTGCCTGCATTATTTAAAAGGATTAGAATTGCCATAAATCTTGTCGGTAATGTTAAAATTGTCTTAACTTGAAAAGATACTTCAAATCTTGTGCAAAATGAAGCAACTGTTCTAAATGAAGTAATTTTATAAAGAAAAAAAGACCAGTTCATCTCGAAGGTCAATGAGATTTGATTTCCTTTTTTCTCTTTTAAATTCACAGATTAGAATACAATGTACAATATTTCGGTGTACAAGTAGAATCACTCTATCTCAACATTTGAAAAAAACGGAAAAGGCAACACTGCTACAGGGAGCGACAGCATTACTCGCACCTCTGTAACTCCACCCTTGTGTTCACTCTAGTCGTTCCCCCCGCCCCCTCTCCAGAGTGATCACTGTCCTGACTTCTCACTCCGTAGAAGCTTGGTGCCGAGTTGCTGGGTTCTGTACTTTATATGCATGGATCGTTCTCTACTGCACCTGGCTTCTTTCTTTTAACGTGATGTCTTGAAGATTCATCCATGTCGTTGCAGGCAGAGCGTTCATTTCCTTGCTGCAAAGTGCTCCTTTATGAGACTATATCAAAATTTACTTATCGTTAATGGTATTTGGGTAGTTTCCAGCTTAGGGCTTTTGAAAATAGCGTTATTAAGAATGTTCTGGCACGTGTCTTTATGTGGACATCATGTACATTTCTGTTGGGGATATGTAGCTAGGAGCGGAGTTGCTTCACCAAAGAATGTGCACATGTTCAACTTTAACACTGCCAACCAGGTTGCCAAAATGTTTGTCTTTAGGCCCTATTTTAACAGGGTCCTACCATATCAGAAATGTTAGTTTCTCTGAAATTCCATAAGCCTTAAAAAAAAAAATCTTCCTTGAGTTACTTGATAACTTTCTATTTTTATACTGTGGTTATTTTCACACACCTTTCTGGGTTATAAACTCCTTGAAGGCATTGTTTTATTCATCTTTACCTTTCCCAAAGTACCTCGCATAGACTCTAGATTTAACATTTTTTATGTGAATGGATGAGTCAATGAGGCAAAATTATATGTAGTATTAATTTCAAAGATGTTTATAAATGGCAAAAATAAAAATAGCATACCAATTAAACTACGGGGTGATCTGAAAGTGAACAGCATGCATTTCTTAATAATAGCTCATAGATTTTCCTGAATTCTATAAGAGAATCTTACATGCAGTTATATGGGAGAAGTTGAGTTGTGCATTTTTACCTATTAGACTTAAGCCTTGGTATTCCCGCCCATGCAGAAGCATGTGAACATAGTGAAACAGTAAGCTAAACTTGGTGGCCATGAATTTGAAGGTGAATGAGAGGGTGTGGTGAGGAGGTGTGGGAGGGAGATCGTGCAGCAGAGCAGACACGATGGCTCTGTAACTCCGGTTTGGGTCACAGCTTTGTCCCTTCCCCCAGGTTCTTCTGTGACTGGCAAGAAATAAGGATTTCTCTCTGTCATGGGGAAGGCCAGTAGGAGTTTTATGAGCCAAATGGAATTTTAGTGGCCTTTTTATTTAGCGTTATTACTGTTTTAAACTGCTAAGAGGATAGTAAGGATTTATGGGTGTTTTCCTCTTAATGCTTTTCTCCACATTCCAAATTTTATTCAGTGAATACGTATTACTTTTAAAATCAGAAAATATTTTCTAAAAGTAATTTATGTTGCAAAAGGTGCTACCTTGATTATCTTTTATTTCAGTCTTGGCCTACCTATGAGGATATCTATAAAAAGATGATTGAAATTGCCAAATTCTTAGATTTGCCACGTTTTCCAGACATAACTGAAGACTGCTATCTTCATCCAAACATCTTGTGTATGAAATACTTGATGGAAGTCAATCTCCCTGGTAAGTGTGTGGGGTATGTGGTGAGGAAGCTGTTATCGAATTGTAGAATTATAATGAACAAAATACGGAATCCTCTCAAATCACTGACTATTAGAGCCACCTGACAGCGTCCATAGTAACATGAAGCTTAATTTCACAATCCTTTCTTAAAGTATTTCAGGCCACGTAACAAGGTTAAAAGGACATTGTTCAGAAATTAAAGAGTTCTGTTTTGATACGAGGGATATGCTTGGTTTTACAGTAAGTTTGCTGAGTGCGATTAAAGTAACAAACGTTTCAATATGTGTTATTAATGACCTAGGTGCCCCCCTCCCGGAAAAAAAAAGACAGTGCTTTGTCATTTACGTGAAGCATGATTATTACACAATGAATTCTAATTTAAAAAACCCCAGAAGCTCACCTATGGTAATGTTTTTAGTGTTTGGTAACATGATGCTCTTTCCAGTCCCTAAAACAAACGGAAATCAGTCTGGTAGGATCCCAGTGAACTCTCTGAGGCAATGAAACACAAATGTGGAGACAGCCCCCGTAGGCCTTGTTCACAATATACCGAGACACAGGGAGCTCGATGGAATCTGCCAATGGAATCCATTCCTGAATTTCTTGCTAAACTAGAAATGTGAGAAATTCAGGACTTATGTTCTTAAGAGAAAATACAAACATGGTGTGCCTATCCTATTGCTTGAGCAATATAAAAAATGTGATTGAATATAGTTTTTAAATGGGGAAGGAAAATGCATATGTTCATGAGCAAAGCAATATTCAAAATTGTGTAGTGTAATTTTCACGGTAAAAATAAATATAAATATGTCATAACGTAATATATGCACAAATGTTACACCAGGTAATAGAAGGAATACAGGGGCTTACCAAAATGTAACTGACACAGGTCGGCTCATGGCAAGCGTCTGGTTCATGGGCTTGCTGTTGGATAGAGAGGGAAATAAAGTCAAGAGGAAATGGCGACTGAATGCATGCATCAAATTGCAATTTAATTCATTACAATCTATTATGCTCTTATAAATAATAGTTATTCTGCTTAAATTAAAGTAGAATGTTGCATATCTTATGTACTTAGCGAGTAAAGAAATTTGTTTAGTAACTTAGTGTTTTCAAAGTATGTGCACTTGTACTATCTTACTTAATCTCAGTTTATCCTCCCATAACCCATTTTACAAATGAGGAAGTGACTAATCCAGAGTCGCAAAGGTAATGATCGGAAAGCCTAAATATATAGGCCCTACCTAGGCCGTCTGGTTTCAAGTGCCACATTATTCAGCTTCGAATGATAGGTGAAGGCTAAACTGAACATATAATGTCTTTGGGAAAGCAGTACATCAAGTTCAATATGCATCAGACCTTCTAGCGTGCTAGCCAGGGTGTCAGCCAGCGAGTGAGTGTATACTCGTAGAGAAGCGCTTGGTCTTATAAGGGAGTTAGTTTCAAGTAAGTGACAAATTGCTGTAGAAACACAGACAAGAAACCTGTATGAAACGATAGAAAACTAGTGTGTGGCTGTGAGTTAGGTACCAGAATGTGTCCTATAAATAGTAGATGTCTTAGGAAGCCCAAATAGGAAAAGCTACGCCTTGCCAGGATCCTGCCATTAGTGTTTCTGTACAGGTATCATTTTTGCGTTTCTTTTCTTCACAAAATGTGTGCCTCTGAGTTCTAGCATCGTACCGTGTCTTAAGATGATAAAACTTGTCTTACAGAGGTACAGTTTAGCGTGGTCTAGTTAGGCAAAGAATTTATTTCACATTTTGCTGTTTTGCTCTTCAACAGATGAAATGAATGATTTAACCTGCCAAGTGGTAAAAATGACTGGAGTAGGAGAAGTGGATTTTCTGACATTTGACCCCATAGCTAAAATGGCAAAAACTGTTAAATATGATGTACAAGCTGTCGCCGTTATTGTAGTAGTATTGAAACTGCTCTTTTTATTGGATGACAATTTAGAATGGTAAGTGTATATCGATTTTATGAGGAAACAATCGTACTGTTTTTACCTAATGATCAGAGGTAAAGGATTCCATATATTATCTGCACAGAAAATAGAGCCTCTCAGTTGTGTGGAATACGGGCTAGTAGCAACAATTACTTCTTACAAGAATTTTGACTCAGCCAGTTGTCAGAGATTTAATTCTACCTTAGGAAGTTATTTGCCTTGCGTTTTCTTGCTATTTTTAGGTAGATGCACATGTTCTCATTGCTTCACTGATTCTGGAGTTTAAATCATCATACCCAGATCCTAAAGAATCTTGTAGCACTTTATCTGTATGCCTGTAGGCTCCTGGCGCTGTGTGTCTTCAAAGATTATTTTGGAAAGTAAAGGAATCTTGAAGTGTCACCCCTCCCGAATGCCCGTAAACAGTGGCAGGGTGTGTAGGGATTTGCTTCTCCATTAAAAGTTGGCATCGGTGCCAAGTACTGTTCTACACTTTTCTTTAAGAAGAATTCAAAATGCAACTGTCTTCGAAGAAGTGATTTCTCAATGAATTGACTTGCTTATTGGTGTTTCCAGGTCTTTGTCTAATACTGCTGAGAAATATAATGAAAACAACAAAGAAGGTACTTAACTTTTTATCATTCAACTTCAAAGTGATTGCAAGTGATGGATTAAAAGAAGCAATAGATGTAAGGAAGAAACTGTGAAAAATATACAAAGACACACATATACACACATGTATACAAATTGTACCTTACGCCAGAATTATTTCTTCATATAATTATCTAATTATACATCTAGACTACTAAACTTCAGTGATTTCCTACTGTGTGTAAACACCAGCCAGCTTTTTTAGTCCCAGCTTCTCCTCACTAGACCGCGAAGATGCTGGCACTTCTGGGACTATGCCATCTGTTCTAACGCCTCAGCCTTTGCTCACACTGGTCCTTCTACCTGAAATGTGTTCCTTCCTACCCCCCTCCTCCCCCAACCCCTGGCAAAGCCACCTTTATTCTCCAAAATTCTACCTTCCCTTCACACCCGCTCGTGACCTCACCACTCCCCAAATCAGAACTTACCACTCCTGCCAAACCGCTTCCGAACAAACTTCTGTTGGAGGTTTCGCACAGTGAACTAGAGCTGGTGGACAAGGTATGTCTAGCCCTGGTAGATGGCCAGGACCTGTAAAGTGCTAAGAAAAGCTGGCAGAGAGTAAGGGCAACGTAAATGATAGAAAGATAGAGAGGTAGATTGTAAGCTCCCAGAGGGAGGGACCACGTCTTTCTTTCTTTCTTCTTTTTTTTAATTTTTTTTCAACATTTATTTATTTTTGGGACAGAGAGAGACAGAGCATGAACGGGGGAGGGGCAGAGAGAGAGGGAGACACAGAATCGGAAGCAGGCTCCGGGCTCTGAGCCATCAGCCCCGAGCCCGACGCGGGGCTCGAACTCACGGACCGCGAGATCGTGACCTGGCTGAAGTCGGACGCTCAACCGACTGCGCCACCCAGGCGCCCCTTTCTTCTTTTTTTTTAAATGTATCTTTAGTGCCTAACATAGTGTCTGGCCTGGGAGCAATTCAGTGAAGTTTGGAAAATACATGAATTCTTAAATTCAATTCTAGTTTCTTAGTTCCCTCACTAGGATTTATGTTCATTGGTTTTTTTTAAAAAAAATTTCAGCTTTATTATTGGGTTATAATTGACATATAAGATTGTAAGATATTTAAAGCGTGTATCATGGTGATTTGATATTTGTTGGCACTGTGAACGGATTCTCTCATCTGGTTAAATAACACATGTATCACCTCACATTTTAATCCTGTGTGTGTGTGTGTGTGTGTGTGTGTGTGTGTGTGTGTGACAGAGAGAGAACATTTAAGTCCTATTCCCTTAACAGATTTCCATGATGCAATACAGTGTAATCAACTACACTCACCATGTTTTACATTAGATTTTCAGACCTTATTTATCTTAGAGCCAAAACTTTGTACCCTTTTACCAACCTCTCCCCATCTCCCACGCCCAGCCCCTGGAAACTACTTTTCTACTCTAAGAGTTTGACCTTTTTTTTCCCCTCCCAATATTGCACATACATTGGTGTTAGGAGCTTGGATTTAACAGTAGAAATCAGTTTGTGAGTTCTTTCCAGAATATGTGCAGAATACTTCTTTCTGTACATTGCTTCATGTCAGTTTCAACACAGAGTGGAAGGTTGAACAAAATGTCTTCTAATGTCCCTTCTCAGGCTAAAGGGCCATCATAGACTGTGTAGACATTTAGAGTAAACAGAGGGCTCTGATATATCATCTGCCCTGTGATGCTCCAGATAAATCCCTGCTGTCAGCGGGGCGAGTCTCGCCGCCCCCACTCTCTCTGCCTCCCTGCTGTCCACCGTCCCCTGCCTCCCCACATTATTGATGAGGAACTTGAGGTTTAACGAAGTTGTGGCTTATTTAAGTTCAGAGAACTTTGTGTTGCATGAATCACTATAGTTTTTCCCTGTCCTTGTAGCTATTTTGGTAATTCCTGCTCCTCTGTGGCAATATGGTCTATGATGCCATATTGAATTCAGTGATGATGATACTGGCCATTTGAAAAGATTCTTAGGTACACATTGAAGGAGACTGTCTTCATAAGAAAATATATAAACAAATTCAGCCTTGGGGCACCTGGATGGCTCAGTCAGAAGAGCATGCAACTCTTGATCTCAAAGTCGTGAGTTCGAGCCCCATGTTGGGTGTTAGAGACACTAAAATAATCTTCCTTTCCTTCCTTCTGATTCCCTCACTCTACAATCCTCTTTTCTGATTTACCTTTAATGTTATTTTTTTTCCCTCTGAAATCATCCCATCCCCCCATGTGGATTGAGTAAAAGAGTGAGGAGTGAATTCTTATATTTGACTACATTCAATTCTATTGTCTCTCTAACCTCGACATCTTGAGCACACACTCATCCCAGCTCTTCAGTACAATCCCCTTTCTTACTTCTCTCTAGATTCTCTGGATTTGGATTCAGATTGGGAAGAACAGGAATAGGAACTGATGAAACTGGAAGTCCGGAGTCAACTATTACAGTGCCATTTCGCACATTTATCAGTCATTTGTTCCTTAATTCAAAAGTATTTGCAGACATATCGGAGCCTCACCGTGTGCCGGACGCTATGCTGGGTGTTGGGTTGGGAAGAAGAGTCATGATTGTAGTGACAGCTAAAATATGTCCTCTCTTCTCAAGGAGATGATAGTCAAATGTAGGAGAAACAGGCATATACAGGTTTTAGTATAATCTAGTTAGGGCCACAATATAGGTAGGAACTTAGTGACGGATTGCTCAGGAATCACATGGGAGTACAGAGACAGTGACTCCTTAATCCCCAAAATGTTGACTCCATAGTGTTTATTTGTGTCAATGAATGAAGACTCAAATGAACGAGGTATGTGGTTATAATGTGACTTATTTGGTTACTAATCATGGATTTCATTTCTTTCAGATAAGCCATGGTTTGATTTCAGAAAATGGTACCAAGTTATGAAGAAATCTATTGATGAGAAAAAACAAGAATGGGAGGAAGCCAGGGCAAAGTATGTTATCTCTTCTAGTTCTAGATTTACCTACTTGATTTCCAAGTCCGTTACCTTCTATTTGAAAGCTGAAGTTTCATTAGTTAGACTCATCAGCACTGTGACATTTTTTCTAGAAATACTAGCCCATATATCCTAATCAACTTTGTTTTTTGTGTTCCTATTAACTCGACTCCAGATTTTATTTGGATTTCACCAGTGTTTCCATTAATGTCCTATTTCTAACCTGGGATCCAATCCAGAGCACCACATGGTACTCAGTTATTAACTTTTTATAATTTGCATGAGTCTCGCCTCCATTTCTAATATTCCTCCTTCTTCCCCTTTCTCGAAGTTGAACATTTTTCATCTGCTTTCCGGTATCACAAAGACTACAAATATCAGTCTGACACAGGCAGTTGGAATATTCCCCCAAATAAAGATCCCCATAAAAAGCAAAACAGAAGAAAACTGAAAGGGAAGATATTTGATTCAGTCGGTCTCGCCATTTGACTTTGAGCCCTCATTCTGATGTAGGTTCACTGCGATAGAGTGGAAAGAGCATAGCCGTAGAGACGGACAGTGCTGGGTTTGAATCCTGGTTGCATACAGACTAGTTGTGTGACCGTGGGCAAGTTACTTAATTTGTTAGCCTTGATGCACTGAAATTTGGATCGCTTATAAATTTTCGTAGACATTATATTTTATATAACATAGAGTACATTTCTATTGATCTCTGGTTTGAAGAGTTTTATATCGATTCTTAGAACTTTGAGTCTTTACAAGACTTTGAAGAAAAAATGAATGTCTGTGTATTGTATGTAAATTTAGAATAACCCTCATTTGATCAACTAATTTTGTATACTTTGAGAAAAATAAAGGCTCCTCAAATGAGTTAAAATGAGAATTCATTCAACTCCAGGTTCCTCATCAATGAAGTAGGGATAATAATGCCTGCTTTGTGCTCTAAGACCTAAATTTCACTTTTCACAGGTAGAATTTTTCATCTACATTTAAGAGAGCTTTTAAATAGAGAAACAGACTTGTGGAGCTGAATGAGGCCCTGTGGGGAGGAGGATCCTTGCCAGAAAGGGGAGAGGTGTAGCAGTTTCTCGAGATTCAGGTTTGACACAGTGATGGAAGAGAAGAGGTGGGGCGGGAACTTCTTCTGACAGCCTGTGGGACCCAGGAAACTGGGTCCTTCCTCTTCCTTGTCAGAGAAGGAAGGTCTCCTCAGTCGTTGGGTCTCAGCAGGTAAAATACTAGCAGCAAGAACAGGAGTTGGTTCCGTCGTCTCAGGTTATGTCGGAGAACCAGACGTCGGGCCTTTTATGGTGCCAGCGGGCTGTCCTGACCGATCCTGAGAGGCTACGTATTCAGGGGCCATGCCTCTTGGCGTCTCGGTGGTAACTAGGCATTTATTAGCTCAACCCAGGCACCGACTCACACTTCAGACATAGCTATTAGAACCCCAACTGATATTTCAGCCTTCAATTGCACATCAAAGACTTGCTGACTTTTAGCTACTCTAGGGGAGAATTTACTGACCAAAGAGAGGATGTCTGTTTTCCAAATGGCATCTTCAAAATGGCTGGGAGAACAGCACCCAGGGAAGAGACTGTCCACGGGATCCGTTACCAAAATCCTTCTTCATAGGGTAGGTGCTTTGAGCTAAGTGAATCACTACTGACCAGTGCTTGGGCACACAGCCCCTGTGTGTGCAATCTGTTACCTGTCTGTTTCACCCTACCCCACCCCTATTGTTGACGTAAATTTGTAATTTTTTCTCCCGTTATTCTGAACATCATCTTCCATGTTGTCAGAGGAATGTTAAAGTGTCTCCTGGAGTAGCTAAGTATAGGTCACTATGTATGAGACCATGAAAAACATTAATAAACAGTAGTCGAAAGCCTAATCACAGCTTAAGAGTTTGTCTTCATGACTTCCAGTTGTTACGGAAGATGCTGGGAAGAACATGGAGGAAAATTTAAAAGCATGTGCAGAAAATCTTTGCAGCCTTTTGGGTGAGGCACAATTCCGTAGATATGATAACAGAAGTGTGATCTATAGAAGAAAGAAATTATAAGTTGGACTTCATCAGAAGAAAGAATATCTATCCTCAAAAGACACTGTTAAGAGAATGAGAGCGATACAGTGGGAGAAAATATGTGCACATCACATACCTGATAAAAGATTTGTATCTAGAATAATATTAAGCATTCTCATACAGTAAGAAGACACACCAAAAAACCCAATTTTTTAAATGGACAAAAGATTTGAATTTCACTAAATACTTCACTAAAGAAGATGTATGGGGCCCCTGGGTGGCTCAATCAGTTAAGCATCTGACTCTTCATTTTGGCTCAGGTCATGATCTTATGGTTTGTGAGTTCAAGCCCCGTGTTGGGCTCTGCACTGAGAACAAAGAGCCGGCTTGGGATTCTCTGTCTCCGTCTCTGCCCCTTCCCCCTATGCACACACGCGGGGTCTCTCTCTCTCACTTTCAAAAATAAATAAATAAACATTAAAAAAAAGAAGCAGCTGACCTTATTTAAAAAAAATTTTTAAAGATGTATGAAATGATGCTCAATATCATTAGTTAATAGGGAAATGCAAATTAAAACCACAACAAGATATCATTACACACCAGTTAGAATGGCCAAAAACAAAGCGACATGAACAAAAAAGACCATACCAAATGTGGGAATTCAAAATGGTTCAGCCATTTTGGAAGTTTGACCGTTTCTCATAATGTTAAACATACATTTAAACATTAATAACACTATGTAGTAATTTCACTCTTACATAGTTACCCAAGTGAAATGATAACTTCACGTAAAAATCACCATTCGAATGTTTGTACGAGCTCCATTCACAATGGCCAAAAAGTGGCAACTACCCAAATGCCCTCCAGCAGGTGAATGGATAAACCAAGCGGAATATGTCTGTACAATGAGATACTGTTCGGCAGTGAAAGGAACAGACTTCGGATGCATCCACAATACGAATGACTGAAATGCATTATGCTGAATAAAAGTCCCCAAAGGTGACATGTGGTATGATTCCCTTTATATGGCATTCTGGGAAAGGCTAAATTCGAGAGATGGAAAAACATCAGTAGTGGCCTGAGATCAGGGACGTGGGAGCGTGGGGAGGGGTTGTCTGTGAAGAGGCACGGGAGACCTTGGGTTGACGGGCCTGCTCTGTATACTCACCATGGTGGTCGTTACGCCACTGTGTGTGTGTGTGTGTGTGTGTCTGAGCCGGCCTGTACACTGAGCTGGGGGGGGAGGGGGTGTGTGTAAATTATACCTTAGGTTTTAATAGTTGGGAAATAGAATGGGAAGACTGGTGGGAAGCATATAGGATTCCTACAGAAAACATTAGGACTTTGTGATGTGCCTCTGTTTTTTGTAGCTTTTATAGTTTGGGGAAGAGGTAAGCAAAGTACAAATTTAAAGAAGGAGTGTTTAGACAGTTAAAATGTCATTTTACATCGCTTTTCCCATTTTCTAGGCGTATGACCCTAAGGAAATAATGCCTTCTAGATTATAGCACAGTTGCTACCTGTAGAGGCATTTATTATAAATGCATAAGAAAATCTATCTAGATTAGGTATCACAAGGAATTTTTTTCTTAATTTTTTAATGTTTATTTATTTTAGGTGGGGAGAGGGGCAGAGAGAGAGGGAGACACAGCATCCGAAGCAGGCTCCAGGCTCTGAGCCATCAGCACAGAGCCCGATGCGGGGCTCGAACTCACGAACCGTGAGATCGTGACCTGAGCCAAAGTCAGAAGCTCAACCTACTGAGCCACCCAGGCACCCCCACAAGGAATTTTTAATAGCGGGTTTATCCACTGATTGGGATTAAAGCATTTAGGGAACTTCTTTATTATTCCCCCCCCCCCCGAGTACATTGTTAACGCTTATTATTTAAGAAAATAAATAACAAAAAAGATATTTGAAAGAATCACAAACTTGTTTCCCATAAGTTTCAATGACAAGCTCTCGGATATATTTTAAATGTATGGTTCACTAAAATTTAGTTCATACATAATTTTCAGGAAAACTGTCACTTATCAGCATTGATTGCATCACTACATCAGAAGCTTGGTGCTGACTGTTCACCTCGTATGAGTTACCACAATCAGGACACCTCTGATTTAATCCTCAGCAAAAGGGCAGTTGGCCAAGGCACAAAGAACAGTGGTTTCTTAGGTGGTTTCACTTTATGAGAACAGACAGCAAGAGAATTTTATGGTGAAGGAAACCATTTCTACATTTTTATATAATTCATAGCTTCTTCAGGACCTTATGACACCTGGGAGAGTTTGGGGATGAGCACGTCATTCTGTTGGCTTGCTGTCACCTTCAGCGCTCCTCACTTACGTCTACGACATAAGTGCTACAGACCCGTGTCAGTAGGTCATTCCAAGGCAGAGGTACGACACTTAACAGCAGGAATTTCAGAGATCGCTTCAGAGAAACTTTCCTGAACTGTGTTTAGGTCCATTTCTTCGTCGTACTCCGCATGTTTTTCTGTATTGTGCAGGTATCTGTGGAAAAGCGAAAAGCCACTCTACCACTCATCCATTGACAGAGCAGTGGCATTTAAAAGACGAGGTGAGTTGTGGTTTCTGTTAATGCCCCGTAGCATCACCATGTAGAAAAGCTAAATATCTTGACTCGAAAAGGGCGTGCCTAGGAGTGCCTGGCTGGCTCAGTCAGAAGAGCGTGCTACTCTTGATATGGGGGTCGTGAGTTTGAGCCCCACTTTGGGTGTAGAGATTGCGTTAAATAAATAAAAATAGTTAAAAAAAAAACAAAAAAAGTGAGTGCCGAAGGAACTTTTTTTACTTCTTCAACAAACGTTTCAATGCATATCCAGAGAAACATCATCATCTGCAAGAAATCTCCATGGGAATCTATTTCAGGAATGTTGCATTTTTTAAAACAGAACTCAAGTTCCCACCAAAATCTGAAATCCTATTTTTCTATGACACTCAGAACTCTTTGGTTTGGAGAATTGCCTTTAGGTTGTCTTGTTAATTTCCCCCCCCCCAATTGTGGTAAAAATACATAATATAAAATTTACCATTTTAGTCTTTTTTAAGTAGTTCCCCAGTGTCCCTCATCCAGTCTCAGTTTCCCTTGTTGTTTTCGCCTTTCATTATCTTGGTGCGTTTATTCAAAACTCAGAAACCGACGTTAGTACGTTGCTAACAAGTAAGCTACAGGCAGTATCTGTGATTTAACATTAGTTTTCATTTTATTCCTTTCCTTTTTTCCTCCCATTTCCAGAAATGGTGGTGGATCTACAAAAACAATTTAGCACATTGGTTGATTCAACACCAACTGTTGGAAGAAAAAAGCCTTCGAGTTTTCAGTTCAACTGGGCTGAAGGAGACGCGGCCAGAACCTGTTTCCACGGACACAGCCTCCGGGGGATCCTGGAGAACAAAGGCCAGTCGCTGACAACCAAGAACTCACTCTACTGGCTAAGTACACAGAAATTCTGTAGAAGGTATGTGATGCTTTTAAAAAAATCAAAGAGGGGCGCCTGGGTGGCGCAGTCGGTTAAGCGTCCGACTTCAGCCAGGTCACGATCTCGCGGTCCGTGAGTTCGAGCCCCGCGTCGGGCTCTGGGCTGATGGCTCAGAGCCTGGAGCCTGTTTCCGATTCTGTGTCTCCCTCTCTCTCTGCCCTTCCCCCGTTCATGCTCTGTCTCTCTCTGTCCCAAAAATAAATAAACGTTAAAAAAAATAATAATAAAAAATAAAAATAAAAAAATCAAAGGATAAAAAAAAAATCATGAAATCCCTCATTTGGCATGAAGCAGTATTCTTTTCGAATTCAAAAAGTCACCTAAAATTAGAGCTGTCGTGAGGACCAGACAGGTCATTTGTTGGAATTAGGAAGATGTTGGGCGGGGCACCCGGGTGGCTCAGTTGGTTAACCTTCCGATGTCAGCTCAGGTCATGATCTCACGGTCCGTGGGTTCGAGCCCCGCATCGGGCTCTGTGCTGACGGCTCAGAGCCTGGAACCTGCTTCGGATTCTGTGTCTCCTCCTCTCTCTGCCCCTCCCCTGCTCATGCTCTGTTTCTCTCCATCTCTGAAAAATGAATAAACGTTAAAAAAATTTAAAAAAAGAAGAAGAAGAAGAAGATGTTGGGCTTAGAATCAACAAAATTGGAATTAATGCATTGAGTCCCGTTTAAGAGTTTTAGGGATGGAGGTGTTAACTCACTTTACTGCGATAATCCTTTCACGACATGTACGTCGCACGCTTTGAACTTAACATACGTCGTGTCGATACTATCTCAACAAAGCTGAAAAGAGTTTTAGGATATAAAGACTTTTTTCGTTGTGACTTTGTATTTTTACACCAAGCTCATCCGATACTAATCTCAGTCTTGATGCATAGAAACCGTCCGTCCGGCAGTCTCCCCATAAAGAGGATGTGCCAGTGCAGCCGGCTGTCCGTCCCCCGGCTCCGCTCTGCCCACAGCGAGCAGGTCACTTCCCGCTCTACGGCTCTGTGGCCCCAGTTGCAAAACCAGCGTTTGCGCGAGTGAGGGAGGGGCTCATGTCCTTCTGTTTTTCCCGTGGCGCAAACAGCGCGTGATGCCGATCTTTGCCCGCTTCTCGAAACCTCCAGGGGCTCCCCTCTCACTCACAGGAAAGTCCGAAGACCCTCCAGAGCTCTCTGACCTTCCCTGCTTCCCTCCTTTTCTCCGTGTTCACTGCCTTTGCTCACGCCGGCCTCCTGGCCGTGGCTCGAGCTGGCCAAGCACCCTCCCCACGCCGGCCTTTGCACCTGTTGAGCCCCCAGCCCGGAGTGGTCTTCCTCCCTGTGTCCTCAAGGGCTCACTTCTGTCAGGTGTTTGCTCCAGTTTCTCTTCACCATCCTGTCTAAACTAGCACCAGCTACCCCCCCACACACACACATACACACACACACACACACACACACACACACACACACACCTCATCACCCCCTGTTCCCCTTGCCTATTTTTTCTTTCTTATAGCTTCTGTCACTATTGACTAGATTGTTATTATATTTGCTTACTTGCCTGCCTTCTGACACTGGAATAGACTATAAGGTCCTTGAGTGCAGGGACTCTGTCTTAATGAATTAGTGAAAACTCCCAGAGGCTAAAACGGGGCCTGGGTGCTCGCCAATTACTCGTTGAATGAATGAATGGAAAATAGAGATGAGAATTAAATGAGATGTTTGGTGTCTGGCATCTAGTAAATCTCAGTAAATGAAAACTATGATCATTGTTTTCAGTAAACCTAATTTTCTGTTAAAGAGTTTCTCTTCCTAAGTTGAGTAGCAATCAAAGGTAAGTAAGCTGTAGAAAATCCAAAAGTAAATAGCAAAATGAAGTCATCTGCATTAAAATTTACTACTTAAGAAAGGCTGAGCAGAGTCTAGAATGACTGGGGTGCCGCCGTCTTAGCAGCAACGGGGAAATGCTGGAATCCCGACCCCCAGGTCAGCTCTGCGTCTGAGGTGATACATTCCTTTGCAGTGGTCAGAGCAATGACTCTTTCAGGTTTTCAGATTGCGTCAAAAGGAAGAGAGAAGGTCGTAGTCCCGGCCAGTGAGGAGCCCCCGCGTGAGACCAGCACGTTAGGAAGTGGTGATCTGGCGCCCTTCTGTCTCGTCCACCTGCAGGGTCAGTCCTGAGTGAGGGAGGGAGGCGCTCATTGTACCTTTATGCTTTTCCCGTGGTGCAGTCAGTGTATTTCTAGACGTTCTTCACAGATGTCATACGGTGATAGAAGACAGTTACAAAGAGACCTTGGTATAGTCAGAGTTGAAACAGCGGAGATTTTTTTCTCTCTGTGTCAACTGTTAAGGCTAAAAATTATAACCTATAGACGAAGCATCAGTGATACCGTGACTTTATGCACCAAAATTCTGTCAACCTTGCCTATTTCCACCATAGCCTAGAACCAGAGGGTAAGCAAAAAAGGCTTCGGCGAACCAAGAAAAATGCCCCAGGGTCCAGGACTAGGGCTGATGCACTTTTCTCCGGAAGCCCCTCGGCCCCTCGCTCACAGCCTGCTTGCTCTGCCTTCGGGTGTATTTCTGTCAGGCCGAGTTGTCTGATTTCCAAACTCCGCATCATCAAAAGAAACAAAGTAGGAGGGACACCGAAAAGGGCTGTGCTGATAATCATCTTGACAGCAAACGTTAAGTGACGGCCACCCGGTAAACGGTAGAGGAGCCGGCATCAGAAGCAGAAGCAGACAGAAGAATTGAAATTACAGCGGTCTGAAGTTCATTCATGACACACAGTCCAGTCCCTCCACGCCACAAGATAAGCCTGATGGGGTCTCCGCTTGAACACAGAGCAAGGCCCACATGCCGTGTGCATTCTCTTTGGGTTTGTTTTCCTTAGCTGTATTTCCTAGTATTTTTACAGTAAAAATGGACAGCCGGTAACAATATAATTGTAAAGGCTAAAGCACATTATATTGAATGTGCTCTGTTGAAGATAACCGAGTCACGAATCATTCAGTTTTAAAAGGTGTCCGTACAAAATGGTTAAAATGAAGTGTTCTGATGCTGAGGAGAGCAGATCTTCAGCTGTGTAGAGAATTTTGTCACACGGAAAACTCACGCCTGTAAAATCTTGTGCGAACTCTCAGGCCTGGAGGACAAGAGCACCTCTCGACGAGAGGCCGTTTATCCTTCTTGCCTGAGGCAGAGCCAGCCGTCTTCATGAATCAAAATGCCCTTCATACTCCTCAGTTGCCACAAGTGCCCGTCTGTAAGTAGGCCAGTCGCTGGCAGTTAGCTCGGTCTGAAGGCCTGTTGGAGGCACTGGCTAATCAGGTGTCTGCCCTTGACCTCCCTGAGACGAGCCGGTGGTTCCTCTCCCCTTCCGCAGGAAGAGGAACAGCCATGGTATTTCAAGTTGCCACCCATGGGAAATGGAGAGGCTTTGGATGTACACACACACACACACACACACACACACACACACACACACACACACTTTTTTTTTTTTTTTTTTTGCTCCCACAAAAATCTTATTTGAATTAAAAATTTTTTATTTTAGAGGCATCCAGTTAGGGTTTCAGTTAAGCATCCAACTTTGACTCTCGTCATGACTTCACAGTTCATGAGTTCAAGCCCCATATCAGGTTCTGTGCTGACAGCTCGGAGCCTGGACCCTGCTTCGGATTCTGTGTCTCCCTCTCTCTCTGCCCCTCTCCCCTTCACGCTGTGTCTGTCTGCCTGCCTGTCTGTCTCTCTCTCAAAAATAAGTAAATATTTTAAAAACTTTTTAAAATAACTAAAAATTTTAATTTTAACTAGTATTTTAAACTATAGTAAAAAAAAAAAAAAGTACTCAAATATGTCACATGCCAAATTTGAACCTATTTCAGACCACCAAAACATTAACTCGTGTTAGCAGGTTTATTTTTGTACGTATACAGACTTGCGAAACTATTCTTTTTGCAGACATTTGAACTTCTTTCAAGGAAGCTCTCATGAGGAAGTTCAAATGTACCTTTACACTGACTGCCCCCTCTTTTAAATGTAAACCTGTACTTCATCCCTTCACATAAAATTGTTTGTGTAAGCATATTCTTATAGCATCCATTTGCCACACTCATTTATTTTCCGTGTCAGAGATCAAGGAACATCAGTTGGCCCATGTTCTTCTCACAGCAGAATGCTTGGCAATAACAAACTGTTGTGTGTTGTATTCAGTTTGATGGCTTACAACTCTAGGTTAGTTTTCTGAGTCTGTGATAAAGAATATAATCCTTAGAAGGTATTCCTAGGGATTCAGCTTAAAAATAAAAGCCCTTATGGGAGCAAATAATCTGTATGCCTTTTGTTATCTTTCTGGTATAGAGGTAGAGCCTCGCAAGGTAACAACCCTTTTTGTTGTAACCGTTTGTCTGAAAGAATCTCTCTCACAATAGCTGAAATTTAAAAGAAAAGAGGGCACCACTTTGTGAGAATTCGTGCAAATGGCTTATATTTGATTTCTGTTAAACCAACCAATGAATAGTTGAGGCTTTTAAATTTCCTCTTAGTGAATATGGTAGGAGGTTGGCTTTGTTGTGTATCATCATTCGAGTAGTCTTAAGACTTTAAGTGGAAACAAAAATCAATTTTAAAGGAGTATAGTGGAAGTGAGCATTTTTGAGCCCCTGCGAGGTGCCAACCATAGGGTTAAGTGCTTAATAAATGTTCTCATTCAATGCTTTTGTCTACTCTCGGCGGCAGGCACTGTTATTTTTTCCTATTTTACAGGTCAGAGAACCGAGTATAGTTGTCCGTAGTCACAACTGATGGGGGCAGAGTTTTGTGGGGCAAACATTAACTTTCTTTCAGGAACTGAGGATCGTATATGTTAGATAAATCCTAAAAGCGCATATCCTGTGTATGTTGTTTACTTGTTTTTTAAGCTTCTTATTATGGAAAATGTCAAGTATATTAAAAAATAGAGAGACTAGTTTAATGAACCCTCCTCCCTGTACCTGTCATTTGGCTTTAACTGCCGTTAGCATGACTGGACTTGCTTCACCCACGCCGACTCCCTCCTCACCCCCACCCCCAGATTATCTGGAAGCATATCTCAAATGTCATAATATTTTTAAAAACAAAACCATAATAGCATTAATCAGACATTTAAAAACTAATAGTAATTCTGCAGTACTATCAAACATGCAGCCAATGTTTAGATTTTTCCAATTGCTACGAAATTTTTAATAGAATTCAATCCAAATAAGACCTATACACTGCAAGTAGCTAAGGTGTTCTTTGTTGATTTTTTTCGTTTATAAATTCCCTGTGTATTTTTTTTTTTTTTTTTTTTTTTTTACCCCTTGCAGGGATAAATTACTTGTTGAAGAACCCAGGCCTTTTGTTCTGTATAAATTCCCATAGCCTGCATTTTGCTGATCACAGCCCCTGAGACTAGTTCGTCTGTGCCCTGGATTGCCTACACCTTGGTATAGTTAGAGATGGAGAGTTAGAGTGAGTTAGGGGTCCGTAATTAGAGATTTGGTGGTAGTTGGAGATTTGCTCAGATTCAGGTTCTACTACTTTTTAAGATCAGTGAAATTGCTTTGTGAACTCTTGTTTCTGTAATAGGCACAAGATTGCGGGCTACGTTATCAAGGCTGCTGTCTTATTTTGGGTGGGGATTAGGGATTATTTATTTTCTTTTATTTTAAAAAATATGCCCAGAATCCCTTCCTGTGTGCCGTTGTTTGCCTCGAGCGGGCTAAGGAGAGCAGCCCACCTGGGACGGAAGGACATCTGGGCGAGGAATTGTGAGGCCTGGCTCTGGGGCGTCCGGTACCCTGGCCTGGTAGCTATGGGTGGTGCTGACCTCTTGTCCTCTAAAGTTAAGGAGATTTGCCGGTGTTCCAAGTTTCCTCCCAACTCAGAGTACTGTTTTAAGCCGAACCGCATATATTTGCTAGGTTGTTTAGTGGATGTGTCAGGGATAGGTGCATACATTTCCAAATGGCCATTTTAAGATAACTTCTTCCTTTTTCTTCCCTTTCTAGCTATTGTAAACATGTGACGACCTATGAAGAATCAAATTTTTCTCTGAGTTATCAGTTTATAATAAACCTCTTCGCCTTCCTGCTAAGAATAAAGACCTCTTTTCTCCATGAAGAAGTGAGCTTAATTGAAAAGAGACTTTTCAAAACAAAATACAGTAAAACGAAAAAGAAATCTTCAAGATCCAGGAAAGGGAGAAAATACTGAGAAAAATGAAATCGAAACTCTCTTGGGAAGATATCTCAATAGTGACAATAATGTCAAATTATAATATTCCAGAGAATCGTGGAAAGTAGAATTTTATTACATATACATGCTTACATAGACACACATCTGTAGCAAATGTGCTTATAAAAACATGTATTGGAAAACAAGTGAACTCTTGTATTATTTTTTAAATTATGAATGTTTCTTGACAAAATTAAAATAAGTTTTATAAATAATACCTGGAAATTTGTATTCATTGTATGTTAAAGCTAAATTTGCTTTCCGAACTAGATGGCTTCCTTATTCTTTTTGGCCCAGAGGAAATCCCGGATGGATCAAAGATCTAAACGTCACAACCTTTACATCCACATATACGTTACAGTGTTAGAAGTAAACGAGTAGAGCTGTCTGGATGATCTTGGAGTGCAGAAGGACTTTCTGAGCGTGCCCCAAAAGCAGAAGCCAAAAGGGAAAGACTACAAAGCCACAGGCAAATGGCACGTTAGGAAAATATATTTGCAGCACATGACGGACACAGGACTAATTTCTTTAATGTATCAATAGCTCTTGCAAAGCAACAGAAAAAAGACAAACTGAGCAAGAGGTATGAAAAGATAGCTTTCTGGAAAAAAGAAATACAAAGGCCAAGCCAAAAAATGATAGGATACTCCACCTTGGTCATATTAAAGAAATACAAATTAAAATAGATACCATTTCCCACATGTTAGATTTGCCAAAGATTTGTAAAGGTTTCGACTATCTGGTGAGGATATTGGAAAGTCAGGCATTCTTGTTCACAGGTTATTCATGCAATGCTGAGCAACTTCTGTGTTCCGGGCATATTCCAGGCACTGGAGATAACAGCATTAAACAAGGTCCCTGCCTTGAAGGATCTTCTACCCTAATTGGGTGGGGGCAGGTAGTACCAAATATATAATAGTTGGGCTAAGGAAATACAATGAAGAAAAAGCAAGGCAAGGGTGATAAGGGTGGGCCTTTTTATCGAAGGAGATTGAGGAAGGCCCCTGGGAGGTGACCTTGAGCAGAGATCAACTGCTGTGAAGTACAACCAATGGCCTAAGCCATGGAGCTTGATAACCTTCCAGGGGAAGGTTATTCCAGGCAGAGGAAACGTGCAAAGGCTCTGAGGCAGGGGTATGCTTGATGGATTCAAGGAGTACTGTGTGGTCCGGGGCAGCTGGAATGTTACGGTTGAAAGGGAGATTAATAGCACACGAAATGGAAGAATTTGCATTCAAGGCCCCGGTAAGGGCTTTGGGTTTTATCCCAAAGGTGTCATAGGAAGCCATTAGAAAATTTTGAGCAAAAGAATGATGTGATCAAGCCTGTGTCCTAGAAGGCCCTCTTTGCCCTGTGGTGAATACACGGTGCAGAGGTAGAGGCCTCATTAGAGCCTACTGTCCTGGTTCCTGGGCCCTTTAATTTCCTGCTGTTCCCCCTGTGTGTGAGGGAAGTTAACCGCTGGGTTAGAAGGTTGTGGGACTAGCCAAACACACTGTACCTGACATTGAATAGATGAGGTTGACAGCAGTTTATGGATCGTAGGTACTTACCACCCGCGAGAGGACGCAGCACACAACATAGGGCCAAGGCGGAGGGGGGGGGGCGGGCACACTTGGGAACGGGGAACAACCAGGGAGCGTGGGAGGCAGGTTCTGCAGTATCAGGGGGAAGGAGTGACCCCTGGTTCCTGCCTGAGGGTGTCATTGGCTTATTTGAATAATCCGATGGGCAGCGGGGAGCTCAAACCTGGTACTCAGCAGCCCCTTGGTCTTCTTGATGAGGTGTGTTTGATTAGGGGACCCGATCCACGGAGCAGAGTGGGGAGGGGAAGTTGCCGTTAGGCCACTTGGGGCCCTCCCAGTTTCACCAGATGTCAGGACGCCACATGGTATTGGGCCTTAATTTTAGGCTGCATACCACAGGGGAACTCAGAAGAGGGGGGATCGGGAAATCTGTTCTGTTTGGGGCACGTCGAGTTTGAGATGCTGATCAGACACTGGAGGCATGTCAAAGGACGAAGCTGGGGGGCGGTCTGTGGTTCAGAGGTCTGGGGTCATGGCAATGTAGGAAAACACCAGAATATAAGTAATATTTAAAAGTTGCGGGGCCAGATGGGATCTCCTAGAGGGTTTGTATAGATAGAGTTCTCCGTGGATGCTGTTGGCAGTTCAGCAAGTTCCCTTCTACTCCTAGATTGCAGAATTTGTTTTTTTTTTTTAATCGGGAATTAATGTTGGTCGTTTTTTGTTTTTTTTTTTTTTTAAGATGTTTTTCTGGAAAATTTTAGATAATGGTAAATTTTTTTTTTTTTTTTTTTATTTTTTTTTTTTTTTTTGTCTACTTTATTTTTTTTTTTTTTTTTAGGTTTATATATTTTGGGGGAGGGGTAGAGAAAGAGAGGGAGAGAGAGAATCCCAAGCAGGCTCTGTGCTATAAGCACGGAGCCTGACACGGGGCTTGAACCCATGGACCGTGAGATCATGACCCGAGCCAAAGTCAGATGCTTAACTGACTGAGCCGCCCAGGCGTCCCCATTTTCTCTTAGCCAGTTAATGTGGTTTCACATTTGAAGTTCAACTGAGTTTCAAATTGGAAACCAACCTTGCGTTCCTAGTATAAACCCTACTTGGTCATGATCTATCATCCATTTTACATATTGTTGAATTTATTTTGCTGAACTATTAAGAGGTTTTGCATCTGTGTTCGTAGGAAATGTTGTTCAGTAGCTTTCTTTTCTCCACTGCCAGGAAGAAGATTCGTGGATATTTCTGTACATTTATTTCAATAAAAATGTCTCGCGTATCTACACAGTGGTTCTCAAAGTGGGATCCTTGGACCAACAACATTGACGTCACCTGGAAACTTATTAGAAATGCAGAAGTCCAGGCCCTATCCCTGACCTACCGATTTGTAAACTCGGCGTGGAGCCCTCCAGGTGATTCTGTGCACACTAATGTGAGAACCACAGGTGTATCACGTATCGGTAAAGTTCAAAAATAAATGACAGGGAATGGGAGGTAAGCAAATGCTTTTAGGCTGCAATGAACAGAATCCCTAACTGTTAAATCAGAGGTAATTTGTTTTTTCTTTTTACACCTCATGAAAGCTCTGGAAGTAAGCGGTTCCAGATTTGGTTCAGGGGCCCAGCAATCCCATCAGGGACCCAGATTGTTTGCGCTCAGGTGGTTCAAAGCATGGTGGCCTTTTGTTCTCCAGCTTGCTACTTCAGGGTCACAAGATGGATGCTACAATTCCACACAGACAAATCCTGGTACAAAGAGGGAATTTTCTAGAAGCCCCCTGGTAGAGTGTTCTTTACCTCCATTGGCCAGAACTGCACCATTAACTAGCAAAGGGGGATAGGATTACCATGACTGGTTTAGATGACAGTGATGCATTTGTACCTTCCCTGGGATTAAGGGTCTTTCTTTAATACTTGAGCAAAATTAGGGTACTATTAACAGAGAAAGGTCGGGGGAGCGGGCTGTCTGTTGCATTCCTACCTTCCCCAGGATTAAGGATCTTTCTTTAACATTTGAGCAAACTTTGGGTACTATTAACAGGGAAAGGTGGGGGGACCGTCTGTTGACAGGCAATGAGCAATATCTCATTGCGGTCTTTCTCTCAAGTTCAAAGTCTTCACATCTTATATGTGCAAACTATGATGCTAGGGTATTACGAGTAAACTAATTCCTAACATCTGTTGATCGTCTACCACCAGGACATTCTGTGAGATACTTTATAACTATTAGCATCCAGCTTTGTTCTAGTCTTAGAGAATGACCTAATAGTAAATGCTTGCATAAGGTCTGTTATGTGCCAGATGTTTTTCTAAATGTTCCGTATTTTTTCATATATGTTAATGGAGTTAAATTAATAAATGAGTTATTAGTTTGTCCCTCACAACAACTACATGATGTAGGTACTATTATTCCATTTTACAGATGGGGAACCTGAGACATGGGGGAGGTTGAATACCTTGCCCAAAGTCACACAGACGGTCTAGAATAAATTGCTGAACTACACTGTCTCTCCTGAGACTTAAACAGCTTTCGCTTCCCCAAAGCTTACAGTATTAGCAGAGCCTAATTTTTTTTATTAAGATTTTTATTTTTAGGTAATCGCTATGCCCAACATGGGACTCGAACTCACCATCCTGAGATGAAAAGTTACGCGCCCCACCGAGACAGCCAGGCGCCCCAACAGAGTCAAAACATATTTGGCCACATTCAATCCACAAAAATTATGCCCCTCGATTTTATTATCTGTAACTTTTCCCTCGTCTCCATCCTGTTGGGTAGGGCTGGAGGGCAGCAAAGATACAGCTTTGGATCTTTAGTCTTACCAATTAAAGACATCTTCGTCTCTTCAGGGTTAAAACGACCACTTTGGGATAAATATTTAGTAAAGTGATCAGGGCTGTTTTACCAATCTGTCTCCTTCCCTAGATGGTCTCTGGGTTCAAGGGTGAGATGGAGAAAGAGCCCTCACCCTACGTGTGTCCTCAAGGTCCTTGCCAGCTCTCTGATACAGATGGTCGTGGGTGCTGATCGCTCCGCTCAGCTCCCACAGGCTCGGGGTGTCCACGAGGAATGACAGCCCCCAGCTCCCCCAGCTGCCTCCCATGTTCTGACGGGGAGAGCGAAGGTGCCTCTGGACCCCTTCCACGCTCAGGCGTGCCTTAGTACAGCGGGTGCCCCTTGGAGTGGGCGGCCATTACTTCTCTGCTGCAGTCCCCCCACATGGGCACAGGACACCCTGGTCTCCTCAAGGCCTAGCTCTGTTTGAATACTTGCCTCAGCTATTTCTAAACTAAAAAGGTACGCGGTTATGAAATAAGGCAGAAGTAGACGAAGTGCCATAATGGATGTAATAGAGCCCAGTAGGGGCGCCTGGGTGGCTCAGTCGGTTGGGCGTCTGACTACCGCTCAGGTCACGATCTCACGGCTCGTGGGTTCGAGTCCCGCGTCGGGCTCTGTGCTGACAGCTCGGAGCCTGGAGCCTGCTTCGGATTCTGTGTCTCCCTCTCTCTCTGCCCATCCCCACTCATGCTCTCTCTCTGTCGCAAAAATAAATACACATTAAAAAAAAAAATTCAAATAGAGCCCAGTAGGAGCATAGAGGAACTCACAGCTGGCAGGGGCAGCATGGAAGGGCTGGGTGCCCAGGGAGGGGTGCCCAGTTCCCAGGCTTCCCCCACCTGGAGCAGGAATCAGGTTTTTCATCTCCTTTCAGGGGAAGCCATAAATTATTTTGCCAGGAGACAGACTTGTGATACTTGTTGATTTGGGTGGAATCTCTTTTATGAACGAAACTTATTTTATGTTTTTTTTTTTTAATTAAATACCTTACCACTCCAGCGAAATACAATTTTGCAGATGAGGTGACCACCCTAGAGGGAAATAAAACCAAGTAAAATTTCACGTGGTCTCATCTCCAGTAACTATTGTGACAGTGAGAAATCAGACACTTCCAGGGGGTGACAATAGAATGTAATAGGTACTTCTGGAAAGAAAAAAAAAAAAGTCTTTAAATTGTTTTGTCTGTCAGTGATCCGTCTAAGCTCATAGCCATGCAAATATAGCATACATGTACTGAAGTTGAGTGAATTTCCTGTTCTTCGTTGTCTGGAGTATCAAACTTCGATCATCAGAACATCGTGGAAAACAGCTGCGAGTATGTTTATTCCACACCTACCCACCTGTTTTCTCATTTACTATATTGAGATAAATTCTATCCATCCATATCTGTAGCGATTCAAAGTTTGATCTAGAAGATTAACATAAAAAAAACCTCTAAAGTTTTTTAATTAAAAAATTAATTCAGGGAGGTGCGATGAGGATCTTTTCTCCTGAGAATACAGAACATTGACCTAAATATTTTGTGAATCTACAAGGATATCACAAATTTTGAACATACATTTTTGGTTTGGGTTATTTATTTATTTATTATTCGATGTTTTTTATTATTTTTAATTTAATTTTATCTTTTATTTACATCCAAATTAGTTAGCATATAGTGCAATAATGATTTCAGGAGTAGATTCCTTAATGCCCCTTACCCATTTGGCCCATGCTCCCTCCCTTGGTTTGGGTATTTAAAAAAAAACTGTAGGGGCGCCTGGGTGGCGCGGTTGGTTAAGCATCCGACTTCAGCTCAGGTCACGATCTCGCGGTCCGTGAGTTTGAGCCCCGAGTCGGGCTCTGGGCTGATGGCTCAGAGCCTGGAGCCTGCTTCCGATTCTGTGTCTCCCTCTCTCTCTGCCCCTCCCCCGTTCATGCTGTGTCTCTCTCTGTCTCAAAAATAAATAAACGTTAAAAAAATTAAAAAAAAAATGTCATGTTTATTTAATTTTGAGAGAGGACAGAGTGCTAGCAGGGACAAGGCAAAGAGAGAGTGAGACACAGAATCCGAAGCAGGCTCCAGGCTCCGAGCTGTCGGCACAGAGCCCGACGCGGGGCTCGAACCCACAGACCGTGAGATCATGACCTGAGCTGAAGGCGGAGGCTTAAATGAGCCACCCAGGTACCCCAGGGTTTGTTTTTTTTAACCCTTCAAAAAACGTGGATTTCTTCAGGCAGTTTGGAAGTCTGGGTTAGACTTGAAAGGAGAAACGGCTCTTCTGCGTGCCAGATTTGGCCCCTCTTACATTGGGTAAAGCGACATCATCATGGGAAAGTAATGTTTATTTATCTCGCCAAAGGGCAGTATTTCTCTGGGGGCACGACAGGCGTGTCATTGCCACACGAAAGTGGATGGAGCCTTCTATAGCCCAGAGGAAGGAGGAGGGCCCAGGGCCGGGGCCAGCAGGGGCAGCACGTTCACCCCGGGGAGAGTGTGTAGTTGTCAGCTCTTTGGGTTGGTTTTTTTTTTTTTCCTCCATTGGCACAAAGCCGAGAAAAAAAAGCACTATGAATTCAACCCTGTATTTACACAGAAAGCTATATTGCTTAGGGGAGAAGGCGCATTATTTCCAAGACTTAAGGAAAACTTTGAGCAGAATTTCCAAAGCTCTGTGAATTATTATACACCGCAGCGAGCTAAAAGCGTGTGGTTTCATGTTGGGCATATAGCCAGTGACATTTTTTTTTTTTTTCCGTTTACAGTGCCTCTGTATTCTTGAAAGCTGAGTAAGTTCACACCGTATGAAGTCTGTCACAAGATGTTTTCGAGAAGCTCTCAGGGTACGTTCCCTTGTTCCGTGTCCTTGTGAAGTATTTAAGCATAAAGTGATGTTAGTGCCAGACTTATCTGATAATTGCGCCATGACTTGAGGAGGACTTACAAAAGAGCGCTTTTATCGACTTTATAAATTAAGAACCTGGTATTTCTCAGCTCACTTGGCCTTTTGCCCTTCTGCTACAACTATTTCCTTCTAGAACGATTAGTGCATGCTTTATGGATATTTGCGTTGAACTGGCTGACTCACAGATATTTCCAAAAGAATTTTTAAGTTAGAATGCCACTTAAATGTAATTACCGGGGCGCCTGGGTGGCGCAGTCGGTTAAGCG
>NW_024412419.1:7409387-7424877 GCF_014898765.1 Herpailurus yagouaroundi
CGGGGGTGTGAGGCCGGGCGCGGGGCGAGGCCCGGCGGGCGGGGTGCGAAGCCGGCCGGCCGGGCTGGGGGCGCGTCTCGCCGACCACTTTCTTCGCCGCCGCGGCCCCTGCCCTTCAGCACCCCCTCCCCCGCGCCTTTGTTCCTCCGAAGCCCCCGGGGAGACCCTTGCTTTGGGGACTCGATTCCGGAGAGGACAGCTCCCTGCTCAGCCCCCCTCCGCCTCGGCGGCACCACCCCGCGGACGCGCCCCCATCTCCGCTCGGCTGGTGGCCCGGGTGCGGGGAGGGAGATTCGTGGTGCCGCGCCTGTCGGGCTGTGGCCGCGACGCGTGGACCCCCCCCCGTGCCCCCCCCCCCCCCCCCCGCGGGGGGGCGGTTGTTTGGGGGGGGGGGGCGCACTCGCTCCCCCGCTGAAAGGTACATGTCTCGGGTAATCAGTCCCCTGTCGCCCAGCGGTCTCCTGCCTGCAGTCCGCCTGCTAGAACTTCCGAAAGGAGAGATTTAGGGAAAAGTTGAAGTGCTCTGGTGTCCTGGCATTTTTTTTTCCCCTTGGCTGGCTGTGTGAGTGAGAAAATTGTTGTAGGAGTTATTTTGCCACTTGCATCATTGATGGTAATTACAGATTACTGTAATTAAAAATCCTCAGAAAAGATCAGGAGGATGAAATCGTCGAAATCAGGGTGATAAACAGAAAAGTACTGGGCTAAATATGTCTTTTGGAGTTTGTGATTAAAGAAATATTTCTGACCCGTGCAAGGTGGTAATGTAAGATGTTAACATTAAGGGACACGGGGTGAGGGATTATTCCTGTATTTTCTTTGCAGCTTTTCTGTAAATATAAAATTGTTCCGAAATAAAAAAGTTTTAAGAAAAAAGTGAATCGCACCAAACGAATGGGTATATTTCAGATCAGTAAATCCAGATCAGACGTATTCCTTCCAGGTTGTAACTTACGTGTGCTCTTTTTCTGATTGAGGGGGTTAGATTGTGTATGGGATATCTTAAATGGATTAACCTGGTGTTGTCCATTAAGTGATCACTTGAAATATATTTCAGAAATCTTGGAGAGCTCATTGGTGAAGGGTTTAAGACTTACCCAAGGCAGTGAGGGGCCTTTCGAGACTAGCACCTGCCAGTGCCCGGCTGTCCTAGGAGGAAGTAGACTAAGACAGGCAACTGGGGACTGTTTGTTTCTTGACTTAGGGTTTAGATAAGGCAAATTTCCAAAGCTCAAATTTTGGCCTCTGGCACGCTTTGGAAATGTAAGGCACCTACCTTCAGGGTGATCCCAAACAAAGCCATTTGCAGAAAATTTTCTCTGTTGCCTGGACAAATTTGGGATGGGGGTTGGAGAAGAAGGGAAGCTGAAAAACTAGCATTACGGGAATTGAATGAGCCAAGTGCTGTCATAATCTTCTGGAAGTAGCTATTACACTATTAATAATAGCTTAGCCGTGCCCCAGTAAATCACCTCAAGATAGCACTGATTCAGTGGTTGTTAATACTCGGCTCGGAATGGTGTAGGCAGTGCCCTTTTGTATGTGACGTATTTATTTCTTGTGCGTGTGAGATTTAAATCCACTCCTGCATTTCTAAGCAAACTGCCTCATTGAGTTTGTTTTGTGTTAAAATAGTACGTGCACCGCCTCGAGTCTTCTTTTCCGGCTCCTTGGACTTTATGCCTAGACATGAGTTTAAACCATTGACTTCGAAAGAAGACCTGATTTTGAGGTTGCGTGGTCGGCCCGTGTCCCCACCCCCTTTTCAAAGATGTTCTCCTTTCTCAAAATCCGTATCTGCTTTTAAAGGGCCTGGGTGACTGCCAAACCCTAACCTGTGTTGATTACTTGAAAAGATAATCAATCTTTCTGCATTCACTTTTAGAGTAGGCAGGTCACCTTTAGGCCATTTAACATATTTCATTTGTGTGTTGCAATGAGGCCTGATCCTTAAATTTGCTTGTTAGAATAGTGATAATTCAGAGCTGTTTTGAACATTAACAGGTTTTTGGTGGGTTTTTTTTTTTTGTTTTTTTTTTTTTTTGCCCCTTCAACTTCATTTTGCTGGAGTGAGTGTTCCATTTTTTCTCTTTATTGACTTATTAAATAGCGCCAACCGAACAGTTGTTGAGACTGTTTACATTTCAGGTTTTTGGAATCAGTCATGTTTGTTTTAATCTTTAAAATTAAGTCTTCTGTAAGACTCTACTAAGATCTCCGTTGATTTTTCTGGATTTGCCCCACCAAACGACAGTGTTGAAACGAAACCGTTCTTGCCCGGTGTGAGAAACTAGGAAAGATTTTTAAAAACAAGATCTCCCACCTATTTTTTTTTTTTTTGAAAAAGCTCCTTTCGTTCAGTGGCTTTATTTATTGTCGTGATTCTCAAGTGTTTATCTCTGAGATAAACAGTTAACTCCCATGCCAGAAACTTATGCCTCCTTATTGATTTACAGTCCCCTTTGGCCACATTCCATGCTCAATCTGCTGGGAATCAGTAGAATATTCTAACTTTCTCATATACCCCGGAGGATTAAGCAAAGTTTCCCTTTTTCTTTCCGCCCCCTCCTCCTCTCCCCCTCCTTTGTGGGTAGGAAGGTTTTTAAGGCATGATATCAACAGGAGAAGGAAGGAAATAACATGTAGCAGCATGATGATCGAACCATGTAAACTCTTCTTGAGGAGGGTACAGTCCTGATCGGAGAGGTCTGAAGGGAGTGAATGTTCTGTTTTGCCTGACTTTGTCCTTGTGTTTGTTTACTTAAGTGGTTGAATAGGCTGACATTTTCTTAGAGCATTTTTTTGTTTTGTTTCGTTTTGCCAAATACTAGATCCTGGGTGACAGGTACAGGTAAACCGCCCAAGGTTTAGGTTCCCTGGCTGCCTAAATACCTTGCATCTTACTGGGTGAGCCCTCGGCGTGCATGTAAGTGGGTTGTCTCCTGGTCTTGTCTTCATTTTCTTTGCCAGGGCGGGTCACTGATGAAACAGTAAAGAACAAAGGTATTTGATTGGAACGTCCAGGAATTGGTTGTTTGGGTCTTGAAAAATGAGCTTATGGTGCCTTGCGGTAAAAAGTGCGATATACATACACGTGTTTCTGATTTCTCCAAAGCAAACGGCCGGTGTTGGTTCTTCAGAACGAAGCACTTTATCCACAGCGGCGCTCCTACACTAGTGAGGATGAAGCCTGGAAGTCCTTCCTGGAAAACCCTCTCACCGCAGCAACCAAAGCAATGATGAGCATCAATGGGGACGAAGACAGCGCGGCCGCCCTGGGCTTGCTCTATGACTATTACAAGGTGGATTCGCCTCCTCTTTTACAAACCTAACACCAGTCCGAGAGGCACTTGATTCAACAGCATATAAAACAGTAATTTGCTGGCAGAGTGTAATGCGAGTTGCTTCTCTAGTGACTATAAATAGTCTAATGAGTACTTTGGCTTACTGTGGTTCAAAGCTGAAAAGGGACGATCATAGAATCAAAGGGTTGTTTTTGCAGTGTGTGCAGTAGCCCGCTGTGCTAGCTCTATCTGAGAGGCGAAGCTACCGCAGAAGAAAATGGTAAGATGTGTCGCATCGAGATTGAACGTTTTACCAAAGGTACTTCTCAGTGCCCTCAAGAAGAGACCGTGGTTCATTTACCTGTGCTCCAGCCGACATTCTGACGCAGTCAGAGTGACTTCCTTTTCCTTACGTGACACGACAGAGCTTTTGATTTGGTTGTAGGAGTCGTGAAGGGAAAAAAAGCGACTTTCTAGTCTTGGGCTTGCTTGTTCTACGCTCAGGGTATATCTCGTTGCCTATTTCTGTAGGTCAGTGCTAACCATTTATATCTCTGCCCGAAATCATTTATATCATTTGTTCTCTGCCTGAAGCTTTACGTGGTGTTCCCACCTGGAGATTTGTAGCGTCGTCGTCATCCTCATAATACTAGCCAGCGCTTACTGCTTGTCTGTATCACGCTAGACGTGTTACCAGCACGTGTGTTCTTTTTGATCCCTCCAGAAGGCCTGCAAGATATGTGCTGTTATCCCTATTTTGCAGATGCGAAAAAATTAAGTCCTCAGGTCACAGAGCCAGGATGCGTAGCGGCCAGGGTCTCAGTCCCGGCCTGGATTGTGCCAAAGTCACCCTCTTCAGTATGCCATGCCGTCTCTGGGACACACTTTGCTTCCTGTATTTACTTTGGCATTTTTCTCTCTGCCCAACGATAGTATGTGGAGATGGCCATACATTACAGTTTGGTTTTGCCCTATTTTTTTGTTTTTAGAACTTCCAAAGCCATAGGAAACTTAAATTTGACTGGAAAATTAACCCCCAGGTACAGTCACCTAGATTCACCAGTTGCTTGCCTTCTGTTCTCTTCTGGCACTGTATTCTTTGCGGAATACAAGAAATGCAGAGGGGACAAAAGCAAAGAAGATAGTTTGATTATGGTCACCAAATAGAGTGGGACCTAAACGCAAGATTTAATTATTTTCTTATGTGAGGCTGTGTATCCGGCTTGTTGTGTTTGAGAGGCTGAGGTAAGATTTGTTTTGTTTTGTTTCCTTTGAATATGAAGGGAAACTTGTGACTCAGGATGCTGGAAGAAATCTTTGCCTGGGAAGTGTAGCCGAAGGATTCCTTTCAAGTGGAGCTTATGATATATCTGTCCTCCTTACGGCTTGTTTTATTGACTCAATCAGTATAAAAATCATAAGTTCCTAAGTATTATGAAGTTTGAGGTTACATATTTTTTTAGGTTTTTTTTGTGTGTGTGTGTGTGTGTGTGTGTATTTATTTGGAGAGGGAGAGAGAGAGGGAGTGCGCACACAAGCGGGGACGGTGTAGAGAGGGAGAGAGAGAGAGAATTCCGAGCAGTCTCTGTACCGTCGACACAGAGCCCGATGCGGGGCTTGATCTCACAAACTGAGGTCATGACCTGAGCTGAAACCAAGAATCAGAGGCTTAACTGACTGAGCTACCCAGGCGCCCCAAGAAGTTTCATGCTTTTAACTGAAACGTTGAGAATGGGAAGACGCCAGCAAGTGTAGTGGCAGAAAGACTGATGTAATAATGCTGATTGTAGTGCTTGTATATACGTATGTTTTAAATATAGGGTCCTCGAAGTATCTTACATCTTAGGGGGCGATAAATCATCACGTCTGTACTTTAAAGGCGACCATCTTCTGTCTGTATGTCAGACTGCTTATGATCGGTGTAGGGTGATTTTCTTTTCTAAATGAACTGATGAGTTTGAGGGTTTTTTTTTTTTTTTTTTTTGCATTTGATCTGAAAGGTAGGGCAATGGAAAGGAGCAGCGAGAACACCGAAAGAGCCCAGTTGTGTTTTCAGTAGCTTCTTGTTTGTTCCACCACGTGGATAAATGGGTAAAACCAGGCCAGTGGTTTTTGTTTCAGAGATGCGCCCAAACTCAATGACACATTAAATTTGCGATGCCCTGGGTTTATTTGGCAACTAAAGAATCGTTGGCTTTTGCTTATTAACCTGGCGACCAGAACGGAAGCTCTTGAGGGCAGACGCTGCCTTCATCGCGTTGTCCCCACAGCCTGGCATTGGGTGGGCAGTCTGGTAAACCTGTGAATGGTTGAACTTAACTGAAAAATAAAAGGCTGGGTCTATACTCCGCTAAGTGAGAACTCAATTGTCGTCTCGTGTGTTCATATCTAAGGTTCCAAGAGAGAGGAGATCGTCAACAGCAAAGCCAGACGTTGAGCACCCAGAACCAGATCACAGCAAGAGGTAATGTCTAATAGCACAAAATCCTACTCTAGAAAAATGCCAGGTTTCTGCGAAAAGAAGACTGGGAGTTTGTTTAAACGAAAAAGCTCTGGTGGAAGAGATAGGTGGTAATTACGATTCTGTTGCTCCAAAAAGTTACCAGGTTCTTTAGACATAGTTGCCTTTTCTGGAAAACAAAGCATTAACTCTCTTTTCCTGTGGAGGGATGTTTTTAGTAAGAACGGAAGGGGAAGGGGAAGGGACGTGTTTGCTTATCCTCTTTGAGGTTCTCTCAAAAGAGGTGTGGCTTAATGCAATGGTAGGGGTCCTTTTAAAGAAATTAAGTAGCCAGCAGTCTTGAATAATTGCCTAAGCAAAACTTAATGAAGTAGCTCGTGTTCCCAATTCTGCTCCCAATTCGTGTTGAAGTTATTTTGAAAATATTTTAGGTTAAAACTTCTAGAAAATTAAGGCTTCGCTTTGGCCAGGAAAAAAAATTAAATACATCTTTTAAATTTCCCTGTGTTCTATTAGTAATAGAGGAGTAAAACATTTTTAAAGAAAGAATGACCACTCAGAATCCCACTGTCTTGACGATTTCTTTTATTTACTATTTGGGTGTGTGTGCACATTTTATGCGGTTGTGGTTGTATTCACAGATCGGATTTGATAGTTTGGGTTCTGCCTAATCCCTTCTGTGAGTGTTTTCCACGTTGCTGTTTTAATCGTCATAATTACCCTTTGGAGAAGGGCTGATGGCTTTTATTATGTTACTCTTTATCATGGGCATTTTCAAACAACAGAAGTAGAGAAATAATATAAACCCACATACGTCATTCCTAGCTTCAGCAGTTACTGACATGATTCCTCCTGTTTGATCTACTCTTCCCTGTTCTCCAACTGTTAAATTCACTTTGTATTTTATTTGTTTTTTGCTGTAGTATTTTAAAGCAAAACTTAGTGTCCTAACATTAAGTCCCTGTCTAATTTTTTTTACTACCACGAAGGCTTACTGACCCACTTTCTAGATCGCTTTTTCCTTTTTTCTTTCTTGAGGATAAATTCTTGGGAGTGAATTTATGCTTCGAGGTTCGAACATTTCATTGATCATGCTCTTTTCTGTAAAGGTCAGCCTGTATTGTTTGAGGGAGCTTTGAAAATTCACGAACTGTGCCCTGGACAGGAAATCATCTTCTGTTGCCCAGAATAGTAACTAAACCAAAAAATAATTTTATGCAAATTTATCTACCTGTACAGTGTAACCGTAGGTTTTCTTGTGATGGTAGAGAGAGCCGCGTAAGTGCAGGTACTAGGGAGAGTGGTGGCCGAGTAGGGACAGTTTATACTTGGCAAACCCTTGTGCACCAGGCATTATTATACACGATCTGGTGTGCCGTCTCATTTCATCTCGCCACGACCTTGTGAGCACAGATACCACTGTCCTCCCCGCTTTAGAGAGGAGCACACAGTTACAAAGAGATGAGATAGCTTGCTAAAGGTCGTAGAGTTTGAACCAAGGCGGTCTGACTCTGGAGCCTGTACTTGAACTGTCTTCTGCTCCGGCCATTAGGTTTATATCTTTGAGCTTCTAATGAAATAGGATAATTTTATCAGGATTATTGGGAATAGAGAGAACTGCAAGGTCTCTGTGTTTCAAATGAAATTTTACTTAATACTTTTGGATTTTACTTGACTGATGACTATGAAGTCTTTTTTTCTTTCTCTACTAATGGAATGTCATTGGCATTTTCTATTTATTTGGTTCTTCCCCAGTATTGTTGTATTATTATTATTATTATTATTATTACTATTATTATTGCTGCTGCACAGGACCCAGCAGCCCACTGCCATTAGGAACATGTAAAAATTGTCAAAGAACTGTATCAGCATTGAATTTGAAAACACAGTTTGCTTTTCTTTTCTTAAAGAAACAGCATACCAAGTGTGACTGAGCAGTCCCTCGTTTCTGCTGGAGAAAACAGAGTGCAAGTACTGAAAAATGTGCCATTTAACATCGTCCTTCCCCATGGCAACCAACTGGGCGTTGATAAGAGAGGCCACCTAACAGCTCCCGATACAACAGTCACGGTCTCCATAGCAACGATGCCTACCCACTCCATCAAGACAGAAACCCAGCCCCATGGCTTCGCTGTGGGAATCTCTCCAGCAGTGTATCATCCTGAGCCCCCTGAGCGGGTGGTGGTTTTCGACCGGAACCTTAATGCTGACCAGTTCAGCTCTGGTGCTCAACCCCCAAATGCTCAGAGGCGAACTCCAGACTCTACCTTCTCAGAGACCTTCAAGGAAGGCGTTCAGGAGGTACAGGAAATGAAAGCATCTTCCTAAGACATTTGTGTGTTTGTATAAGTATTGAGTTCCACCTCTTCCTTGTTACGTAAGCTTGAAACTCAGCCTGAAATGAATGGATTAGGAACAAAAGATTTTTTTTTTTCTAAGAGAAAAGGCCCATGGGTATAATTTGTAAACTAAACCTACAAAGCCAGAAATGATTATCAAGGGCACATGGCTAATCTTACCAGCATTTGAGTTAACAATTATGATTTCAGCTAAGTGATTTGTTGGAGAAAGGGAACCCCGTGCATAATCTTCCATCGACGACAGAGATCTCCACATAAGTCTCTTCTCAGCTTTTTGTCCTAGACCAAAACAAGATTCCTGCAATTGCTCTTAGCATAAAATGATTTATCATGGACTTGCTTGGTCTCTCTCGGTTGGTAGTGTAGTCAGGGAGGCAGTAGGTCTTGATGACAAATGCGGTGTGTGAAATTTACAAATTAACCCCCAAGGCTTCTGGGGGGTTTTGTGGCGATGAACACCTGTCAGGTAAAAATTAGGGACTGAAGGTGTTCGAAGCCATCTTTAACGTCTCACGGGGGACGGGAGCCTCTGTCTGCTTATGGAGTTAAGGACTAGAATAGTAGCCTTTTCCGAGACAACGCACCGATCCATCCAGCCACGGTACAGACCTGATACTGTATCTTCGCTTGGTACGATGATTCCTGAAAGTCACGAGATTTTGGTTGCAGATTCTAGAGTTTGAACAGAAGTGAGATGTGTGGGAAAGATGGGAAAAGGGAATAACGTAGCACTCTGTGGGAGTACCCGCGGAGACTGTCCCCGTCGGATTGAGTGGCATGTAACATGGGTGGGTATTTTTCTTTCTTTTTGGTTTTCTCTTTACATCTTTTGTAGAGTGAAAATTTTTATTTTAAAGTGAATATTGAATGAGCAGTGGGTTGCTGTAAGCCACATACTCCTGTGCTGTACCAGATAATTGGTCTTTAGTAAGCCTGATAACCAGTTAAATAGTTGTGGCTTATTGCATTGATATTTCAGGTTTTCTTCCCCTCGGATCTCAGTCTGCGGATGCCTGGCATGAATTCAGAGGACTATGTTTTTGACAGTGTTTCTGGGTAATCGTTGTCTTTTAATTTGATTTTTAACTTTCAGCTCTTACGACTTTTTTGTTAATTTGATACTGGAAAATCAGAGGTGGCTTTGGTGTGCTTTCACCTGTATCTCAGCTACAGTTACTGTGGTGTCGTCTTTGCTCGAGTCCGTTTAACCTTGGGATCTGTACTGTGTTTCACGTTTCCTTAATTCTTGGTGTTGGTGCTTTTCCTTTCCTTCGGTTTCTTTATGTGATGGCTGCAGAATGGAATCTAAAAGAAGAGGTGAGGGGATTCAACTAGATCCCCGAGCTCCCTTCTGTTTGCAAGAGTGTGTACTTCCGTGAGAATTTAGGAATAACATCAGGTGGATAAAGGCTTTTATTCGTGATTAGGCTCGCTAGCGGTAAAATAAATGAGGTCAGCTTTTTTCTGACCTGACAGTCTCTTCTTTTAAAACCTCACGAGATTGTGTCACACACTGGGAATATGAATATCTTCCAAATGAATTGTGGAAATGTAAAAACACCTCCAGAGGGTTTTTAAAAGAGCTTAGGATTTCATTTTATAATTTCGTTCTTTGCAGTTTTTGGTATGTTGTATTTTGAAGCGAACCCCGTTTATTTGAAAGCCTAGGATTTTGTGGGAATTGAGACTTCCCTTAGAGACCTGCCTCAAGGAGCGGGAGTCACAGGCTCGAATGCCTTTAGGATCTCAGATAGGGGTCACCACCCTTTTTCTGTAAAGAGTCAGATAGTATATATTGAAGCTTTGTGGGCCTCCCAGCCTCTGTTGCAACTGCCCAGCTCTGCCACTCCAGCGCAAAAGCAGCTGCCGATAACATGTAAATAAAGGGTGTGGTTGTGGTCCATAAAACTTGATTTATAAAAATGAGTGTGATTTTCGACATCTGGCCTAGGAAGGCTGTTTAACACCTTTAGGGAGATTTATGCGTGTTACTTTAAGGTGGTAGGAAATGTAGGGAAGCGTGGAATGCCCATCTAGACATTAAATTGCAAGCAAAACCAACAAAAAGAGTGCGGTGCAGACCACATCAGATTTAATCAGAGGACTACCAGCCACCTGTTTGCAACCTTTGCAATGTCTTCTGGTTGCAACCAGATTGGCAACATGTCTTGGGAGATTTCCTTCCAAAATCCTTTTTTTAGTCACGGGTATCTTTAGTATCCTTTGCTTCCCAACTTCGAATTTTTAACGTTACTTCATAGAACTTCTAGGAGGCATTTTGTAGCCCCACATGAGAGATTGAAGAATTTCCGTGTCGCTAAAGACAGCCTTTCTTGTGGAAGAAGTACCAGTGCCATTTATGGTGTGACATAGTCAGTTGGATGTTTCCTGGTAGTCGCCTGTTGGCATACATCCACACTGAAGCGTTTCAGGATTGAGCTCAAGCATAAAGGAAGCTTCGCAAAGAGTGGATTAGAGATCTGTGACTTTTGTTTCATTCTTTAGGAACAACTTTGAATATACCCTGGAAGCCTCAAAATCGCTTCGACAGAAGCCAGGAGATAGCACCATGACATACCTAAACAAAGGCCAGTTCTATCCTGTCACCTTGAAGGAGGTGAACAGCAGCGAGGGCATCCAGCGGCCCATCAGCAAAGTCCGAGTAAGTTCTGCTCTCCGTTCTGTTCTCTAGGAAAGCTAGTCAGAGCTTAGCATTCCCCAGTCTGAAGAACATCAAAATGAAGATCTAAAATTGCGGTTTCAGGGGTGTCTCGGTGGCTCAGTCGGTTGAGCGTCCGGCTTCAGCTCAGGTCACCATCTCGCGGTCCGTGGGTTCGAGCCCCGCGTCGGGCTCTGTGCCGACAGCTCGGAGCCCGGAGCCTGCTTCCCATTCTGTGTCTCTCTCTCTCTCTCTCTCGCTGCCCCTCCTCTGCATGCATTCTCCTCTCTCTCTCAAAACTAAATAAACATTTACAAAAAAATTAAAAAATAAAATAAAATTGCGGTTTTAAGCCTTACCTGTAAAATAGAACGCTAAGTTTTCCGAAAGATCCTCGCCTCCCCCTTCAGTGTCTTCATGTTATAATGCCTTCTCTTTCATAGAGTGTGATCATGGTGGTTTTTGCAGAAGACAAAAGCCGAGAAGATCAGTTAAGGCATTGGAAATACTGGCACTCCCGACAGCACACAGCTAAACAAAGATGCATTGATATCGGTAAGTAGCTCCGGAGCCTGCTTTTATTCCCAGAGGTGCACGCATCCAGTTTTCTGATTCCAGTTATTTTTGGCAGTGACCAGCTTCCTGCCGAAAGCATTTGAATTTTTATGCCAGCTACTGATCTGTTCCAAACCCTGTCCTCGGCCTCCTGGAATCACTGCTCTTAACCTTACTTCCTTCATGAGGACATGTGGCCCGTGCAGTGGCTTTCCATATGACACCGGGACCAGAGGCTGTGTAGCCTGCCCACGCAAGCGTGCCCTGCTCTTTGGTCTGCAGAGTTTTTGTGGTGAAATGTGTTCTCGAAGAGATTTCCGATCATTTGTAAATGATAGGAAGGCGGACAAAAACCCTAAAGAAACAAGTAAAAGGAAAAACGGCTAGCGTGCACTTACCTAACAGTGTCCCCCGGTTGCATGTTGAGGTGCACCGCTAGACTCTTCTGTCTTCAAAGAGACCCAGAGATGCGTCACTCGGGGTGTAACAGCAGACCTGTGCAAATCCATGTTTAATGAAGTGGCTTTATGAGAACGAATGCCTGGTCTCTTGCTGTGTATATAAGTTTCGTATAAAACCGTTATCTATATCGCAAGATGGCTCTTAACCTGAGTGTTGCTGCTGCTGCTGCTTCTTCTTTTTCTTTTTTTTTTTTTTCTTTTTGTCTTTTTTAACTTTCGTGGTCTCTTTTCAGAACAGTGAACTGAGTTCTGATCTTGGCTCTCGGGGCCAGTTTCGTGACCTTGGGACAGTTACTGAAACTTTTTAATCCTAAGTGTCCTAATTTTGACATAAGGGGAAAAAATTAAATACTACATAAACTTGCCTCTATTTTAAGAGCGCTGTGATTTTTTTTCTTCATTTTTTGAACTCTTTTCAACCCAACACAATGTTATGTTAAGTTTTTCAGAGGTGATAATATGAAAAAACAAATCGTACTTTGAACTGCTATAATCTCGTGTTGGAACCAGAAATCACAAATTTCTCTCTTTCGTCACTCGTACAGCCGACTATAAAGAAAGCTTCAATACCATCAGTAACATTGAGGAGATTGCGTATAACGCCATTTCCTTCACTTGGGACATAAACGACGAAGCGAAGGTAGGTAATGGAGTTCAGGGCCTTTTCTGTTTCCAGCTTCGTGAGGAAAAGTGGGAGGAGTTTAATGATTTGACAACTGATCTTTCTCTCTCTTTTTTTTTTTTTTATGGTTTTACACGTTTTCATTCTTTTTTTTTTTTTTTAAGTTTATTTATTTATTTTGAGAGAGACAGACAGCATATGTGCGTGTGGACGCGCAGGGCAGAGAGAGAGGGAGAAACAGACTCCCAAGCAGGTTCCGAGCTGTCAGCGTGGAGTCCGACTCGATCTCATGAACCGTGAAATCATGACCTAAGATGAAATCAAGAGTCAGATGCTTAACCGACCGAGCCACCCAGAGCCCCTTCGTGTTTTCATTCTTTTGCTCAGGAATAGGAGAATAGGCTCGGCTAAGAAGATAGGTTCTAGCCCGTTAAGTCGTGCCGTGCATGGAAAGGAGACAAGACTTTGGGAGAAGAAATAGCCACCGTGTCATCAGCGGTGCCCTCTCTTCCGCTGGGTGGTTGACTTCCTCTCTCTTCAGCATTTTACATTTTCTGAAGTACAGCTTCTTGCCAGATGCTCTGAAACTGCCCTTGACCCCTCTCCGTCCTCTGAAAAGAACCACACGTGGCACAGCACGCGAGCCCGCGGGGTGGGTGGGAGCCTGTCACTGCACGCTGTGCGGCGCGGAGCCTGACGCCTCATTCTCTGTGCTCCGTTCCCTCATTTGCAGAGCTCATACCTGCCTCCTCTCTCCTTCGGGCACGTCGTGGGCTTATTCAAACGGTGCCTCTGAGGCTGTTGGAACTTCTTCAGAAAGGCCCTTAAGTACAAGTTGTTGGTGGCAGTGCTCTCGTATCGTTGCTCTCAAATACAGCTCGTGGAAGGTTCTCCTCTCTCGGGGTCTTAAAGTGAAGAATTACCTCCAATTCACATGGTCATTTGGATCATTCTTTTTTTTCTTTCTTTTTTTTTTTTTTTTTTTAACGTTCATTCGTTTTTGAGAGACGGGGCGCGAGCCAGGGAGGGGCAGAGAGGGAGACACAGAATCCAAAGCGGGCTCCGGGCTCTGAGCTGTCAGCACAGGGCCCGAACCCACGAACCGCGAGATCGTGACCTGAGCCGAAGTTGGACGCTTAACCGGCTGTGCCGCCCAGGCACCCCTGGATCATTCTAATTGGAGTTTTGGGCTCTTTTAAGAAAAATTAAACATATTCTCAAGTCATTTCTGCCCTTCCCACAGATTCCTTTTAGAATAATCCCTCTTTCACTAAATTATTAGAGTTTGGGTATTTATTTTTTTTCTTTGGATCAGTTTAAAAATTGGGAGCTGAGGCAACACAAGAGAAACATAAAATTTTGGGGCAGTTAGTGTAAAACTGCTCTTTACTCTTTGTTGCACTTTTCTACATCAAGGTCCCGGTATGAACTGAGGATAACCTTCCTGTCCTTCTCAACCTCTTTTTGTTTTTTGTTTGTTTGTTTAATTTATTCAACAAGAATTCTAGCCATTATGGAGTAGGTCTGCCTCAGGTACTAATTATTACATCATTTAATTTTTTACTGCCTAGGGTTGCTTTTAAAAAATCCTACGAGTGGGTTCTTGAGGACCATGTTAACTTTGTAGTAGGATTGCTTTCCTTTCTTACTGTGGGCACCCTGTCCACGGCAAAGACGTGTCCTCAGTGGAGGATGTGGTGAGTGGGTCTGCCGGTCTGTAAGGAAGTGCGGGTTATTGTAGTTGCACTGAGGTGTTCCTCCTGACCACCTTGATCCTGTACAAGTGTCCTCGGGTTGCTTAGTCCAGAGTCCGGTGCTTGATTAAACCACAAATTCACTACAGAAGAGCTGTTAGGAGGAAAAGTAAACTTTTCACTTTATATCATGGTTGTTACGGCTATTTTGAAATTAAATATCATAGTAAGACCCAGCAGCCTGCAAGAACAGTTGTCTCTGTGCCCTCTGGGTGCTTCTGTTATAAACGCAAACCAGGGATAGGTTTCCTGTTTGCCAGTAGGGACTAATTGAGAAATTGTGGAAGAGGTGATTGAGAACATCTAAGTCCTGAGCCCACTTTGCTGACTTACCTGTGACCTTGGGTTTAGTCCCTTAGTCTACTCGCTCAGTTTTCTCCCCTCGGTCCCCCTAGGAAAAGAAAAAGCCTAGGGTGGCCAACTCTCTTTTCTGTTGGCACGTCACCAAGTTAATAAGCACTTGTCAGAGTGCGAGGAGAGCTGGGCGGAAAGCCCTGCATATGGGCAGGGTGCTTTGTTTGTTTGATGTGTCACTCTCCAGGATGGGAGTGAAGCCAAGATGACGGGTGGGATAACGGCTGCTTTTATTCTGGAAGACCTTCAGCATATTTGTATTAAAGAGAAATATTGCTGGAGGTGTGTCTTAAGTAGTCTTAATAGCTACCTGTTAATTGGCATAGGTAAGGTCAGTTTCATTTCCCCCTTCAGACCCCCAACGCTGACTTGATCTTTAAGCTTTTGCCTGCTGCCGGAAAGAGTTCGTGCCATTTCTTAACGAGGCCGTTACCTTTTGATGCTGATAGCAGGCATCTGCTTCAAGCGTGTGTTGGAATTCAGTATGTAGATTTTTTGCCTTCCCTGGCCAAGTGGATGTTTTCTGTTTTTACACTTAAAGTAATTGATGCCCCAGGGCAGCTAGAGTGAACAAGTAAACGTGCAGAATCTTGTGTAGGGTTTTTTTTTTTTTTTTGCTTCTTTTTCAAAAGTATCCACTTTCTTTGCCCACTTACTTGTTCAAAGTTGGAATACATTTGTTGATTCTTAATTCCAGTGCATTCTCCCCCATACACGTAAGGGTTTATTGTGTGTGTGTGTGTGTATACTGTATACATATATATATGTGTATATGTACATATATGTGTATGTATACATATATATGTATACTACATATAGTATACACATACTATATGTATACTATATATATATTATATGTATATTATATATAATATATACTACATATATATTGTTATATATATATGTAGTATATATATTATATATATGTATATGTATATAATATATATGCATATATGTATAAATGTATAAATATATATGTA
>NW_024412419.1:7424977-7425316 GCF_014898765.1 Herpailurus yagouaroundi
TATAATATATATGTAGTATATATATTATATATACTACTATATATATACTATATACTATATGTTATACTATATAGCGTATATATATAGTATATTATATATACTATTATATTATATAGTATGTAATAATATATACTATTGTATAGCATATAATAATATATACTATTATATAGCATATAGTTATATATACTATTATATAGCATATAGTTATACATACTCTTATATAGCATATAGTTATATATACTATTATATAGCATATAGTTATATATATTATTATATAGTATACTATATATATAGTGTATATACTATATAGTATATATAATTTATATACTATATATATAC
>NW_024412419.1:7430316-7440879 GCF_014898765.1 Herpailurus yagouaroundi
AAAAAAAAAGAATCTAATACATCCTTTTGGCCATGCCAGGATGAATAAAATCAGAATTCTGTCCCAGTGTTGACACCTGAATCTTCCCTGTAGTTTCTGCAGCTTGCTTTGGAGGTGACTCTATTTTGATCCCATATCAGGTTGAATCTTGAACACCTTGGCTTATGTTCCACTTTGGGAAAAACACTGCCCAAACTGGACTCATCTTACATCGTCCCTGTGTATACTCCATCCATCAGTGTTATCATATACCTATTACTGTAGGAACTTGAAGATATTAGGAAACTTGTCAAAAATCATGAGTTTTCAAAGCGGCAGGTAGGAGGAAGCTGCTTTCAAAAGCAGAAATAGCATAGGAACAGTCCCCCAGGTGGCCCTACCCTCTGTGCTGTGCAGACCTATTTCATTCATTTGCCTGTCCTCCACACAGACTTGGATTTGTCTGGATAGTCCGGTATCTTTTAAAGAGGCAGGAATCTCTGGGTAAGTTAACCTTCATCGGCCACTCGTATTCCCCTGTGGAATAACTTTTATCAGATTTCTTCCCCTTCAGACTACAGCTGAGATCAGCTGCTTGAGGTACTTTTGGCAGGGAGAAGCATTTGCCTTCGAAACATTGAAAGGTGGATCTCTGGTGAGGTGCGGAAGTTTAGAATTTGTGAGTTCTGAGGGCACGGGTCACATGGAGAAGAGAGGACTAGGACGTGAGGAGGGCGCATGAGGAAGGTGGCATAAGACAGGCCCCTTCTTGGGCCGTATAAAGATTTTACCCGCAGCCGGCTGTGCTCCTCCCCCATCCCAGGGACTCATGATGTTAGCAAGGATCCAGTGCCCGCTACGACCAGGGCACTGCACGAGATGGAGGCTGACGATGCCAGTATTGCAATTCAGGTATCAGGTTTACTGTGGGTTAAATCGGCTTTTGCAGGGTAGCCTGAGATCCTGATTCTGACTATAGTCAGAAGACTATATATAACCCTTCTGACTAGTGTTATAGTCAGAAGGGTGTTGTGTGCTGTTCATACTACTTTATAAATGGACTTGGGAGACCCAAATAAGTTATAAATTGGGACGGTTTTATTCCTCAGTTACAGTATTTCCAACACTCAATACTTAGTTCTGGGTAGGCTGCACATCTTGGCCTCGAGTTTTACATCTTGCTTGGATTGTAAATCTAAGAGTTCATAAGAGCATTGGGATTTGGTTAGTGATATGAAGTAAGGGCCTCTCAAAGCCTGAAGATCTAAAATAAATAGAGGAAAAAGAAGTTAGGGAGAGAGAATTAACTTCTTTGAATGTCTGTCTTATGCTGAACGCTGCCGGGGTGCCTTACGATCGCACTTAACGAGGCAGTGCCAGCTGCTCAGTACCGAAAAAATGACGTGGTCCTCTAGATGAGCACGTTTGCTACTTGGTCATCACAGGCGGCTGTCGAGCAGGCAAGAGTCTAGACCTTGAAATGGACAGAAAGTGTTTTTGACAGGAAGACTGTTTAAAACAGTACGGGCACCCGGGGCGCCTGGGTGGCTCAGTCGGTTGAGCGTCTGACTTCGGCTCAGGTCATGATCTTGCGGTTCGTGGGTTCGAGCCCTGCGTCGGGCTCTGTGCTGACAGCTCGGAGCCTGCTTCGGATTCTGTGTCTCCCCCTCTGTCTGCCCCTCCCCTGCTTGCATTCTTCTCTCTCTCTCTCTCAAAAATAAATAAAATATTTTTTAAAAAATAAAATAAAATAAGTAAAGTAAAGTAAAATAAAATAAAACCATAGGGGCACCCGGCTGGCTCAGTCGAAGGAACGTGCGACTCTTGATCTTGGAGTCGTGAGTTCGAGCCCCACGTTGGGGGTGGAGAGTACATTAAAACAGTAAAATCTTTGAAAGGGTAATAATTCTCGTTAATAGAGGAGCGTTATGGATTCACTAGTATAAATTCCTGTAGTAGAAGAACACTTTGCTTAACGGGAAGTAATTTATGTTGATTGTTGGGTAAGTGATGTTTAACCACAGAGAAAGAGAAACGACAGCTGTGTCGGAATCAAGTGAAAATTGGACCAGCCCACTCGGAGGGGACCCTGAGATCCAGAGGAGCGCTAATTGGGACGGATCCGTGTTGATGGTGTAGGAACATACGGAATTACAGTTAACCTAGACAATATGGCAAACAAGAAAATAGCTACATTTCAAAGCAAAGCTCAAGAGTTCTTTGATCATTGAGATGTAGCTGTGATACTAAGCAGACCTTTTAACTTGGATGGAGTGGGCCCCAGGGATACAAAATATCTCACAGATTTCTTTTCCGGTGGTGACTTCTGAATTTTTACACCAGAAGGTGCATTGTGGCGCAGCTCCTGTTCACAGGTTGCATTTTGAAACTATTGACAGCAAAGCACTTGCTGTCAGACAGGCATCAGGCTCCTGCTAGAGGAAGCCGTGTCGAGAAGAAGTCAGACGTGGGGTCTGATTGCGTGTTACTGTCTTGCGCGTCCATGGCTTGCGACAGCCCGGAGGTGCGGCCCTTTTTCCTGCAGGGCCGTCGTGGAGCCGGGTTGCTGTTTCACATCTTCATTAGACTCTCAGGAGGCAGCGCTGCATTTCGGTCTGTGATCGGGCTTTCCGTGGATAGATGGAACTATGCCTTTTCCTTGGTGGCATGATCTTGTCGCGGGGGGGGGGGGGGGTGACAAAATCAGTTTCCACATACGTTTTGTCTCCCCACGGTCCTTGAGGAGGGAATGAGGGAGCCGTCAGAGATAGGGCAGAACCAGAGCACCCCGTCCTGTGGGAAAACACCCATCCTCGAGAGCGCTTTGTGCTTTTACGTTTAATCTGTCGGCTCTAAGAAGGAGCGCCAAGGCGTTCTGAAGGATCGTCACTCTGAGCCAAATGTTTTATGTGTCATGGAGAGAGGCTCATGTTACAAAAGAAAGAGGATTAAAATAGAATGCCTAGCCCCCCTAGGGGACTGGAGCCCTGAGCAGCTTTACCGAGAGGGGCCTGTGCTTGGACGCAGCCCTGGTTATCTTTCCCTTTTGTCGTCTTGTCTCGGCAGAAATGTGTGGAGTTCCTGGGGAGGGATTATTGGGGCTGGCAGAGTTCATTCTGTCAGAGGGGTGTAACCATCCCGGTAACTTGAACTTAAGGCTTTCTGTAGGTGCTTGTGGGATACAGGTTTATGGGTTTAATAACCGTTTGTTGTTTTGTCTAAGCGTAATATTTGGAGTTCATTGTGAGAGTAATTTTTAATTTGTTTGGACTGAGCATATTGCATGCATTTACAGGGATTCCATTCTAGTGAAGCATCAATTAAATGCTCTATTAAAGAAAGGTGTTGCCATGTTTGGTTGCGTTAAGCAGGGACAGGTTTGGTTTGTTTCACCGCTTTACATTTCCAGTGTGAATGGGAGGGAGGAGGGAGAGAAGGGAGTCAAATACCTCACTTGCAATTGCAATCAAACGCAAGCAGGTGATTTAAAACAAAAGCATATACTCCCTGGCCTAGAGAGGAGTCAGGAAGCATTGCTACTTTTTTTTTTTTTTTTTAATTTTTTTTTCAACGTTTTTTATTTATTTTTGGGACAGAGAGAGACAGAGCATGAACGGGGGAGGGGCAGAGAGAGAGGGAGACACAGAATCGGAAACAGGCTCCAGGCTCCGAGCCATCAGCCCAGAGCCTGACGCGGGGCTCGAACTCACGGACCGCGAGATCGTGACCTGGCTGAAGTCGGACGCTTAACCGACGGCGCCACCCAGGCGCCCCAGCATTGCTACTTTTAAAACGAAGGATAAGGGGCGCCTGGGTGGCTCAGTCGGTTGGGCGGCCGACTTCGGCTCAGGTCATGATCTCGTGGTCCGTGAGTTCGAGCCCCGCATCGGGCTCTGTGCTGACAGCTCAGAGCCTGGAGCCTGTTTCAGATTCTGTGTCTCTCTCTCTCTCTCTCTGACCCTCCCCTGTTCATGCTCTGTCTCTCTCTGTCTCAAAAATAAATAAACAAAATAAAACAAAGGATAAGAGGCTTTTAGTGTTCAGGCAGATGCTGGGCTGACTGCACTGAACGGGCTTATCCCTGTGTCCTGTCCTTAGAGCTCTGGGGAAACGGACAAGAAATAAAGAGCCACGTAAGGCAGCCACGCAGGCTTCAGAAGTGTCATGCGTCTGACTCCACGGGTTTCCTTTTGTGCAGGTTGACAGTACGTATTTACCAAAGTGAAAAATAAACTTTTTTTGGTGCCAGAAAGATAGTCATATTCCTCTCTAGGGAATGAATAGTCTTAAGGGTTTTCATTTGATCAGGTTTGGAAATGGTGAGAAGTTTTTCCTGGTTGGAAATTGTGGAGAATGCCTTTAATTAGCTGATACGGATTAAATTCTTAGCAACTGGAAGGTTTGCTTCGAAGAAACTCTCCTGGGTCTGACTGTGAGGAAGGCTGCTCTTTGAAGCTTTCGTTTCTTTTTGCCGGATTCTGGCCTCAAAGTATTTCACGTGGCATACTCTTGTCGCCTAAGCAAGGGGTTCGTCCAGATGGAACGTGAAATGCACTGAATCCTGGTGGAAATTCAGAATCCGCAGGTAACAATAGCACACATTTATTGTAGCACATGCCTGAGGGTAAGAGCCAAGTGCATGATGTTTTTGCTTGGACAAGGGAGACACTTGGCAGCTGAAGAAAGCTTTAGTTCAGTAGTGAAACCCGTATCTTGTGAAACAGGTTTGGAGCGTCATGTCTATTTAGACACCATTTGTGCTGCCACTTGAATTTGTTTTTCATTCTCTCTCTCTCTCTTCTTTTTTTTTTTTTGGTCCAATTTCGCCCCTTCCACCACCCTACCGCTGTCAAGAAACACTGAGCTCCTCTACAGAACTTTTCTTCTTTGACAGCTTGTCACCTCAGCCCTCCTCTTCTACATCCTTCCTGGAAATTCCATCTCAAGTGGTTTTAGAAATCTGTCCTTTCCACCAGTTTTGCTACTCGTAACTAAATCAGAGAGCCTCGACTCTGGCCTGACATTCGTAGTAGTAACCGAATTTACCTGGAACGGATTCCAAGGCAGCAGGGGGCCCCGGACTTCGGGTTTCTTTCATACGGCAGATCTCTACTCGAGACTCAGATCCTTTAGTAAATCTCAGTGAGCTGTCTACATTCGTTACTCACTTGGGGACTTTTTCTTTAGCTTCTTTTAAAATGGAAAATAGAGTCAGGATTTTGATTGGAAGTCTGCTTGCCTGCCGAGTCTGCCCTCATGACCCATGTGCTTACCTGCCCTATTCTGAACCTGGAGATGCCGGAATGTGGTCTGTGTTTGCCTGTGTCACACCTGCATCCAGTTCTGCACATTTCACAACGAACGTCCTACTTGTTTGGGACAACAGGTGCCAAAACACTGTACCTGCCAAGTGTCCTTAAGTTCACCAGGTCCTGCTTAAAGGATATAACAGAGGGAGGTTAATACGTGGGTGCCTCTGGAACGTCTCTATGTGTCTCTCTTCCCATCCCCTTCTCTGTTTTCTCTGCCTCTGTTTCTCCGTCTCTGTCCCTTCCTTTTCTCCTTGTCTTTGTGACTTTCTCCCTGGCTCTCTCTGCTGTCTGCAGAAACAGAAGCTGCCATACGGGTGGTGTGGGAAGGCAGCACTGAGGCCACCGAAAGGGCGATGACTGCTGGGGCCTCGTTTTTTCTTCACGGAAACACCCCACGTAGAGGCGAGAAGGTTTCAGGTTCGTGCCTCGTTCTTCCCGGATCCCTCTCCTCCCCGCCCTCAGCCCTCCAATTCTTTTTCTTATCTCTTGATGGTCGTTCGGTAGTCTGAGAAACAACACAAACACTAATTGCACACTTGGAAGCTTTTAGTTCCATGTAGTAGGATTTCTTAACCACCTCGTATCATCAGAGTAGTGGGGAGGTCGGACTCTCCGAGGCCGATCCGATGAGTCAGTAGCGGAACTGGATTCTACTTCTGAGTTTATGACTCAGCCTTTGATACCTGCTGGGGCTTCATTAATCAGGCAGGCACACGGAGTAAGTCGAGGAGCTACAAGGCAGAAGTAAGACAGTCAGGGCTTGTTTGGTTTTGTTTGTTTGGTTTTGGTTGGGCAAAAGAATACTGATCTGGATTCAGTGTCTGCTGTGCAGGGCTCAGTAAATGTTAGTGTCGACGCAGACTTTAGCCACGAATTGGATCTTCATTTCTTTTTTTTTTTTAATTTTTTTTAACATTTATTTATTTATTTTTTTTGAGACCGAGAGAGACAGAGCATGAACAGGGGAGGGTCAGAGAGAGAGAGGGAGACACAGAATCTGAAACAGGCTCCACGCTCTGAGCTGTCGGCACAGAGCCCGACGCGGGGCTCGAACCCACGGACCGTGAGATCAGGACCTGAGCCGAAGTCGGATGCCCAACCGACTGAGCCACCCAGGTGCCCTGGATCTTGATTTCTTAGTTTACACCATTTCCCACTCCCATTGGCTTCAGTTGACAGAACTTCCTACCAACCTACTGGGAAAATGGTGATTTTATTCTCATGAATCAGTGTTGTTGGATTTAGGGTGAGAATAAACTTTGTTTTTATGGGGCACCTGGCTGTCTCAGTCGTGTGAGCATTCAACTTCGGCTCAGGTCACGATCCCACGGTTCATGGGTTTGAGCTCCACAGCGGGCTCTGGGCTGACAGCTCGGAGCCTGGAGCCTGCTTCTGATTCTGTGTCTCCCCACTCACACCTTGTCTCTCTGTGTCTCTAAAAAAAAAATGAATAAAAATGTTTAAAAGGAAAAACAGGTTTTTAAAAAAAAAACTTTTTTTTTTTTTTAAGTTTTTATTTAAGTGATCTCTACACTCAGCATGGGGCTCAAACTCACAACCCCAAGATGAAGAGTCACACACATGCTCTTCTGACTTGAGCCAGCCAAGAGCGCCGGGAATAAACTTTGCTTCTGACTTCACGTTGTAATTTCATATGTCAGTAGAGATTTCTGACTAAGAAGAGTTGCTTTTAGGTATGTTTTCGAGTGGCTACCTTGACTGATGTGGAAGAGAGTAAAACTAAAATTTGTCCTGAGTTTTCTACTTTCAATTTAGTAGATCAGTTATGGTCTAGGAATAAAATTACAAACATTATATTCATACTTGACTAAGTTGAATTTTAATACTAGACTGGGTTAAAGTGATAAAAACTCCCAGAGGCAACTGGATCCAGGGTGGCTGTGGCTGTCTCTGAGGGGACCACGTCACCAACTAAATCTCGTGACTTAATATGAAGTCAGTAGGAAGTTGGCACGGAGGCTTCCCTTTGATTTAAAATACAGGGACCTGTAATTTCACGCCTCGTGATCCAAAAACAACCTGTGCTCACAGCCACTTGGGGGTCACTTTTTCCCTGTTTTTCTTCTTCCCTGGACAGTTTTCCCATTAGATTCTTGTTCAGCTCTCTCTGCATCGTTGTGCCAGTGTGCTTTCAAGAGCGCGGGGTTTGGTCCCGGCCTCGTCTCTGCCTTCTCTCTCCTGTGTGTCTTTTATTATCTGTCTTCAGAGCCTGAGCCTCGGCCGCAACTGAACGCTGTCTCTCTTGAGTTAAATGGCATTGAGTGGCCAGACTCTGAAGCGTGTAACGCTCACGCCAAAGGTAGATGTTTTTTTTTTTGTTTGTTTGTTTTTAAATGATCTGCATTTTTATTTATTTATTTTTTTTTCAACATTTATTTATTTTTTGGGACAGAGAGAGACCGAGCATGAACGGGGGAGGGGCAGAGAGAGAGGGAGACACAGAATCGGAAACAGGCTCCAGGCTCTGAGCCATCAGCCCAGAGCCCGACGCGGGGCTTGAACTCCCGGACCGCGAGATCGTGACCTGGCTGAAGTCGGACACTTAACCGACTGCGCCACCCAGGCGCCCCTAAAGGTAGATGTTTTTAGGGTATATGACAGATCTATAAGTACATTTTTGAAATAGAAAACATTTGTCGGTTATCAGTTTTTCGATGCGTCTTCCATAGGTAAATTAACCGACTTTTCTTTTTTCTTTTCTTCCTTCTGTCAGGTCTTTTCTTGCTTACGATTACCAGACCGTTGACACTCACTTGAACTATCTGTGCATCGTAACTGACGGTATAAAATATTGACATAGGTAGTCAGGTTATCCATATGCTGATACTTTTCCAAAAGTCTGCTGTGTGTAATCTTGTTTGCAAGAGCAAAGCACCATTCTGACTTGAAGGATTTTTTTCGTAATGCGTTCTTTCTTTCTTTTGAGAGGGAAAGAGTCCGTGCACGCGTGCACAAGTGGGAGAGGGGAAGGGAGAGAGAGAAAGAGAGAGAAGGAATCCCAAGGAGGCTTTGCGCTGTCAGAGGACTCTGTTTTCAGGGCTCTATTTCATGAACCGCGAGATCATGACCTGAGCCGAAATCAAGAGTCAGACGCTTAACCAACTGAGTCACCCAAGTGCCCCAGGATTTTTTTTAACTTCAGTTATTATCGACCAGTTTATTTCCTTCTAGGAAGTCTGTGCAAGGTAATTAATCTCTTGCTACGGTGTGGAAGAACTGGCTTCTGAAGTCATGTTGCAGAGGGTTGTCTTTGTTAACTATACATTCATTCGTTCAGCAAATTCTTATACTTTTCTGTGCAAGAACTGTGAGGAAATAAAGAAATGATTGAAGCATAAAGCCTGTCCTCAAAAGAGATTACACCGTCTATGTAATGACACAGGTCATAAGTGAGGTTAGAAAAACTCTGACGGTTTCTAGGGCAAAAGAGTACTTTCCGCTAAGGGGAATGCTCTTGATGTGACTCTTTGAGAGCTTGCATCTGCAGAATATTTTTGCAGTCTATTTGATTGGGCTTTTTTTTCTTTTTCCTTATTGTCTTTTCCCCCCGCACGGATTAGCTGTTGCGAATTTCAGTGGAAAAGAGGCAGCTAGAATGGTTTAGCCTACAGAGGTGCTTTGACATATCGAGGCCCAGACATTGTGTAGTATAGAAAACGGCATTTGGGACTTGCCTTCTATGACACTTGAATCGAAGAAAATGCAGACCCGTACCACACCCATCAGTATAGCATGCAGTTGCGGGTGAAGGGTCACAGATTTGTTTATCAAAAGCAAAATTGTTAGATACCTGCACTTTCCATAATGGAAAGCTGGTCACCGTAGATAACATTATCAAGTACAAGAGTGGATAGATGCAATAGAAAATCACCTCATGTCTCATTATGCGGCTTCATCTCGACCCTAGAACTTTTCTCTCTCTCTCTCTCTCTCTCTCTCTCTCTCTCTCTCTCTTTTTCCGGCTCTCTCTCTCTAGATATAGATGTAGATATATGTCAGTGAGCCTCGAAATATCGTAATCTTTCCCGAATTAATTGAGGGTATGTGTATAGTCGATTTAATTATCCACTCAACAAATATTTATTTTACGTCCAGAAAGTGTAAAAATCTGCTGTCCGCCAAGATGACCTAGGTGTTCAGATCATCTTGGAGGAGAGTTATGAACATAAATAACCTGTGAACTTGGGCAACATGTTTCTAACCTCTAAGCCTCCATTTCCTTATCTGTGAAATGGGGTCAGAATAGTACCAATTTCCTGTGTTATTTTGAGGACCAGAGTCTGGTACGTTGTAAGAAGGCAATAAATACAGCTCAAATATCCTAGCAGCACGTGGTTCGATTTGGCTGGAGTTGAGGAGGCTGGGGTCATTTATTTAGTGAACGTGTGGTTCTTATCGGCCAAGTACTGCCAGGATGTTCTGGGAACGTAAAGATGAGTCAGATCTGGTCCAGCTCTCAGAAAACTCAAAATTTAGTGGGGGAGATTGCCACCCATGAGTCCATCGACAGAAGAAAACAGAAAGCCTAGAGCGTCCCTCAGAATGGGGGGTGGGGGGGGTCAGAGGAGACCGTTGGGGACACTACCACCCACGAAAGGATAGTAGGAACTGGCCAGGCGTTCAGAGCCGGGGATGGGCCAATGGCCTTGGGAGGTAGGAGTGCAGAACCGAGACCACTGGACCTTGCCTGAGGTCTGCAGCAGGTGGGGGTGGGGGGTGAGGGGCGTGGGGGCCAGATCCCGAAGGCCCTGACACGCCCCAGCAAGGCCCGGGACTACACCCTGTAGATGAATGTGTCTCAAAACCTTAGGGTCTGTTGGCCAAGTGTACTGGCCAATGCTCAGTTTCTTTGAGATTTCTAATACTGTAGGCTTCTTTAAAATCATAAAAGATCATGTAAGATTTTTAAAAATCATAAGTATGTTGAAAATCACAGAGCATATACCTGCTGCCAGGAAGTGTCCGTGCCAGTGTTTGTGCTTGGGTGTCAGGTTTGGTCCAGATGAAGACCAGATGAGCTCTCGGGGTGCCCTGTGATCAAGCATTTTGCAGCTGTTTGGATAGAGCAGTATTTCTCAAATGAAGATCTGGATATTTGTTTACGGGTTAGGGAATTTTTTTTCTCTTTTATTTTTTTTTTAAATTTTTTTTTCAACGTTTATTTATTTTTTGGGACAGAGAGAGACAGAGCATGAACGGGGGAAGGGCAGAGAGAGAGGGAGACACAGAATCGGAAACAGGCTCCAGGCTC
>NW_024412419.1:7440979-7453468 GCF_014898765.1 Herpailurus yagouaroundi
GGCGCCCCTTTTTTTTTTTTTTTTAATTTTTTTTTTTTTTTCTTTTAAAAAGGATACATGTAGGGGCTCCTGGGTGGCTCAGTCGGTCGGTCGAGTGTCCGACTTCAGCTCAGGTCACGATCTCACGGTTCATGAGTTCAAGCCCCATGTCGAGCTCTCTACTATCAGCACAGAACCTGCTTCAGCTCCTCTGTCTGTCTCTCTCTCTTTGCCCTTCCCCCACTTATGCTCTCTCCAAAAGAAGTCAAACATTTTGGGGAAAAAAAGGATACATCTATTATTGACATTGGAGAAATAGCGCAGTAGGCAGTAGAAAACGTGACTGGAAAGGTCCATCAGCATCACCCATAGCATCTTGAATGCTGAGGAATTTAGTTGCTATTATGTAGCCAGTGGTGAGCTATAGAAAAGTTTTTAGTAAGAAATGAGTAAGATTCGTAGTGATAACTGTGCTTGGCGATCGCCTAATGTCACCGAAGCAGTCTCTTGTTTCATTTGGTCACCTGATCGGTAGCCATTTTATTGTCCAGAGGGCTCTCTACTTGGGGTTGGGAGAAAGAAGGGTTAGTTTGTGTAAATTGAGATCAGCTCTTTTTTATTGAGTATTTTGTTTTTGAGGGGCAGTATTGTGTGTATTTTAAGTTCTGTGAGGATTTGACAGTTGCTAAATTACGATTTAGAGATCCTGTGTAGCTATTTGCAGACCCGTGGTTTTTCTGTCATTACCAGCCTTTAATTCAGTACCGATGTGTAAGAGGCATTGGGAGAAATACAAAAAATGTGCTAAACACTGGAAAACATTTTAAAAGTTTGTTTATTTTTGAGAGAGAGAGAGAGAGGGAGGGAGAGGGAGAGGGGCGGGGAGCAGGGGGTGGGGCAGAGAGAGAGAGACAGAGAATCCATCCCAAGCAGGCCCCGTGCTGCCAATGCAGAGCCAAACACGGGGCTCAAACTCACGAACTGTGAGGCTGTGATCTGGGCCGAAACCAAGAGTCCCTGCTCAACTGACTGAGCCCCGCAGGCGCCCCAAACGCCGGAAAACATTGGAAAACCGTGGAACAACCTCTGCCATCGAGGGCCTTAGAGCACTTACATTTACAGTGTGGCAGAGTCCCCGAAGTGTTACGTAGAGAGGTGGCACGTTCAGCACCCCTGTTTGTTCCTCTCTCTGGCCTAGGTGACAAGGGTATAGAGATGTGGCTCTTTGCCCCAAACCGAAGCTCCGAGTCTGGTCTCGGGGGAGAGGAGGGAAGCTTCTTAAGTACAACTTGCTAAGTAGTGAAACGGCTGTCATTCTGTTTGGGTCATTAGGGAATGCTTCTCAGAGCAGTTTTGTCAATCGACCTTGGTCTTTATCCATGGGCGATGTCAGTAGAGAATGAGGTATGAGCTGGGGTGGGAGTTGGGAGCTAGATTTTGGACGGCCTTGATTATTTGGATCCCTTCCGTCAGAGGGAAGTGAACCACTGACGGTGATGATGATTTATCTAGCCTCTTTCACTTTCTGGGCCATTGAGGTGATGTTACATGGACGAGTTCCCGTGATCCCTCATGTAATGAGCCTAACACTGTGTTACATTGTTTTAGTTTAAAAATCAGATCTCTTGGGGGCGCCTGCGTGGCTCAGTCGGTTAAGTGTCCGACTTCGGCTCGGGTCGTGATCTCACGGTTCATGGGTTCGAGCCCTGCATCAGGCTCTGCTGACAGCTCGGAGCCTGGAGCCTGCTCCAGATTCTGTGTCTCCCTTTCTCTCTGTGCCCCTCCCCTGCTCGTGCTCTGTCTCTCTCTCTCTCCAAAACAAATATTTAAAAAATTTGTTTTAAAAAGTAATAAAAATCAGACGTCTTAAAAAGAAAACTTTATCCCAGCTGTTATGAGGGTGGTTCATGTCTTAGCAAATCTAAAGGTTTACTTTTTTGTTCCACTCATTGAATAAACTAAATTATAAAATTAAAAGAAAATCATTTTCACCATTCTAGCAGCAATGTTATAAAAATATGCAAAATTCCACCCAGACCTCATTTAAAAAAATTTTTTTTAATGTTTATTTATTTTTGAGAGAGGGAGAGACAGAGTATGAGTGGGGGAGGGACAGAGACAGAGAGGGGAAGACACAGAATCCAAAGCAGGCTCCAGGCTCCGAGCTGTCAGCACAGAGTCCGACATGGGGCTCGAACCCACGAACTGAGATCATGGCTTGAGCCAAAGTGGGACGCTCAACTATCTGAGCCATCCAGGCGCCCCTACCCAAATCTCTTAGTGGGGAAAAAAATTAAGACTATATTATTTGGATGTCAGGTTCTTGTACACGAATAATAATAGAGAATGAGTATTAGAGTTGTGGTAAATCTTTTAAAACGAACAGGCTTTTTGTTCATGAAAAATATCCTAATATAGTGTACTTAAGTCGGCCAGTTCCATTATTTGGCTTCTGATTCAATACTTACAATTTTTGTAACTTTGGACTGATAAATTTCAAGTGCTTTGTTAACACTTTCTGTGAAATTATATTTCTGTAGTTTCTCCCCACACATTCACTTGTGAAAGCTCACAAATCTGAGTGCTCTCTTCAGACGGGACGGTCAGCATGTTTTACCAGCATTGTGCCTTGGTTTATTGTGTTAATGAAGCCCCCAAAGTGAGTTGGGGGTTTATAAAATATGTTCTCTGTTGCCCTCGCTTCACTGGCTGGGAAATGAACCTCTGAGGGCAGCCTGTGTTTTGAGCTTACTATGTCCGAGTGTCTTTGTCCCCCTCCCTTCTTCCCTTTTGAGAAGTAACAGCGGGGACAGCGGCCCCCAGCTCTGGGCACAATAGTGCGCGGCTGCCACAAGCTTCCTGGAAAAAGCATCAGCAATTAGGTCAAGATCTGATTTCTTGTTGGTTCTGCACTTGCAAGCATTTGGAATAAAAAAATCAGTACAAGTTAAGCCTTTGATAATACCAATCTTTTCAATCAATTTCCATCAATTTTCAGCTGAGGTTTGAAAACAAAATTTAATCTTCTGAAAAGTTTTAAGTGCGGGAATTCTCAGCCAAGAATGAGGAACTACATTAGAAAAATGGGCTGGACGTTTGAAAAGGAATCTTGCAGAGCATCTTTGACTTGTTTAGCAGTTTATTCTGTGGTTGGTTGTTTTTTTTTTTTTTTTTTTTCTCTCTCTCTCCTAGCGATTTTGGTTGGGAGCATTGGATGCTCGTCTTCAAAGATTTATGTTTCATTTGTTTGAATAAAATCAGACTTTTCCTCAAAATCAGTGACAAGGAAGTGTGAACAGAGAAGAGGTTATCACATGCGTGTATTCCATGGAGGAGGTGAACCTGTAATAATTCTCTTTCTTTGAACCTCTTTCCCACCCTCTGGGGAAGATATTGGCAGCTTTTCTATGATCACGTCTTAGGAAGTATTTTTCTCTGCACAGTGACAATGGCCTGAATATTCGTTTTATCCAGATTTGGGTGACTTGGCCTGTTGTCCTGCTTATTCGGGGTGTCGCCCATTAGGTAGAACCCATCCCGGTGTTAGCGCTGCGAGGAGCAGACTGTAGCCACCTTGTTGCCCCCCCTCCCCCCAGACCTGGACGCGAGCTCTGCCTTTCGTTTCTACACTTGGCCTCCGACCTGCTTTGGGTGCTGCTGATTAAAGATTTGTCACCTTCCTAAATAAGATTCCCTAGAAACAACTTCTCCCTTAAAATTACCCTAGTCCCTTCTGTGGGTGTGGGTTGTACTGATAAAATGTGTGGTTCATGGGAAGAGTGAGACGTCAGCGGGAGCTCCTTCTTAGGGAGTCACTTGTATAGAAAGTGGAAATACTGAATTGCAAAAAGGGAACTAATCCTTCCTCGCTCCTAACTACGCTGTGATGTGATATAACGGTCAATTAGTGTTCGAGCACCTTAGAGAATGGTTTATTTAGATCAGGGCTCAGCAAACCGCAGCTCTCTGCAAACCCTGGCCAGCCAGCTGCTGTTTATGTAAATAAAGTTTTATTGAAAACAGCACCACAACATCCACCTGTGGCTGCTCTGCCTTGTTACTGAGGGGTTGCCGGGTTGCATCCACGAAGGCCGAAACACCGTTGGGCCCTTTCACACACAAAATCCAGCCGCCTCCTGGTTTATACCGACAGGCGACAGCTGTCTTATGTGGCTGCATTGTATGCCACCTTAGCCCCATTTATTCACTGCTCCCTCTGCATCGTCCTTCTTTGGTTAAAAACATGTGCTGCTCACCAGGCACCAGAAACGGCTGGCCCAGCATTGTCTCTGTCTCCAGGGCTTGGCAGCTCGGTGGGGGTGACCCCACAGGTCACCCGAATGCACGGTTCACCCGCACACATCAGCCCCTGCGAAAATCGCACGTCACGTGAGGGATAAACAGAAGTATTGTTTGAAATATTTTTTTAACCGTATTTCTTTATTTTGAGAGAGAGCGCGAGTCAGGGAGGGGCACACGGAGGAGGTGGGTCTCGAGAGAGAGAGAATCCCAAGCGGGCTCCACGCTGTCAGCACCCAGCCAGACGTGGGGCTCGAACGCACCAACCATGAGATCATGACCTGAGCCAAAATCAAGAGTCAGACACTTAACCGACTGAGCCACCCAGGCACCCCAAATTTGATAGAGTTTTAATAGGTTTTTGTCTGGTCACTATTTCATGAACTGTGGGTTTCTGACGATTTGTATGACCTTACTGAATAGTAAGTTTGAGCAGATGCTTTTATCTTTATCCTTCCATTGGTTGAATGAATATTATTATTCGATAGGGTTATACCTCTGTAAAAAAAAAAAATTCAATCAAAAAGAAACCTTGAGGGGATACTAGAAATACACGTAGGAATATCTGAAGTCTTCAAAGAAAGGAAACCATATGTTGGGGCTTGTTTTAATCACCTCAGAGTTTTGGAGTCAGAGGAGGCCTTTGGTGGATCAAAGCGGTAAGTATACAGAAGATTAATCACCTGACGGCCGTGGCTTTTATCCTGACTGATTGCTGGAATTACTTGGGGAGCACCTGAAGAAGGCCTTGTGTCTGGAACCCACCCCAGGCCAATGACAGCACAACCTCTAGATGTGGCTTTACTGTCTCCAGGAAGGGCTGACGTCCTCCGGGTGATTCTGATTGAGTCAGGGACCTGAAGCATCCAAGTTCCCAGGCAGTGCTGATGTTCCTGGCGCCATGCTTTATGAACCTCCGCTTTATAAGATTCTTAATTCCGTACAAGTAGTTCATATAATTACTCGAAGTGGCAACTTTACACGGTACTTTTAAAATTACATGATTGGTAAAAAAAAAATTGATAAATGTATTACACAAAATTACTGTCCCTAATAAATACATAGTAGAGAAAAAAGCATTCACAATCTTTTAACGTAAGTATAATCCTAGGACTCAAGAGAACTGATCGAGACACGGGGCACCTGGGTGGCTCAGTCAGTTAAGCGTCCGACTCGATTTCCGCTCGGGTCCTGACCTCGCCGTTCAGGAGTTGGAGCCCTGCCTCCAGCTCTGTGCTGACCGCGCCGTGCCTGCTTGGGATTCTCCTCTCTCCCTCCCTCTCTGCCCCTCCCCTGCGCGCGCTCTCTCTCTCTCTCTCTCTCTCTCTCTCTCTCTCTCTCTCTCTCTCAAAATAAATAAACTTTAAAAGGAAAAAAAAGTGATCCAAATGTCATCTAATACAACCTGCATTTGACAGGCAAGGACCTCGCCCATGGTCACGGCACTAATCCGCGTTGGAGCTGAAACTCCAGTGTTTTCGTTTTCAGACCAAAGGCTTTCCCTTCCCGTTGACCACGTTACCCCTTGCTAGAGCACACACACAAGGCATCTTTGCACTCTTGCCGGTTTTCAGTCGAGGCTTACACATAGCAGATGTGTCCCCTTCAGTGGTGGCAGCGTGGACCCGGGACTGCCCTGCCGGTTCTTGCCGTGAAGCAAGAGGCTTCAAGGAGCACCGCCCCCCGTTTCTTGAAGGTCTTCGGCCCGTCGTCCTTCTCGTACCTCACGTCCCTGGCCTGGAATGCTTACGCTGCCCATCTTGTTCACTGTTTACGGCCGTGTTTACGTATTTCTCTAGACGAGGTGGTGGTTTTTAACGTTGAGTTAGGAATGCTGTGAGCTTTTCTTTGTTGCGTTTAGAAATACCGCCAAGTTTGGAAAGAACTGATTTTCAACATAGAAGAATGTGCATAAGAGAGCAGTTGCCAGTAATCCTCAGTAAAAGGGTAATGTCCCTCTGAAGGCTCCGTGTTCAAGCTGATCCTAGGATTTGGTTCCTGCTTAGTTTTGCTTTGAATAGAAACTTGACACTGGGAAGCAAGGGGAGGTTAGGTTTTAGGTTGGATTACTGTGAAATCCTCTTGTAAATGGAATATCACTTTGGGTCAGAGCCTTCCTGGAATTGTTGAGGGTGAAGTGTAACTTTCCCAGGCTGCTGTTTTTGAGTCATAAATGGAGCCAGAGAAATTTAGATTTTCCATTTGGTTATAAAATGAAAAAATAACAGTGATTCGGTTACCTGATGGGCTCAGATGTTCACAGGGACTACTGTCTTGCTGTCTGTCTTGTTGTCTGCCTTCCTATTTTGTCTTTCCACAGCCTGTCTCCTGAACTCAGATTCATACATCGTACGTGAAGTGTTTTTTAACAGCATACAATTGGCCATTGAACAACGACACAGATTTGAACTGCGCGGGCCCACTTACGTGTCAGTTTTTTCCGATAAATATATGGGAAACTTTTTTTTTTTTAATTTGCAACAAGTTGAAAAAACTTGCAGATGAACTGCATAGCCTAGAAATAACTGAAAAAATTAAGAGAAAGGTACTGTAAGGCTCTAGCATATGAGTACATAGACAAAATATGCGTTAATTGACTATGTTATTGGGAAGGCTTCTGGTCAGCAGTAGTTAAGTCTGGGGGGAGTCAGAAGTTGCACGTGGATTTTCAACTGTTGGTAGTGGGGGGCAGTTGGTACCCCTAACCCCTGCGTTGTCCAAGGGTCAGCAGTACAGGAAAAGAGACCAAGTCAAAGCACAAGGTTTCCGTAATGGATTTGAAATTCCTATGTACCGCTTTTGGCCCGTATATCTAGATTGCGGTGTTTTTCAAAATGAAAGCATTTTGTTTATTTACTGAAAATGAGTTAAGTGGGAAGTAAAATGGTAGCAGGCTAGGAAAGGCAACCCTAGGCCGGGCACTGTGCTCCTCCGTATCGAGGAAGCTGCCGTGTAGAGAGCAAGGGGCTTGCCTGCTGCGTCTTGGCGCTGCGTGTAAAAATGGCAGACCGTTCCAGGTAGTGAAGAAAAGCCAGGTGATTCGGGTACAAAGTTGATTTGGGAAAGCGAGGTCACAAGGTGTAAAGGGGGGAGCCCCGGATATGAATTCCAGCCCTTTGCTTTCTACCCTGGGGACAGTTTAGAAAAAAAAATCTCTCTGAGCCTCACCTGGAAAAGAAGGATTAACTGTCGCTCAGGGTTGTGAAATGAGAGCGTGTGTATAAAGTGAGTGCCCCGTGCGGGTCTGGAAGCGTTAGGTGCTCACCGCTGTGGGCTTCACGACACGGGTGGGGGGTGAGTGGCAGCCGTCTCTGGAGGTGTCACCGGAGCCCACGTGCCTGCAGAGGTGGAGGGAGACACAGGGAGGAGCTGTGGAGGTGGCTCGGACTGGGACAGAGGGACACAGGAGGAGGAGGGACAAGGACAGAGATGTGAGGCAGGAATGGACGTTCGAGGTGTGTTTTGGGGACGGTAAATAGCCTGGTCTGAGGGACACAGTGAGAGACGACTTTTCAGTCTGTTAATGTGGACAAGTTCTGAGTCTTTTTCGGGCGTTTTGGTCTTTTCCTTCTTGAAAATAACGTATAGACTAGAACAAGAATAAAACTCCTGTTTCGGCATTTGCAAACCTTCTAGAGAGCGGTGAGATCTTCATCATTACGGTTACAATCTTTTTTCTCCTTACCCTTCCCACCCCCTTCTCTTTTATCTGCATTCTCAGAACCCCCCCCCCCCCCACTCTTCTGGCTTAAACTTCTCCCTGTCCGGGTCTCGGTTCAGCCAGTGGCACCCTGCGCTGTTGTGGTAGATCTGTTCGTGGTGTTAGGGCTGGGAGTTGTTGGCCCCTGGACTGGAAGGAGTCCAGCCTAAGGGTCTCGGGTCTTTGAAAGGCGCCGATTTTTAAAACTGTAATTCCAGTAGTATCCACTGTGTGGTGCTCACGCACCAGATACAAATTCTAAAACTGGATGGTTGAAAGAGAGCTCGAATGCATTGTGACCACGTATGAGAGGTTAAAACCCGTATCACACACAAAAAGAGGGAAATGGAGCATGTTCTTTCGGTGTACCAAGATTCACTTGAGTCTCTCCTAAGCAACAACCTCCAGTGCCGCTTTAATAGTGTGATTCACTGATCTCATAAATTCCCAAATATTAGGACACGCATAGGGAACTACAGGCCATCAGAGGTGGTGTAGACACGACACGGGCAGGTTCTCAGTTGGTACTGAGCTCCAGACCAGCTGTCTAGAGAACGTGGGCTATTGGTCATATTTTAAAATGACATCGAGAAAGACGTCCAGCCTCTTCCACAGTATGATGCTAAGCAAAGCTGCTGTCTGTTTTTTTCCCTTAAGGTCTGCCATTCCTCTGACCAAAAGTAGCTTTGAAATAAACCCTTTATTTTAAAAAGTTTCTTTTAAGTGAGCAGCTGAGCTGTCATTTAGAACATATTTAAGTGATTTCAGTGATGTTAGTATTTTTGCAAGCTCTGCTAAGGTTGACTGTTGGTGCCCGTTACTTACAATGCCCTTTTTTTCCCTCTGCAGGTTTTCATCTCTGTCAACTGCTTAAGCACAGATTTCTCTTCTCAGAAAGGCGTGAAGGGGTTGCCTCTTAACATCCAAATTGACACCTATAGTTATAACAACCGTAGCAACAAGCCTGTGCACCGGGCGTACTGCCAGATAAAAGTCTTCTGTGACAAGGTAAGATTGTCAGATTGGGTAGGGACCCTTAGAATGAAGCGTGTGAGTTTTACTCTTTCTCCCAGAAGATGACCAAGGTCCTCGTAATATTTAAGGCTGACGTAAACGTATTGCTGACAATACCAAGTAGCCTATTTTAAATGAGAAAGTATTGTGGTAGCCATGCAAAGACGCATTATATCGGGGAGGGGAAAAAATCTCATTTTAACTGAAACACTAGAAGGCCCAGTGAGTACGTTTCATTGGGCGTGTCGGTAGAGTCAGGCGGTACGCGTAGGAGCCATGAGCTCGGTCGTAGGCGGCGCCCAGCTTACTGGACTTGTAGACAGCGGCTGCCGTGCTGGATTTCTTGAACTTGGTGTCTGTGGACTCCATGCGGATAACCGGAAAGGGCTGTTCTTTAACTGGCTCACCCCTGCTCCCGGCCCTTTGGTAAGTCGCCGGCCAGCGGGCTGAAGCAGGAGAAGGTGAGATTCAGTTTCTTCTGCACAGCAGCAAGGAGGCAAAAAGAGAAAGTATAGGCCCAAATGATCTCGGCATCATTTCTTTCCTCTGGAGAGGAAACGATCGCTTTTGTCAGGTGCGGAGCCGCGGGCTGGGCTGGATGAGATCCAGGGAGCCGCGGGGAGGCCTGCTGGGCGTTGAAGATTGCAGACCGCGCTCTGCTTGGGACCTGCATGTTGGCCATAGAAGTGAGCGCTCCGTTGAACTAAGACTGAAGACGGCTGTGACTTTTCCCTCTCAGGAAATCGTGGGCCACATTCTTTGCCATCCCCTCTTTTTAGCCTGTAAACCAGCCAACCGACCCTCTTTATTGTTGAGATTCTTAGAAGGCGGGCCCCTGGGTGGCTCAGTCAGTTGAGCGTCCGACTCTTGATTTGGCTCAGGACATGATCCCAGGGTTGTGGGCGCCAAGAGTCGGACACTTAACCAGCTGAGCCACCCAGGCGCCCCCAGCACACATTGGTGATTTCACGGTTCTATAGGCCAGAAGTCGGACGCAGATCTCGCCGGGCACAAATCGAGCTGTTAGAAGGTTGTATCTCTTTCTGGAGTCTCTACGGGAGAATGTTTCCTTGTCTTTCTGTCTTCTAGAGGCACCCACATTCCTTGGCTGGTGGTCCCTTCCCCCTTCGAAGCCGGGAGACTCACATCACATCCCTCTGACACTGCTTCTGTCGTCACATGTCCTTGTCTGGTTCTTCTGTTTTTAAGGACCCTGTGATTATACTGGGCTGACACAGACCATCTCGGACACTCACCCTTCTCTCAGCGTCAGCTGATTAGCAACCTAATGTCTCCTTTGCTGTGCAAGCTGACATATTCATAGGTTCTGAGGATTTGGGTGTTTACATCTTTGAGGAGCTGTTAGTCTGCCCACCACAGGACTTCCATGTATGCTGCGTTTTACAAATGACGAGTCACATCAAGTGTGGAGCCGGGATTTCTGACCCCAAGGCACATTTCTTTCCTTCATACTGCATTCCTTTTATCAGGCAAAAGAAAACCTAAAGAGGTGTCCAAAGCCTACAAACTATAAGCCCCAATTTTTTATTATTTGATTCAACAGACTTAAAACTATTCTAGTTGTTTCCCAAGCGCTTACTCTATTTCTGATGTATCATTCTGGGACCGGACAGTTTGTGGACTTATCCTGGTCCATGGATCACCCTTAGAATATCTGTATTAGACCATGTCAGCATGAGTTAGAATGAACTGGAGTTTTCCGTGTCAGATGGTAAAAATACAAGCAGTTTCTCAGAGAAGGAACAGTATCGATTCATGATCTTAAACGAATTTGGGTTTGTTTTGTTTTGTGTTTGTTTTGTTTTTTCTTTCCAAGATTTTATTTAAATTCAAGTCAGAGGCACCTGGATGGCCCAGTCGGTTAAGTGTCCGACTGGATCTCACCTCAGGTCTTGATCTCACAGTCATGAGCTCAAGCCCCACATTGGGCTCTGCGCTGGGTGTGAAGTCTACTTGAAAAAAAAATGAAACTCAAGTTAGTTAACATCTAGTGTAGTATTGGTCTCAGGAGTAGAATTTAGTGATTCTGCTCATCACAGCAAGTGGCCTCCTTAACGCCCATCACCCATCTAGCTCATCCCCCAACCCTCTTCTCTCCAGCAGCCCTCAGTTTGTTCTCTATGGTTAAGAGCCTCTTATGGTTTGCCTCTCTCTCTTTTCTTTTAAGTTTACTTACTTATTTTGAGAGAGAGAAAGTGAGCAGGGGAAGGGCAGAGAGAGGGAGAGAGAGAATCTGAAGCAGGCTCCATGCTGTCAGTGCGGAGCCCAACGTGGGACTCTGTCCCACCAGTCATGAGATCGTGACCTGAGCTGAAATCAAGGGCTGGATGCTTAACCAGCTGAGCCACCAAGGCACCTTGTCCCTCTCTGTTTTTCTTTTCTTTTCTTTTCTTTTTCCTTCCCTTCCCCTATGTTCATCTGTTTTGTTTCCTAAATTCCACGATTTACTTTGCTTAGCATAATACACTCTAGTTCTATCCATGTCATTGGAAATGGCAGGATTTCATTCTTTTTGAAAAATTTTTTTTTACATTTATTTGTTTTTGAGAGAGTGAGACAAAGTGAGAGCGGGGGAGGGGCAGAGAGAGAGGGAGACACAGGATCGGAAGCAGGCTCCAGGCTCTGAGCCGTCAGCACTGAGCCCGACGCAGGGCTCAAACCCACAGACCGTGAGATCATGACCTGGGCCGAAGTCAGACACTCAACCGACTGAGCCACCCAGGCGCCCCGACAGATTTCATTCTTTTTGATGGCTGAGTAATATTCCAGTGTGTGTGTGTGTGTGTGTGTGTGTGCGCGCGCGCATGCGCACCTGCTACATTTTCCGTTCATCAGTCGATGGACATTTGAACTCATTCCATAGTTTGGCTGTTGATAATGCTGTTATAAATATCGGGGTGCATGTGCCCCTTTAAATCTGTATTTCTGTATCCTGTGGGTGAATACCTACTAGTGCAATTGCTGGGTCATAGGATAGTTCTGTCTTTAACTTTCTGAGGAACCTCCACACCGTTTTCCAGAGTGGCTGCACCAGTTTGCGTTCCCACCAACAGTGTAAGAGGGTTCCCCTTCCTCCGCATCCTTGCCAACTTCTGTTGTTTCCTGAATTGTTAACTTCAGGCATTCTGACGGATGTGAGGTGGTATCTCATTGTGGGTTTGATTTGTATATCTCTAATGATGTGTGATATCGAGCATTTTGTCATGTGTCAGCCATTTGTATGTCTTCTTTGGAAAAATATCTTCATGTCTTCTGCCCATTTCTTAAGTGGATGATTTATTTGGGGATGTTGAGTTTGAAAAGTTCTTTATGGATTTTGGTACTAGCCCTTTATCAGAGGTGTCATTTGCAAATATCTTCTCCCATTCCATAGGTTGCTAAATTTTTAGTTTTGTGGATTATTTCCTTTGATGTGCAGGTTTTCCTTCCTTTCTTTCTTTCTTTCTTTCTTTCTTTCTTTCTTTCTTTCTTTCTTT
>NW_024412419.1:7453478-7459103 GCF_014898765.1 Herpailurus yagouaroundi
TTTCTTTCTTTCTTTCTTTCTTTCTTTCTTTCTTTCTTTCTTTCTTTTTTGAGAGAGCGTGAGCAGGGGAGAGGGGCAGAGGGAGAGAGAGAGAATCTTAAGTAGGCTCTAAGCTAAGCGTGAAGGGGCTCAATCTCACAAACTGCGAGATCGTGACCTGAGCCGAAATCAAGAGTTGGATGCTTAAATGACTCAGCTGCTCAGGCGCCCCTACAAAGATACTTTGTTAATCAGCGGTTGTACAAAGATTAGAAACCGTTTGCTGTGTACATGTGTGCCAATGTACAACTTTTCTTCAGAGTTGCAACATTGAGTGTGGTTTGGGACAACACATGATTTCATCTTCTGGAGTTGCTGCTTGCCGACTCACCGGTTCATTTAGATCACGCGGGGTAGGAGCATGTTATCCAAGGTCTTGGATAGCATGGCCACTGTGTAGGCCAGTCACTGTTTTCTTTTTTTCCCATTACTTGTGCGTAAGCTCCGTACCATTTGGGTAAAAGGAGATCACACAAAGCTGTAGTTAGAAAGTAGGCGTCTGTACCTAGCAGTGCTTTGTGTGGCCTGTCTGAATGCCCGGATACCTTCAGCCTTCCTGCATATGCTGTCTTTGTAAGGCCCCTAAAATGACCAATTTTTCCCTTTTGCTGGAGCAGAGATCTCCACGGGGATGAAAATTGTTGGTCTCCTTTCCCCTTTGCCTCCCTTAGGCACATAGCAGTGGTAGGAAGTGTCGCTTAATTGCAAGGTATCTAAGGGACGTGGCAGGTGATTTACACACGGTTTTCATCCCCAGATTCTACCTCAGAGCTCAGGGTTGCTATAAAACCCTGCATGGGAAGAAACTATGCGTTGCTGTGTGTTCATTTTTGAAGTCCTTGAATCTTTCAACCACATGAAACTCCTCTATGACCTCACAACTTGATTCTTGTGTATCTTGTTGTAACTGCTGTTGCCCCTTATGGTCGTAATTGCTTCTGCTGTTTTTTCTTTTGCATGTTTTATTTATTTTTGAGAGAGCACAAACAGGGAGGGGCAGAGAGAGGAGGGGAGAGAGGATCCAAAGCAGGCTCCGAGCGGACAGCAGAGAGCCCAGTGTGGGGCTCAAACTCATGAACCGTGAGATCATGACCTGAGCTAGAGTCAGACCCTCAACTGACTGAGCCACCCAGGCACCCGCTTGTGCTGTTCTGCACTGTCTCGTGCTGCCTCTTCTCCGTGGAATATCCCACCTGCCTCCTTGATTCCCGCCTTTCTAAGATTTTACTCACTTATTATTTGGTGCCTGTGAATTCATTTTTCTCTGCCGGTTCTTAAAGCTCTCACATTCTATGAATCTGGTCTCCATCTGCAGTAAGAAACTGGAAATAAGACCTCTTTCCGTATCCTGCAGAGGTACTTGTGTTGTTTTTCTCTCCTAAGAAGAAGGTTTTCTTAGTACTTTATTATGAATTGCTCAACTGGTTTGATGAATGGGATTTTCTCTTATTTCAGAAGCAGCAGTGATTTAGCAGCTTTTCAGACAAAACAGGAACAGGAATTGGATCTCTGACCCTTGAAAATTTGGCAGCTCCTCTTTCTACAAGCTTGTGTATGTGTGTGTGTGTGTGTGTGTGTGTGTGTGTGTGTGTGTGTGTGTGTATCTGTAGTTTATCCGTATAGAGAAAAACATCATTGACATTTATTTCCTACAGATAGTTTTCTTCATCAGAGTGATACCCACCGTAGCTGTAACCAGGAACAGATGTCATACATCAACTTTTTAGGTCATGGCCGGAGGTGATTGCCCAAGATCAGTCTCTTCAGTTGTTGTGTGAGAGAGTGAAACAGCGTGAACTTAAATGGTTTTCTGTAATGCCATAGGACTTCCTTTAACATTTCTTGCAGAGTCTGTGATGGAACCTTCCAGCTTTCGTACGTATGAGAAGTGTTTCACCTCTGGTTTTTATTTTTTGAGAGAGACAGAGGGCATGAGTGAGCGAGGGGCAGAGAGAGAATCCCACGCAGGCTCAACACTGTCAGTGCAAAGCCTGAAGCGGGGCTTGAGCTCACAAATTGTGAGTCTGTGACCTGAACTGAAGTCAGGTGCTTAACCAACTGAGCCATGCGGGCGCCCCTCACCTCTGATCTTGAAAGCTCCTTTTGCTGGGTATAAAATTCTGGTTGCCTGCTTTTTCCTTCAGCGCTTGAAAGACATGACTCTGTTGTTGTCAGGCTTACATTTCTAATGAGAAATCTGCTCTTATCGGTATCTTTGTTCAATGTGTCTATTTTTCTGTGACCCTTTTTAGATTTTTCTCTTCTTACTGGTTTTGAACAATTTGATGTGTTTCTTTACATTTCTTGTACTTCGAGTTTGTTGCGCTTCTTGGATCTGTGTGTTTATAGTCTTCATCCTATTTGAAAAAATTTCCAGCCATTGTTTCTTCAGATATGTTTGTTCTTGTGTCCTTCTTTGAGAATGCCACTTGCACATGTACGTGTATGGCTGCTTAAAGTCCCACAGCTCACTCGTGCTCTTTTCATTTTCTAGAATGACTTTCTGTCTCTGATTCGTTTTGGATAGTTTCTGTGCTAATGTCCTAAGTAAAGTTCATCACTCTTTGCCTTTGCCTTGTCTGACCTGCTCCTAATCCCATCCAGTGTGTTTTTCATCTCAAGACGTTGTAGTTATCGTCTCTGGAAGATCAGTTTGGATCTGTTTTAGATCTTTCATATCTCAATATGTTGTTTTTTCACGGACTTTTTGGACATATGGAATGCAGTTATAGTAACCATGTTAATGTCCTTGCCCGAATTCTGTGTCCATTTTGGGTGCTTTCAGTGGTTTGCTGTCCTCCTCAGATGGTCACGTTTCCCTGCTTCTTTACGTGCCTGGCCATCTCACTGGACACTAGACGTTGTCAGTTTTATCTTGTCAGGTGCTGCATGGTTTTGTAATCCTCTGAATCTTCTCAAGCTTTGTCCTGAGAGCAGGTAAAGTTACTTGGAAACATTTTGATCCCCTGCAGGTCTCACCGTTACGATTTGAGAGGTGGGTCAGAAACAGTGCTCACTGTCAGCTAATTATTTGCTGACTGTTCTACCCACTACCCTGTGAATTTTAAGTTTCTCCAGTCTGACTGGTGGGAACAGGCACTATTTTCAGTGAGTTTCGGGCACTGTTTTCTCATCTTTACTGAGGGCTTTCCCCCCACCCTTGGGTAACTTTCATAATTACACCCGTTTATCTCAGTACTCTGCTGACTACTTGAGGGGACCTTCCACAGATCTCTGGGGTCCTTCCTGGGGTAACTCTTTCCCCTTTGCTGCTTTGTCCTGCTTCCTTGGTCTGTCTGGATTTTCAACTCTGTCTCGACCCAGGGAACCTAGACAGGGCCCACCTGTGGACGCCCCTCCCTGTGCTGCAGCCCAGGAGTTGTGAAGGCAGTCCGCACCTGGAGGGCTCGTCTTGTTGGTTTCCCGTTTCAGGGAGCCCTGCTCTTTGTTGCCTGGTAGTCCAGACCTTGAAAATCCTTGCGGTGTGCAGCCATCTTTTTTCTGTTCAGGGTGGAGGGTAGATGATCTGTGAGGCACCCACCTTGAGCGGAAGGGGAAGTCCCGTATTTTTTTTTTTTTTTTTTTTTTTAGTTTTTTCTTTACATTTGTTTATTTTTGAGAGATAGAGACAGAGTACGAGCAGGCTGAGAGAGAGAGAGAGGGAGACACAGAATCCGAAACAGGCTTTGGGCTCTGAGCTGTCAGCACAGAGCCTGACGTGGGGCTCGAACCCACAGACTGTGAGATCATGACCCAAGCTGAAGTCGGACACTCAACCGACTGAGCCACCCAGGCGCCCCAGAAGTCCCGTATTCTTTATGGAGGTATCTGATAACTATGGGAGGAGCCGTCCTATTGTTTTAAAACCACCTTTTGGGAAGTGTAATTTATCATCAGAATGGAGCTATTGTTAAACTGTTGGAAGGGACCGAGAGAGAAACAGACCAACTCTGTACAACGGTGCAGGGAGAGCAGACTTATTTACCTGTGTGCCATGTTGAGAAGGTGGTGCTTCTCGAAGGATCAGCATCACATGGCAATGTTTCGAAAAGCAGGTTGTGTGTTTACCAACATGTTAGTATATTAACACCTTCTAGAAGAGTCAGGAGGGGGTTTGTGTTTGGTTTTTTAAACGTGGTTTTATTATATAATAGTGTCCAGATCCGTGGGATGATTTTTATTGGCTCTCTTTGCTGTCAGGGAATTTATTTTCAGAAAAATAAGCTACTTGTTCATATTTAACTGGGTGACTTGGTAAAGAAACCTATGCCACCCAGAAATAAATGCTACCAGATGAAGTCAAATGATTAATTAGTAGTTATGTTTTTTATTATACTGACTTGCTTAATTTCAGGTCATGTTTGTTAGTAACACGGTTTTTTATTTTTGCGGGTTCAACTGCATGGCACCGCCGTTTGTGTAATCGATACACGTCGTGTACATATGCTCCCTCTATAGGACGAGGAGTCCACTTTTTCTCTTTTAAGTGATGATGCCGATTTCTAGTTAAATCCTTGCGCTTGTGAGTTACAGCGGTCAGATCTGTCATTCGGTTGACGCCAGGTCCTTGGACAGGATCCCAGCTTTCAGTGATGTCATTGCCCACGTCGGGACGTACACTCGAAGCAGGGGTCAGCTTGTCTGCCAGACAATGGGAACAGTCTCTGATATTCTTGAAGGCAATGTGGTACATTAGCAGATTTTCTCAGCTTTTCATTTAACCTGACCACATCCATTGTGGAGGGGATTTTGCTTTGTTTATTGGGTTTTTTAAGTAAATGTTGTTTCCCCATGGTTTCACATAGTTACACATAGTTTTAAGAACAGGCTTTTTAGAGGAAACCGCTATAAGCTCCATGAATATAATAAGTAATAGCGTTCATCTCCAGAGATTTTTTTTTTCCCCATTAGTCAGATTAGGGTTCAGTATTTTAAAGAGGATCAGATAAAGAATTGTGCCTTGTCTTCTCTTGACCTATAGGGAGCTGAAAGGAAAATCAGGGATGAAGAACGAAAGCAAAGCAAAAGAAAAGGCAAGTGTACTGACCCCAGCTCCCAGTTGAATGCCTGTAAGTAGAAATGTTTCCGCCAAGTGTTTCAGACCTTTTGCATTCAGAATGGCCACTGTGTTTTCAAGCAGAACATATAATCATGGATACTTAGTACTGGGAAGTGGTAGCATTGCTTCCTTTACCAGTTACAAAACCAGCCGAATGGCCGAACTAAGGGATTTTCTTGCGGAACTACAGGAAAGGATTCTTGAGTTTTTCCAGAGTTCAGACTATTTTGGCCGTTAGTTTTAGTTCGGGTTGCTGATTCCAGTCCTGAAAAATAACACATATTCTATCTGAATAGCTGATGATAAAATTGGGACTTGTCTAGATTTTGAAGAATAACACTAATGCCCTTGAGAATTCAGGACGTCTTACTCCTGAATGAGTGTTGTTTTCCTATATACAGTATTCTAACATTTTAGAATCTGTAGGGCTCCTGTTTGGACATTTCACTGGAAAGGCTTGCTTGCTTTCAGTCTTTCTTTCTTTTTCTTTCTTTCTTTCCTTCTTTCTTTCTTTCTTTCTTTCTTTC
>NW_024412419.1:7459203-7487681 GCF_014898765.1 Herpailurus yagouaroundi
CCCTTTCTCCCTCCCTTTCTCCCTTCCTCCCTCCCTCCCTTCCTTCTTTCCTTCATTCCTTCCTTCCTTCCTCCCTCCCTTTCTTCCTTCCTTCCTTCCTTCCTTCCTTCCTTCCTTCCTTCCTTCCATGTAACCAGTGTTCATATTCACAAAATCCTGTATCTCTCAACTACAAGGGGAAGAAAATGCTGCTCTGTGGCAGTAGTGTTCCATCGGCAGTACGTGGGCCGCTAGCACCTGGTCTCTGAACAGTCTGTCTGGCTCAGCAGACATTTGCCCCGTAGCACGTTGGTCAGGCCCCCCGACCGGCATCCACGTACAGACGCCCAGGAGAGCTCATCACCGAGCACTGCAGAGCAGATGACAGGGGAAAACGGAGTCTGCAATTTAATAAATAAAAAGCCTAGACAGTCATACTTATTTTGAGCTTCTCTAAGGTTAAGTTCTGAGGTCAAGTTGGAGGTCTAAAGGTGTGGTGGGCTCTGAAAGACCAGAGTGCATTGCTGTTAGAATGTCGGCTGTTTAATCAGGATAGCTAAGGTGAAATTGCTTCTGAGTTATGTGTATGCAGTTTGAAGCTTTAGCCTTTCAGACGGAAATTAAACATGCTGCTTCAAATTTTCTTTATGTGTCTGTCTATATTTAAAAATAGGCTTTTCTCTGATTTTGGTAAGACGTTCAGTTGATTGTAGTATAAATACAAGCAACATATTTCTTCACATAAACCGTGCTTTTCTTCTTTGTTTAGGCCATGTGACCCGTACCTTATATAGTGCTGCAGTTTAAGTTTCTTAAATCTGAGCAAAGTGCTCTGTGGCCTGTATCTAGTCTGTGTATATAAGCTGTTGACCAGGGTGTCTGCATTTTTTTTTTTTCTTTTTCAGTTTCCGACGTCAAAGTGCCACTGCTTCCCTCTCACAAACGAATGGATATCACGGTTTTCAAACCCTTTGTTGATCTGGACACTCAGCCTGTCCTTTTCATTCCCGATGTGCACTTTGCCAACCTTCAGCGGGGAACTCACGTAAGTAACCAGGATCCCGGATCCCGGGGCGGTTGTGAGGAACTAAGACTCGACACAGAGAAGGTCTTTGGCGTTCGTTGTACACAGAGGCCAAAATTTAGCGAGGTTTGACCAGTGTTATGGGTCAGCTGTCTGGAACATTCAGTTGGGAAGTGTGTGTAAGCACTGTTGACAGAAATGCAGGACCAAGCCCGTCAGCGTCAGCTTCACTCTGTACCTGCGTGTTTGTATCTTTGTTCATTTAAAGATGCTGGAACAGTAACATAATTTGAAGTCTGAGTCTGTGGTCTTGTGGATTTAACTCGTGTGGTTCTGGGCAGGAGGGAAAAGCCAGAGGAGTACCTAGGGTAGAGGCCCTAAGGGCAGAAAGAACGCCCAAAGGCTCTTTCCGTGGTTTTGGTTACTGAATCGCAGTTGGCACATGGATCGCCGGATCTTGGCAACTAATGTGAAACTAGCCACACCCTGCTTTGAGCAGAAGCTTCATAGAGATAACAGCTTGCATAGAGTGGAGCCTGCTTTCTGTGCAGAGCTCAAAAAAGTATGCAGAAGAGACCCTGCCGTGCGCTTGGCGCCCAGATTTCTCTGGGCTCGTGACTTTATTTAGAGGTCTGGGGTGGGGGTGGGGGGCATTGCCAGTGTATCCAGTTTCTAATGAGAAGCTTCTGGTGAGCAGGGGGTCAGCCAACTTTCTCTGTAAAGGCTCAAATAGTAAATATTGCAGGCTTTTGGGGTTACACAGTGTCTGATGTGACTGTTCAGCTCTGCCGTTGTAGTGCCGAAGCAGCCATAAACAACGTGCCAGTGACTGAGTGTGGCTGTTTGCCACTACGTACTTTATTTATATAAACAGGCACTGGGCCAGACTCGGCTCGTGGGCCATAGTTTCCCAGCCGCTGGCTTAGAGGAGTTCCAGATACCTGTAAGAATCTGGTAATTGAAAAATAAGGCTAAAGGGTGGTGTACGAGGTTGGTCAAATTCAAAATTATTTTCATTTTAGGAATAAGTCACTTAACGGTCTGAAATACTTTGAGCATATACTTGAAAAGCTGTCTATTTTTTTGGTTTTAGGTCCTTCCTCTGGCCTCAGAAGAACTGGAGGGTGAAGGGTAAGGCTTCTGTTTTGTTTTATTTTGTTTAAATGTTTGTTTATTTTTGAGAGCGGGAGAGAGAGCATGAGCAGGGGAGGGACAAAGGGTGGGGGACGGGGATCCAAAGCGGGCTCTGCGCTGCGGGGCTCGAACTCACAAACCTCGAGATCATGACCTGAGCCAGAGTTGGATGCTTAACCCACTGAGCCAGCCAGGCGCCCCTGTTTTGTTTAACAGGTTCTTTTTATCTGTAAACAATCTCAAACTTACAGAAAAATTGCAAGTATAATACAAAGAACTAATTTTTTCCTGAGTCCCTTGCAAACTCAGTGACCCACCATTCCTAAATACGTGTGTATTTCTTGCAAACGAGGACAGTCTCCCACATAACAGAGTCGGGATATTAACAAGACACTAGTCCCAGCCAGTCCTCGTTCCTCATTTGAGTTTTGCCGGTTGTTCCAATAATGTCCTTTATAGCAAAAAAGGATCCGATTCCGACCCCGTGTATTCAGTTGTCTCCTTCAGCCTCAGACAGTCCAGTCTCTCCTTGACTTTCCTGACCCACTACTTCTGAAGATTAGAAACCCGTTGCTTAGAATGTCCTTCGGTTTGGGTTTGTTCGTTGTTTTCTCATGATTAGATTCAGATGACTCTGCACCTCGGCAGGAATTTCCCAGACATAATGGTGCATCCTCTGTGCATCCTGTCAGGTAGCATAATTTCCGTGTTACCCCCTGCTCGTGCTGTTCACTCGGATCGCTGGATCAAGGCCGTGTCTGCCAGGCTTCTCCCCCGCGAAGCTATTTTGTAATCAGTGGTTTGTGGGGAGGTGCTTTGTGGCTTTTAAAGATCTCATTCCTCATCAGACTTCGAATTTATTCATTTTTTTCTTTATATCGGTACGGGCTCCTGGTTTCCAACTTTATTCAACAAGTCGCACGTCATTTACTTGCTCACATTGTCGCAGTAGGTCGGCGGACCCCTTCAAGCTGCCCCTGGGTCCCCTGACGTGACCCTCCCCCCAGCTCCTGGAGCGCCTTCCTCACCTTCAGGCACGATGTCTTCCAGGTGCTTGTGTTTTCCCGTCCCAGCTTGAGAACCTGCTCCTTCTCCAGAGGGAGCCCAGCCCTGGGTGTGCTCCTGACTCTCGCGCCGTTGCTGTCACCCCCCTCCCCCAGCACACGGGCGCCCTCCTTGGTCCGCTCGGGCCCTGACTGCCCGCGCCCCCAGACCCCCTCCTCAGCGCTCTACCGTGTTGAGGGGCCGGTCCCCTCTTCCGGGCTCCCCCTTCAGACCCACGTTGCCTATGGAGCCTTTTCCTCTGAAGGCCAGTCCTCCACTGCCTCTAACTCCTCGTGTGCTCAGAGCCTGCACGTGCTCTCAGGGGAGGTCTGGGATGTGCCGGCCACTGAGACGGACACGCTGAGTATTTTAAGGCCCAATCCCTGTGCCTGAAGTGTCGTTCTGCTCAAAGCCAAGCACTCCCTTTCTTCACTTCCAGTTATGGGACTGTTTCCCCGCTCGCCCCCACTGACCTCCCTCACAGCGTAGAACTTGCACCCTGTGACTGAGCCTTGGAACCACTCGGTCCTCAGCGGTGTCTCCTTCCCCTCTTTCTTTGCACAGACACTACTGTATTCTGACCCTTTGGGATTTTATGCTGTGATGGTCTCCAGGGTCCTCTCCCAGGTTCTGCTGCGGGTCCTGGAGTCCCCTCCAGTCTCCACCACACACACGCGTTGAGTACAGCATTCTCGTCTCACGAACCTTTGAAAGGTTTCCTAAATGCCTGCAGCATTAAGTCGGAAGTTCCTTATAGCCAAATGATCAAGGTATTCCATAGTAGAGTCCAGCCTTCTGGATTTGTCTTCCTGCAGAGCATCGTATCTTAGCCAGCCCGGCTCTGTGGCTACACTTCCCCCCTTGGTTGACGTGTTCTCTCCTGTTAGCACCTTGATGTACGTATCTCAGGTTCTACCTCCTCCATAAAATGTTTCCTGAAAAGAAGCCCTGCGTTCCTGCAAAGGCAGCTTGATCTAGTGTGAGAGCGATGGAGGGTGTTTGGCAGGTGACCTGAGTGTAGTCCCAGCTCTGCCATTACGTTGTGTGAGCTGGTTCAGTCACTGTCTTCCCTTGGGCCTCAGGTTTTCATCCACAGACTGAGGAAGCTGGACCAGGTAAAGAACCAAGGTCATGTTAAATCTAAACTTCGGTAACGTACCCTAAATCTCTCTTTTGTTCCCGCAAGCGATGTTTTCAGTCGGCATCACTGATTGCCTCGTTTGGATTGCCTGCAGGTCTAACTTGAAAAGGGGTCCGTACGGATCAGAGGATGACTTTGCCATTCCAACTCCTGCTAAGCTGACTCGGGTGGAAGAACCAAAGAGAGGTGCGTTGGTTCACATTTCTTGTGGGAGCTTTCAGTTAGAAGTGAATTCTGACTCTGTCAAAAGCATGAATTGCTCAAACCAACCCTGTCTGGCTTGACTTTCTCGAGCATTCTTCCGTCAGGCCAGCTCTTGGCTTGAAGCTTGGGCTTCTAGCAGAGTTCCAAGAAGCTGAGAGCCACGTTCCTCAAGATGGAGTTGACTTTGGTTCATGTTTACTGTTCCTGATGCAGATGTCTCTTTTTATTTCAACCGCTCTCCAGAGTCTCTTATTTTGCTCATATGAATAACCGCGTCCTTTCTCTCTCCCCCCCGCTGTACTCCTGGCTGGGAATTAGTGCTGCTGTATGTGCGGAAGGAGTCAGAGGAAGTCTTTGATGCCCTGATGCTTAAGACTCCGTCTTTGAAAGGCTTGATGGAGGCCGTAAGTAGTGGAAACTTGGAAGCCCTCTTTTGAAAGTAAAACCCGCTTAAGTAGAAGTTTTCTCTGAAACAAATTTTATCAGACCTTCCAGATTCTCTGTTACACTGAAATCTCTGCAGCCTGTGCTGTGTGGCACACGTTTCATCCAGCCACACGTGGCCCTGAGTCATCTGCCGGGCCATCCCCACTGGGTCTTACAGGGTCTCACCCAGCAGACTAGTTGGCAGACGGTAACCTCTGAGTGATGTCTACTGAACTGAATTGAGTGCTTTTGTTTTTGGGTTTTTTTTTTAATGTTTTATATATTTGGGGGCGGAGCAGAGAGAGAGGGGGACAGAGGACCCAAGCAGGCTCTGCACTGTCAGCGGCAAGCCTGATGCAAGGGCTCGAACTCCCGCACCGTGAGGTCGTGACCTGAGCTGAAATCGGATGCTCAACCGACCGAGCTACCCAGGCACCCCCTGAATTGAGTGCTTTTGCGATGGTCCGTGCAGTAGTTTTTGCTTGTTCGTTTGTTTTCTTAAACATTCTACTCTTTTTTTGGGTTTAGTTATTTTGAGAGAGTGCAAGTGGGAGAAGGAGTAGAGAGAGGGCGGGGAAGAGAGAGAATTCGAAGCAGCCTCCACACCATCAGCATGGAGCCTGATGGGGGACTCACACTAACTGTGAGATCGTGACCTGAGCCAAAGACAGACTCTTAACCGACTGAGCCACCCGGGCACCCTGATCCATGTCGTAGTTTGTTATATACTTGGTTAAAAGCAGATTGCCGTTTAACAAACCATTTAGACCCTGACAAAAATTATTTTTAATCAAATAGAGATCTCGGAAAATTTCATACATAAAAACAGTGGCTCCTTGGTCGGCCTTCGAAACGCCCGATCCTGGGGAACGACGGAGCTTATGTCAAGTCCTTACCCAAAGCCTATTTTTGAAAATGTAGACATGTAGCCAGTGACGACCGTAAGTCTTTCTCACAAGACCTCAGCAGTGAATAAAGTTACCCCAGCCGGGCCTTCTGGGACTTCAACAAGAGATGGCCTGAGAAGGAGCCCATTTTGGCTTTGCTCCAGGACAAAATTCAAAGAATCTACACTGTATCCTGATATTTGTCAGCCCCCTGTAGGTCATAGGCATCTTTGAGCTCAGAGCATGTGCGTAACTGGGCTAGAAACCTGTTTCCTCTGGTTCTCCGGACAGCTGCGGTGCGTTCAATTCAATGAACAATATTTGTTAAGCATCTGCTTTATGCCAGATAGTGTTCTGGCTTCTCGAGTTACAAGAGTTAAGTGACACATTGCCAAATGGAGTTTGGGTGCTAGTTAGGAAGGTGGGGACAATAAAATAGGCAAAGAAGGAGCGCCTGGGTGGCTCGGCAGGTTGAGCGTCTGACTCTTGATTTCGGCCCAGGTCATCACCCCAGGATCATGGGATTGAGCCCTTAGTGTGGAGCCTGCTGAAGATTCTCTCTCCCTCCCTCTGCCCCTCTCCCTGGCTCACGTGTGCCCTCTCTCTCTCTCTAAAAATAAAAAAAGAAAATGTTTTTAAATGGGCAAAGAAACTAAGAAGTAATTTTCCAGGCACTGATAAATGCAGTGAAGAAACAGAAAGTGGTGGGGTACAGGGACGAGGACTGGGGGAACCACGGTCTCTCGGGGTCCCTGAGCTCAGGGGCATCTCCCAGCATATTGCCTTCCCCCACCACAGCCAGTGCCACCGTTAGCCTCTGCTCTGTGTTGTTTTTCAGCTTCCTGCGATTTCTCCTCGGTTACCCTTTCTTACCTTGTCTTCTGGTAACCCTTCCTCATTTAGAACCACGCAAACTCCTAATTATGGAGAGAGAAGAAACGAGAATGGTTGAGACTTTACAGTGCAGATACAACTTGCTTGTAGCCCGTAGAGAATTTGTCAGTGTTTCGTAATGGATGTTCCACAAACACCCGAGGAATTACTAGCCAGTGATACAGAAAAGAGGTGGATTTGTTTGGGGCGCCCGAGTGGCTCAGTCGGTTAAGCGTCCAACTTCGGCTCAGGTCACCATCTCACGGCTTGCGAGTTCGAGGCCTGCATTAGGCTCTGCGCTTGCAGCACGGAGCCTGCTTGGGATTCTCTCTCTCCCTCTTTCCCTCCCTCTCTCTCCGCCCCTCCCTTGCTCGTGGATTCGCTCTCTCGCTCTCTCAAAATAAATAAACTTTAAAGAAATCATTAAAAAAATTGAAAGATAAACATTGATCATTCTTTTAAAACAAAAGGAAGTGGATCTGTTTGTACGAGAGCTTGGATGTGGGCTGAAAGGGGTGTTTTGTGAGCCCGACAGCGGTCCCAAGGCTGGCCTTCTGGCCTTTCTCCGTGCCGCCTTGAGTTCTGCTCTTCGTATGGAAGGTCAGCTGTGGCCCCAGTTTAGGGGTGGTCTGCACAATTCTGAATAAAGCATTTGGCCCAGACGGAGTCAGCTCATCCTTGGATTAATTCATCCTCTCTCTCTCAAGATAGCCTCTGGGCGCTCGTAGGAAGCCTGCAGACTTGACCCTGTACTGATTTCCCTGCTCCGTGTGGACCCTCGCCGATGGTAGCAAGGGGGGTGGGTGAGCTGGGGCCCGGGAGGGGCAGAGGGCCCCACCCCAGCGGCTGCAGCCACAGTGGCCGGAGCCCTGATGGTTTTGTGAAAGTCTGTGTTCTCCCTGGAGAGGCCTCGGGTAGATCTGGCCGAGGCGCCCTTCCTGGCTTGTGATCAGGGACTTGGACGTTTCCTGTGGGCTGTGGGACATTGAAATGTTTGTTTCCTTCTGGAAGCGAACTCCTGCTTTGTGCCGGACGCTCGTCAGTCGTCACCGCGTCCCGTGGTACTCGAAGGGAGGGTCTGTGCTGATGAGGACAGTCACTTGTGTTGATTTCTACGCTTGATCAGAATACTCGCGACGGTGTGGCTACGTGCCCTTACACGCTTCTCAAAAGCCATAGAGTGTGAACCTAATGGGAACTGTGGATGCTAGTTATGATGCTGGAGCGATGTTGGCTCCTCACGGACGACGAAAGCCCCGCAGGGACGTGAGATGGTGGCACCCAGGGTCTGGTGGGTGTGCAGCTGTGTGCTTTCTGCTCAATTGTTTATAAACCTAAAGCTCTCTATAAAGTGTTCATTTTCTAAAAGGATGACCATACAGGACACTTAGGGACTTCAGCAAACTGAGGGGAAGTGACAGGCACCTGATTGCAGCCCCTCCAAAGGCAGGTGACGCCCCCACCCCCTGGGGATGTGCGTGGTTTCGTGTATGTCTTTGCACGTGCATTTTTGAAAGACAGAAAGCTGAGTGACTGGGCATAGTATTTATAATTTGTGTTTTAAAGCCATGAGATTAGCATTTTGTAATTATTTTTCTTGGTTCTTTTAGATCTCAGACAAGTATGATGTGCCCCATGACAAGATTGGGAAAATATTCAAGAAATGTAAAAAAGGGTAAGCATTAACTGGCATTTCTCCTCCCTCTAAATAATATTAGTCTCACGTCACATGAACGCTATTCACGTGCGTTTGTGCCCAGTCTAGAAAGAGTTGTACAGACGTGAATGCGAGGATGTATTTTTTCTTAAGTTATCCACACGAAATTGATCTACCTTTCTGAGACAACTTTGTGGATCTTTTTTTCCAAGCAAAATTCTTATGTGCTCTTGCCTTGCTTGGCAGCAGTGAAATGGCTCCAGATCCCAGAGCCCAGGTCGAGATTTAGGAAGGGTAACCACGGCCGCTACCCCGTTTACTGAGCCCTCATCGTGAGGCAGGCACCCGATCGGGCGCTTCGCACGCCAAGTTCCCACACTGCCCTCTGAGCTGGTGTGATGTTCAGTAAGTCAGGAGTTCACACGCAAGGCAGCTGAGGTGCAGAGAGCCTGAGCCGCGGCCACAGTCGGGCAGAGGTCAGTGCCAAGGCCCTGGTTCCGGCTCAGTCTCTGCTCCTTCTGTATTCTGTCCTGGATCATGTTTTCAGTCACTGGACGTTGCTGCCTCGTCCAGAAATGAACATTTTTAGTCCCGTTTCACTTGAGCGTCTGTGCTGTTTGACACGGGTAAGCCGAGTGTGGCTTAATTCTAAGGCAGATCCTAATTGGAACTTTCTCGATGGGCCTACCAGGGAGCGTTGGACTTACTAGCAGTTCGGTTAAACTTTGAGGATCTGTTGCCAGGGAAGATGACTCGTCAGGGAGCCGTGGCTCCAGATCCCGTAGGTTAATTTTACCGATGCGCCTTGGGAAGCCGGCCCGGCGCGGTGCGGCTCCCGCAGACGTGGTTCGTGTGTTGTGAGGGCTCCTGCGTATCGAGTCGTGACCACGTGCTGAAGTGGTAACCGGGAAGAGGCCGGCACGGTTTGTTTTCCCTCGGTTCCCACACTGTTATAAGCGCTTTACTTGAGCCCCTCAAGGTAGGCACCGTGGTTACCCCCGTTCCACAGATGAGGGGATCGAGGCTTAGGGAGGTTTTGTAAGTGACGCACCTCCCGTGCCGCGGCCAGTGAGCGGCGGCGCTGACTGGGAAACCGGGTCTGGCTCGCAGTCGGGCAGGGATGAGCACGAGGGTCTCGCTCGTCTTCCAGGATTCTGGTGAACATGGACGACAACATCGTGAAGCATTACTCCAATGAAGACACCTTCCAGCTGCAGATCGAGGAAGTGGGGGGGTCGTACAAACTCACCCTCACTGAGATCTGAGGGCACACCGCCCACCCCCCCCCCACCCCCCAGCGAGTTCATGAAGGCCTCACGTAGGTCTTACCCACCGGAAGCAGGTGCATCGCAGGCGTGGGCGGATGCCGGTGGAAGGGACTCCTTTCGGGTTGGAGACGGCGTTGTGTTTGGCTGGTAGATCGCGTTCAGCACGTCGCACTGGCGTTTTTCAGGCAGCCGAGGAATCCATATGCCATCGTGTTTGAATTTTCTGATAGAGATACTTAGGATTAAAAGTGAAGCCTTTATTCCAAGATTTAATAGACTCTCTGGGAACCTTTAGAATATCTGCTACGTCATTTATATAAAAATACTGGAATATTTGTCTCTTCAATGTTAGTGGGCCTGCTCACCAGTGCAGGTCAGAAAAGGCAGCGGGCTTGGCTTTCAGGGTGCTGTGCCCTTGCCCGAGCTCAGCGTGACCGACTGCCTCAGGGTAGGGGGAGCGGCGCCCCAAGGGGGGGGGGGGTGCGCCCTTTCTCCCTCAGCCTCTCCGCCTCCAGAAAATGTTTACTCAAGTAGGGCATGTTCCTGAAATCTCCCCGTGCAACTTTCTTGAACATATCACCTGCCTTTCTCATGAAGAACCTAAATGGGTGAGAGTGTGAATCAGTTAAGCTAACGCTGCATTGTATATAAGTGCAATACGTTTTTGAAGGCCTGTGTCTGTAAATGTGTATATACGTGTCTTATACAAATAGATAATATATAAATACGGTGTCTGTACATACAGCATAGAGATGCAACAAGGTCTACCTTGCAGACTTTCCCTAAACGAAAGGTTAAGTTATTTTTGGTAACGTCTACCAAGCAGACCGAGTCCTGTGCTTGGTGGAACTCACCAAAACGCCTCGTCTGCGTCCTCGCCAACAGCAGTCATCCCAGAGCACGGCAAAACCCGCCCAAACGGCAGAGATTCTGTTTGCTCTTGAGAATGCGGTTGGTTATTCGGATTTCTGCCCTAACGAACGAAGTAAAGGAAGAACGCCAGCGCATTTCCCGTCTGTTGCGTATGCCGTTCTCAGTCGTGTGTCCCCGCGACAGCGAACGCGCAGCAATCCTAACACATGCCGCGATTATCGTGGCCTCGGTGATACGACCCCAAATGGAGTCCTTCCTCATCTTCCTGTTACGCGAAGTGATTTCTAGTTCGTCGTGTTCCAGAGCCCTCAGGCTTCGAGCACCTTGTGTGCTGCAGACCATTCTGGAAAGCACTCATGAGTGCGTGAGACTGTATTACTCTGGCAGGGGAACAATTTGTACACGTGTTGAAATATATAAATGTACTAAAGAGTGTAATTTTATAACAAGTACAATCACGGGTATCCAGGTTCAGGGAGCTAGAGTAGGTCATTTGTGTAAGTAGGACTTGTAGTTGCATTTTTACGTTAAACTGTCCTAATGAAGTATGTGAACTAAATTAAATGGCTGGTTTTCTAAGATAAGATACCATGGGACACGGGTCATGACTATTTTATATTTTGTGTTATGAAATTAATTTTTGTCTTGTTTGTTGTTTTTCACTGTATCACTGAAGATGCATTTTAAACCAAAGGGATTAAATTTTGTATATCTATTTCGTAAGATGTCACTTCCTGTCAACTCCATTTCCCTTTACCCTTCCGTTACTCGCTAACGCGCGGTGTGAGATCGTAACCTCGTGGGGCTGAGAAGAACCTCCCTGGCGTTCTCATTTCTCAAACGGAGAGTCCTCTTTTCCCTTCGGCTTCAGTTTTCCGTACAGGTGTCCGAAATGACCCAAGTAACTGTTAAATAAGGGAGCCCCGAACAATTGCCACTGTTACCAAAATGTAACCACTAAAGCCGAAGGTAGACGCTTCGAGACCCAAAATCTTAAGGGTTCTTAGTTTTTTAAAAGCTTAACAGAGCATGTTTGGTTTTAAAAAATCTGCCGATAATGTTTCAGTTCGTCAGACTCTCTGAATCAAACAGCTGTCAGGAGTTTATTCAGGGAATCCAGGGCCTGAATGTGATGGGCACTAAAATACATTTCTAACGAATACATGATCGGATCAATGACGCGAACTGCCTGCTGGATCTCCCGTGATACCTATTCGTTGTTCACGTTAGTCCTTGGGCCACAAGTGGAGAATCTAGGGGCAGACTCCGCTCCTGTCACTCAGCGGCCCCAGAGCCGGACTCCGAGCCTTTCGCCAGACTCCACGTTTACCAAGGCTCCAGGGAGCTCCCTGGGTTCCCTTCTGCTCCCTGACCTTCCCGCACGCAGCTGCGTCTCTTTCTCCCTTTGTCAGTTAGCAGAGAGGCTGTTTACAAGTCAGAAGCTCACAAGGCAGTCCGGGCTGGACCCGGAGCAGCAGGCCACAGAGTCGGCGTGGTCTGTTTAACGAGGCGCCGTCAGTGAAGAAGTCCCTGAGAGAGCGCCCAGAAGGGGGTTGCGTGAGGCGGACGAGACTCGGCAGGGAGGAAGTCCCAGAAGAAGGCAGATGTGGGACTGCGTCTTGGTAGGACCCCGCAGAGAGCACTCTGCACCTGGTTTCCGTCCCTCCGGCTACTCTGGGGGAAGCGGTGAGCAGTGTCATCCAGTGTTGGCGATACTGGCCTCTCACCTGCAAATTTGGTCACCGATGTGTGGCAAATCCAGGCCACCCAGTCAGCACGCGACGTAGTCAGACCTTAAACCCACGCCCGAGGGCTGGCCCAGCAGGTGTAGGGTAACAGCAGGCACACGGGTGGTTCCTCTCCATTCACGTCTCCTCGGTCTCACATGCACTTGGCCCTGAACTTCTTTAGCCAAAGAAGTTTAGCCCTTCGAATCTTTCAGCCAAATTCTGTCTCAGCCCTCTTACTGTGAATGTAACACAGGCTAAGATAAAGAAAAACATAGGGGCGCCTGGGTGGCTCAGTCAGTGAAGCATCCGACTTCGGCTCAGGTCACGATCTCTCACAGTCCGTGAGTTCGAGCCCCGCGTCGGGCTCTGTGATGACAGCTCGGAGTCTGGAGCCTATTTCAGATTCTGTGTCTCCCTCTCTCTGACCCTCCCCCGTTCATGCTCTGTCTCTGTCTCAAAAATAAACATTAAAAAAAGAAAAAGAAAAACATAAGCCATTAGAGTGAGTGTTGAGCTCCATGAGAAGATTTCTCTCAGAGATTTCCTACCTCTCCTTATCTCGCTCCCCAGAGATAAGCGTGGGTGGTCTCTCCACAGCCACACACGACTCCCTCAGGCAACGGAGGCTACTCCTGAGACGGTTTTACAAATAGTGGACTGGTTTTTCCTTCCTTTTCTTTCTTTTTTGTTTTATTTATTTATTTTTTTACTTTTTTTTAATATTTATCTTTGAGAGAGAGAGAGAGCGAGACAGAATATGAGTGGGCAGGCTCCGGGCTCTGAGCCATCAGCACAGAGCCTGACGCGGGCCTTGAACTCACGAACCGTGAGGTCATGACCTGAGCTGAAGTTGGACGCTCAACCGACTGAGCCACCCAGGCGCCCCCCCCCTTTTTTTTTTCTGCAAACGTTTTCATTTATCGCCATCCTTTGGATGTGCTCTGGTTCCTGACTGCACGGTCCTGTCAGACGCCGGGATCGTCACCTGATCTGAGCCCACTGGAGGGCGCCCAGGCCAGGTTCCGCCATCACAGAAGGAGACAGGCCGACACGTCTGCCCTTGCGCCCCCGGCACACGAGTGCTGGGTCACCAGACACGGTCCGTAAATACGTTGTGGGCACTGCCACGTTGCCCTCCTCAGTGAAACCGATTTGCATTCCTACCCACCGAGTCTGAGAGTCTTTCCCGACATCTTCCCGCCTGGATTGGTGCTTCTTGCGTTGGAGTTGAAGTCGAACATAACTTCGTGTTCGGCGGCCCTTTGTGCTTGCGAACTGTGTACGTACGTCCTTGAAATACTCCGTCCGTTGTCCTGCTTTCTCGCGTCTTGTGCCCTTCCGTGCACCCCACCATCCGTCCCTGCCATACGCTTCATCTGACTGTACCAGACCCTTGACAAGGTCCTTGAATCCCCACCGGATCTAATGAAAGGAGCATAGAGCCCCCCTCCCAGCTGCAAGGGTCAGGAGGCGACACTAACGAGATAGACGTCCACCATTTCCCTCCACTGTCACATGCCCTTTTCCCCACAAACTCCCTTTCCCAGCTCACCGATGACCTGACACTCTCTCTCTCAAAATAAATAAACATTAAAAAAAAAAAAAAAACCCCCAAAAAACCCCCTCCTTGAATTATGATGTTTTGAGCATGCCATCTGATTCCCATTGAGGGGCTAGTTGATAGCGATGACCAATAGATTTTCACAGACTCGAGCAGTCCAGTGTCAGCCCCTGGAAGATATCTTGTTCTTTCTGGAATGTTCTCTTGTATGTTGCTGCAAAAGAGGAGCTCTACCGCTCTCTTTTCCAAGTTCTAGAATTCTGAGGAAGGGGAGGGAATCTGGTGGGCGGGGTTTCTTTCGGTGATTGGGAGCGAAGATGGGACTTTCTTTCCCTCCAGCTTTCCCATTCCCAGGCGCGCACCCGAGCTCAGGTGTAGGTGCCCTTTGTGTGCTCGAAGGAGGGTCGTTTCAGTGATCGGGAGTGGAGTTTGTCTTCTGACCTCTACTCCCTTCAGTGCATGATTTCCCTGTCATTCTTTACGGAAAATTAAGCCCACAGCCCAGGGACACCGCCTCACACACGAGCGCACACCAGCCTGAGTGCAGGGACTTTCTGAGGACACCCAGTCACGTCATGGTTAGCTCTCCATTTCTCGCGTGACCTGGTTTCTTTGCCCTACTGAAAAAAAAAAAAGCACAATTTGCTTAATTTTCAGGAAAATCTTAAGTGATACAAACTAAAAAAGTGCAAGATAATTTTTTACTTCCTATTTCCATTGAGGACCTTCCTTTTTTTCTTTTCCTTCTCTTTCTCTCTTTCTTTTTCTTTCTCTTTTTCTTTTTTCTCTCTCTCTTTTTTTCTCTCTCCTTCTGTCTCTTTTTCTTTTTTTTCTTTTCTTTTTCTTTTCCTTTTCTCCCTTTCTGTCTCAGTATATGTCAAGACCTCAACCACTGACCAGGGAAATTACAGGATGCAAAAATGTTTAAGGATTCCAGCTGGCCTGTTATCTCATCTGGAGGACAGGCCTCACGCTGTAAACAACCATCTGCAGGAGGGGGCCGTGATTCCTTCTGGTCTCAGAAGTTTAAAGCTCACCAGGGAGTTGATCACGCAGGCCTGCTCTGCCTAGGCCGCCGTAAAGGACGGTGGGAAAGGAAAGTGCCAGTGCGGTTCACATATTACCCTTTGGAATGGATACAGAGTTTTCTGCCCAAATGAATCTAGACACAGACCTTTTAACTGTCACAAAAAATTAACTCACAGTGGATCACGAGCCTAGATGTAAAGTGCAAAGCTATAAAACTCCTAGCAGATAGCACAAGAGAAAACCTAGATCCCTCTGGGTATGCCAAGGGCTTTTTAGAAACAACACCAAAGCACAATCCACGAGAGAAATAATTGATAAGTCGGATTTGACTAAAATTACAAACGTCTCCTTTGTGAAAGGCAAGGTGGGGAGAACGAGAAGACGAGCCCCAGCCTGGGAGAGAATAGTTGCCAAGAATCGTCTAGCAAAGGACTGTTACTCAAAATACACAAAGAACTTTTCATACTCCACAATAAGACAACAAACTACCTGATTAAAAAAACAGGCCAAACACCTTAACAGACACCTCACCGAAGAAGGTATACAGATGGCAAGAGTGTGGAAAGATGCCCCACATCAGACGATCTCGAGGAGGTGCAAATTAGAACCACGAGGAGACCCCACTGCACGCTGACCAGAAGGACCAAACCCTGGAGCCCTGAGGACACCGCCCGCTGGGCCAGGGCCAGGAGAAGCAGGAACGCTCACTGGTGGGAGTGCAGAGGGGAGCGGCCACTCTGGGAGACAGCCGGGTGGCCCCTTACAAAACCAGACCGTTACCCTGTGACCCAGCGGTCGTGCTCCTCGGTGTTTGCCCCCAGCAAGCTGAAACCTTAGGTCCACACAAAAGCCTGCACACAAATGTTCGTGATGGTTTTATTCCTAATTGCCAAAACTTGGGAGCAACCCAGGTGTCCTTCGGTAGGTGAGCGGATAAAGAAACCGTGGTCCATGAGACAATGGAACATTTTCAGTGCTCAAAAGCAATGAGCTACGCAAGTCATGAAGCGATGTGCAGGCAGCCTAAATGCATGTGTCTAGGTGAACAAAGCCGATCGGAAAAGACCACGTGCCGCGTGATTCCAACCATAGGACTTTCGGGAAAAAGGGAAGTGATGCAGACAGTGAAAAGATCGGGGGTTGCCAGGGTTTATGGGGAACGAATGGATAGGTAGAACACAGAGGATTTTCAGAGCAGTGGAAACATTTTTTTTAATTCTGGTTTTTGGGGGAGGGGGGCGTGTTAATGTTTATGTTTGAGGCGGGGGGCCGGAGGAGAGGCAGCGAGAGAGAGAGAGAGAGAGAGAGAGAGAGAGAGAGGATCCGATGTGGGCTCTGCGCTCGCGGAGGGGCTCGATCTCGCGAAACGTGAGATCCTGGCCTGTGCTGAAGTCGGAGGCTTAACCAGCTGAGCCATCCAGGGGCCCGTAGAGCAGTGAAAATAGTACAATGATGGATACATGCCCACGCGTCATTACACAATTGTCCAAACGCGTAGAAGGCACAACACCAAGAACGAGCCCTAATGTAAACTGTGGACTTTGGCTGATAACAGTGTATTGTGTGGGTTGAACGGTTGTGGCAAATATATCCTCTGGTGGGGGATGTGCATAGTGGAGAAGGCTGTGCATGTGCAGGGAAGAGGGTAGAGGGGAAACCTCTGTACCTCCCCAATGTTGCCGTGAACCTAAAACTGCTCTAAATTTTTTTTGATGTTTATTTATTTTTGAGAGAGACCCACACAGAGTGCAAGTGAGGGAAGGTCAGAGAGAGAGGGAGGCACAGAGCCCGAAGCAGGCTCCGGGCTCCGAGCTGTCAGCCCAGAGCCCAACGTGGGCTCGAACTCACGAACCGTGAGATTGTGACCTGAGCCGAAGTCGGACACTCAACCGACCGAGCCGCCCAGGCGCCCCGAAAACTGCTCTAAAAAAATAAAGCCCTGCTAACAAATTGTTTGTTCCCACACAAATGCACAGACTTGCCCCCTTTCAGGTCTGAGGGCCTACGGGAACCCGCAAGCCCTCCGTTTCTGAGTTGTGTGTCTAAACCCAAGGTCAAAGAGCGCTCCCGTGGGAGGTGTGCAGGCCACCTGTCGAGGCTCCTCATCCCTGGGCAGGGTCTAGGGGTGACCCTGTGCCCGAGGCGGGCACTGTGGGTAGCCTGTGTGACCCGATCTTAGGCTCAGCCGCGCAGGGAGGGGGGTTGTGGACGGGCACGGCCCCCCTGGCCCCCGGGACCGGGGACAGCCAGCTCTGCTGCAGTCCCCCGGCGCTCAGCAAGTTGGATGCTCCCACGTCCGCGTCCCGCTGGACCAGACGGAGCGGGGGACATCTCGTCCCCGTGGCTGCAGAGGGAGCCCGAGGTGAGCCCGGTGGCCGGCACGGATGGCCCGGTTGCCAGGGACCAGCACGGAGCGTTCGTCTCTGTTTGCGTGCGTGCTGGCTGTGATAAGAGTGAACAAACATCCTGCAGGCCACGCAGTCAGGCTCAGGGAGCTGTGGCTCCAGAGGGCAAAGGTGCCCGGGGGACGGTGGCCCCGCCCCAGAAGGGCCCCAGGGGGAAACCAAGCGGGAGGAGGGAGCGGCTCTTGGTTCCCACGTCGGTAGTGCCGTCGGTTCGACTCAAGGCCACGCTGTGAGGCGGGAGGGCAGAGATCATCGGCGCCACTTTGCAAAGAAGCACGCGGGCTCCGAGAGGCTCAGCGGCCCAGCCCGTGTCACACAGCAGTGGGCAGAGCCGGCCGGCTCTCAGCCTCCCCCAGAGCCATGTGGCCTCGGCACTCCGAAGGCAGCAGTGCCCTCGTCGTTTCCGTCCCGCTCCCAATAGCTGGCTCCCTTTTGCATTTTTGTTCCCATGGCATCTGTCCTCAAAGCCATCGGCTCTGTGGCCTAGAGGGGACAGGCCTAGCTGAGGGAGGAAACTCTGGAACGGTGAGTGCCGCAGGTCCCCTCGCCATTCTTTCCCTGTCCCTCCTCTGACAGCCTCTGCCCACAGCTGTGAGAAGACGGACAGTTGGCGGAAAGCCCCCCGGAGGAGGCTCGCACCCGCCGACGCCCTGCGCCCAGGCCCCTCTGCCTGGCTCTCCGCTCCCGGCCCCGGCCCTGGCTGCAGGAACCCCTCCCGTTAGGAAGCCAGGCCCCCGCCTGGGGACCCCCGGGTCGGAGGCAGCCGGGGAGGCGGCTGCAGGGGGGCCTCCTTCCGCGGCCTCCTCGCGCCCGGCCCGCCCGCCTGGGAGGCCAGATGCTGGCCAGGCCCGTGTGAGGTTTGTGCAGCCTTCCCGGGTGGCTGAGGGCCAGGCAGGGGCCGGCCTGTGGGTGTCTGGCCCAGCTGGCCGCCGGCTGCCTTTCTCCCGCCGGCCCTGGCGCACAGCCCACGGCTGGCGCGACGCTGAGACCTTTCCCCCACTTCCAGCCCGGGCCTCCAGATGATTCCAGGCCCCTAAAGTTTCCAGGAGTCACATGTTGCCGGCGCAGGGCTTCTCGGTCGATTCCCAGCACCCCCGCCCTTGCTTGGGCCTGAAGGCCACAGTGGCAAACAGGGAAGGGAACCGGGCCCCCCCCCCCGAGGAGGTCCGTCGCAGGCCTGCAGGGCTGGGACCAGGCTGGAGCGGGACGGGGGGCCACCCTCTGTGCACCGAGGCCCCCGGCGCCTGCCCCGGATCAGCACAGCGCCCGCCCTGCCCAACCTCGGGGACCTTCCCGGCCCCCTGCATGTCGCTGGTCGGCGTTAGTCCTGAGGGTGGGGCCTCAGTGACCCACTTTCTCTCAGTCATCATCATGGGACCCTCCCCGCATCCCCAGCCTCTCTTGTCTGCTTCTAATTCCCTCGACCTCGATACGCCGGGTCTTCCCACTCCTGAGCCCAAGGCATGGATGGAGAAACTGAGGCACAGAGGCGAGCGGAGGCCAGACAGACTGGGCCCTGGCGACCCCCAGCCCCAACCCCAGGCCCTGCCCAGACCCCGGAGCAAAGAGCTGGCTTTGGGGAGGCAGGGATGCAGGGGGCTGGGGGCTCCCAGCCTCCTCACCCCTGCCTGAGGGGCAGGAAAAGCCACTTCCCCAGAGGGACGCGGGGCCAGGCCCCAATCCTGCCTCCGTAGCTCCCTGATCAGAGAGGGGATGTAGGGAGGCCGCCTTGGCTACCCCTCCCCCAGCGTCTCAGGGAGCCCCATCTAGATGGAAGCCGGCAGACATCAGATGCCCTCCTCCCACCTCCCGTAAAGCGCCTCCAGCCTGCTGTCTTATCAGAGGCGGCACCAGAACTGTCCCGACTGCTTGGGGATTGTAGGACAGAGGCACCAGAGTCAAGACAGTGGTCTGGGGAAGCAGTGAGGACTTATCAGCAAGCAGGCCAGGCAGTGGTGTCCCAGGCCACCCACAGAGCCCTGGGGCTTCCTTCCAGATCTCCAGGGGCTGTGCCCTTCCCAGGCCAGCCTCCTCCGGCTCCCAGCCCTGGGCAAGTGCCGGGCAACCTGCACCTGCCCAGCTCCTGGGCGGGCTCCCTGCCTTCCTGTCCCCTCAGGGACAGTTTCTGGGGGCTCACAGGCTGTGTGGGGTGGGGGCCGGGGGATGACTACAGCCCTTATCCAGAGCTTGAAAGGACATCATACCTGGTGAGGAGGGCCCAGAGCTCGGGGGCCTGGGGCAGGTGAAAAGGGGAATCTAATTGTATTTCTAGATGTGTCCCAGACATCTGGAAACGTCCAGGGAGCCGGATGCCTGGCTGCTGCACCCAGGGGCTGGTCTGAGAGGTGAATACATGATGGAAGCCGGCTTTCTCCCTGTCAGAGAAGGGTTAGAAGAACACAGGAAAGGAGGGAACTGGAGCGGACCTACGTTGTTGGTTGGAACTGGAGACGCTCCCTCCGGGAACCCAAGTTTCCAATATTTACAGATTCAGAAGTATCAACGTGCATGTGTGTGCACACGCGTGTGCACACATGTGTGCGTGCGCGTATGAGTGTGTGCATGCATGTACATGTGTGTACGTGCACGAATGTGTGTGCATGTCCGTGTGCATGTGTGCATGTGTGTGTGTGTGTGTGTGTGTGTGTGTGCATGTGTGTGTAGCTGCTCTCCCAGGGCAGCTGAGAGGGCCTGGGAGCTGGGACCCCCTTACAACAGTGGGCACACTTGAGGCCCAAACCTGGGCATCCCAGAGCCCTTCTCCACCAGAAGGAGTCTGAGTTCCTTGGAGAAACGGCCAGTCCCGGGGACGGGGGTGGGGCAGAGCACAAGATGAGCCCGGAGCACCTCGTTGAGCAGAAAGCAAGAACGTGCTCAAGGATGGGGACACGGAGGAAGGACCCCAGTGTCAGCTCAACGGGGCTCCGCCGGCCAAATCTAGGACAGCTCGGGCTTCAGATTAAGTGACTGTCCCAGAACAAAATAGAAGATCATAATCTTATGTACACACAGATGTAAACTGACAGAATACACCAAATTTTTAATAAAGGATCAGGTATTCACGTACTTTCAGAGTGTCATCCCTCAGAATATTTACGAATTACGGAATAAAAGAGCAGCGCGTCTACAGCGGAAAGCCCGGCAGACGTCACCTTAGTCGAGTGATCAAAATGAACAATATTTGGGGCGCCTGGGTGGCGCACTCGGTTGAGCGTCCAACTTCAGCCAGGTCACGATCTCACGCTCCATGAGTTCGAGCCCCGCGTCGGGCTCTGGGCTGATGGCTCAGAGCCTGGAGCCTGTTTCCGATTCTGTGTCTCCCTCTCTCTCTGCCCCTCCCCCGTTCATGCTCTGTCTCTCTCTGTCCCAAAAATAAATAAACGTTGAAAAAAAAATTTTAAAGTTTACTTATTTATTTTGGGAGAGAGAAAGAGAGAGCAAACAAGAGAGGGTCAGAGAGGAGAGAGAGAATCCCCAGCAGGTTCTGCGCCGTCAGCACAGAGCCCGACACGGGGCTTGAACTCATGAACCTGAGCCGAAAGCAAGAGTCAGATGCTCAACCCACTGAGCCACCCAGAGGCCCCTCCCCTTCCTCTTTGAAGCTCAGCTCAAATATGGCCGGGAGGCGGTGTTCTGAGCCTAGGATGAGGTGCCTGTCTGCCTCCGGTCCCTCCTACCTCGCTTACTTCCTCTGGTCCCGTCCCTGATGCCTGGTCACCTGTGTGTCCCCCACAGTCCCCCACCCCCAGACTGTGCGTGTACTCAAAGCTCGCTGTCTCAGGCCATCAGCCGAGATGAATTCATGGATGGGGGTGGGGGTCATTTAACCTGTTCACGCCCTCTCAGTCAAGAGCAGGGGTACACACGGATGGGGCGATCTTGAGGACAAATGCTCCCCGATCCTGGAGCCCAGACACGTGCTGGAATCCAGAGGGGCTGGTTGAAGCCCACGTGGGCTGTTTGATCCAACCTTCTCCTCTAACCCTTTGCCACTGTACTAACAACATCCTCTGATAGCCAGAAGGGGAAACCGAGTCTGGGGCAGGGAGGGGCCCGCTTCCCCATGACCGCTCCCGGCCTCCTCCCCACTGGCTGCTGAGGCCATCAGCGTGGATACGTCCCTCTGCAGAGGAAGTGGTGGCCAGGCCCACCCCTGTGCTGGGAGGATTTTTCCCAGCGTGGGGAGTTTCCTGCTCCCCGAGCACCAGACAAAGCCCGCAGTAGGACCCTGTGGGACAGGGAGCTTCCAGCACCCCTCTGACCAGCCCCCACCCAGAAGAATGCGCTGGGCCTGTGACACCCTTGTCCCCTCCCTTCCTCCCCCACCCAGAGCTTTGTGAACTGGAGCCAGGGAGCCCGAGAGCTGGGAACTTAAATGGTCTCCGAGCCCGGCGCCGAAACGTCTCCGCAGCAAAGCGCGTGAGGTGGTGTCCAGAATGCTCTAAGGCCTGGCTGTAGGACGGTGCGCACCCCAAGAGCTTCCTGGGACCACCCAGCCCGGGCCTGGCCCGCCAGCCTGGGGGTGCAAACTCGGTGGCCTTCTGCACCTGAGCTCGGGAGCTGCCTCCCCCGCTCGTGGGACTCCGGGCCCTGCCCCTCCCGGGGTTTCCGGGGGTCCCGCGCGCACAGCCCTCAGGGTCCCACAGAGTGAGGCGGCCGGCTGTCCCCTCCAGCCCACATCGCACACAAACCGGTCCAACAGCAGGGACCTCGTCCCTGGCGCGGGCGATTTGATTTCTCTAAGGGCCACGTTTTGTGGAACTGAACCTGTTAATTCTTAAAACATCTCAGCTGGGGAAGTATTATTACTTCCATCTATTTATTTATTTTAATTTTTTTAATGTTTATTTTTGAGAGAGAGAGACAGACAGACAGAGCATGAGCAGGGGAAGGGCAGAGAGAGAGAGAGAGACACAGAATCCGAAGCAGGCTCCGGGCTCCGAGCTGTCAACACAGAGCCCTCCACGGGGCTCGAACCCACGAACCGCGAGATCATGACCCGAGCCGAAGTCGGACGCGTAACCGACGGAGCCCCCCAGGTGTCCCGGTTACTCCCATTCTAAAGTTCAAGAGACTGAGGATCTGGGATAAGTGGGCTCCTGCGGGTCCGTAAAACAAAAGGGCAAAGGCTGTCAGTGTGGACCCGGACAGAAGACGTCCAGGGCAGAAGGAGAACTTCAGGGTGACATATAGCTCACCGGATGCACGCATGACTTCCAAAAGCCAAACCCAAGCTAAAAGAAAATGTGTGTTCTATATGTAAACATAGAGAAATAGGGCTGGCGCCGATAACCTGCCTTCGGAGGCGGAGTGGATGCGAAAAGGGGGGAGACTCTCACTGTTTGTCCGCAGGATGAGAGAGAGGAAGGAGAGGCAGAGGGGAGGCAGAGAGGGGGAAGGAGCAGAGAAAAATGTTACTTTCTATTAAAAAATTTTTTTTAAGTTTATTTATTTATTTTGAGAGAGAGAGGCAGGGAGGCACAGACAGGGAGGGAGAGAGAGGATCCCAAGCGGACCCTGCGCTCTCAGCGCGGAGCCCGATGCGGGGCTTGAACTCGCAAACCGTGAGATCACTACCCGAGTCTCAACCAAGAGGCGGACGCTTAACCGACTGAGCCACGCAGGCGTTCTCTGCTTTCTTTTCACGTACTTTTCTCTATTTCTCTGTTTTCTATAATGAGGACGGTTACTTTTGCAGTAATAATATTAACATTTATTTGAATGATGATGTAAAATTATTAAAATAAATCTTCAATTGGACCAGCCACAAGAACGTTGTTCAAGGAGTTTCCAGACAGCGGCACATGATGGCCTTCAGAGCGCTCTCGCTACGGGCAAGGTCAGGGGCAAACGGGCAAAGGGCCGAGCTGGCCCCCCACCCCCTACCACCAATCAGCTGTATGATCTGGACAAGTTCCCTAACCTCCCCGTCCTCAAATGCCCCCTCTGGAAGATGGGGGTCATCTGTGCCTATGATGCAAAAATCCGTGTCAAAATGAAATGAGATCATGAAAACCCCTGTGCCGACAGTGACCGGCACACCTCCTGTGATAAATGGTGGCCAACATCATTAACCGTTCGTTTACTTTATGTTAACATGATATCGCTCCTACTCCTAATAACAGGAGTGAGAAATCCGGAGTGCTTGGCATGAATTGAAAGCACTTTGTTAATAAGTCCCAAAGCTTTCTCAGGGTTCACATGCAAGTTGATCCTTTACACACTTTCTATGCTACAAATTTCCCAGTGACGTTTATCTGGATTACCTTACGGCCTCGCCCCACCTCGCGCTGATGGAGATCGGCTCCGTGGGTTAACGAGCAGTTAGCTGGCGTTCCCTCTGTGGGTGCCCTTGTCCACGTGCCCGAGGGGACAGAGGTGGCCTGGATTCACACGTGGGAGCCACCTGCCACAGCTGGTCACCTATTGTCTCTGTGCAGGTAGCCCAGTGGATCCCCCTGAAGAAGGGCAGACATCCCACGGCCACTTGGCGATCTCGCCTCACCACCCTCCGGGACGCCCCTGGGCACCCCCCAAGAGTCAGCCTGGCATGGCAGACCAGTCCACAGGCCTCAGGCGACCTTGACGAGTCAGGAGTAGCCTGTCCCCGCCCGGAGCCGCCCACCCCTGGCTCTAAATCCCCCTTCCTCTGCACGCCCTGTGCCCAGCCCTGCGGCCCCTCCTCCGGGACTCGACTCCCCCACTGCATTTTGGAATGGCTGGTCAGGTGCCTTCGTGGCCCACCCTGAGGGACACCCGTCCCTGCCCAGTCATCCGTCCGGTTCCCCTGAGAGTTGAGGGGTCAGCTCTGGCTGGCACGACACATCCCGTTTCCTGGAAACCCAAGCTCCTCACTGTGGCTTAGCAGAGACTTTGCCCCTAGTGGCCCTGCCTGTCTCCCAGGACTCCCTGACACTCAGATCCAGGCATGCTCAAGGCTCCCGCCGAGTCTTCACGGTCTCCCCTCCAGCCCATGTGGCATGCACATACCGCTCCCTAATCCACGTATGTACACGCATACACACATATGTGTGCTACCTGGAAACCTGCTCCGATTCATTTCTGACGGCATGTTATTTAAAAAAAAAAAAATGGGGGAGGGGGGCCTGGGTGGCCCAGTCGGTTGGGCGTCTGACTTTGGCTCAGGTCACGGTCTCGAAGTTTGTGAGTTCGAGCCCCGCGTCGGGCTCTGTGCTGACAGCTCAGAGCCTGGAGCCTGCTTCCAATTCTGTGTCTCCCTCTCTTTCTCTGCCCCTCCCCAGCTCATGTTCTGTCTCTCTCTCTCTCTCAAAACCAAATAAACGTTAAAAAAATTTTTTTTAATTTGGTAATAAGTTTAGATTTACTGAAGATTTGCCAAGATGGTACAGAGAGTTCTGGGATACCCTGCACCCAGCTTCCTTAATGCTAGCATCTTATGTGACAGGGTCTGTTCCTCAGAACTAAGAAATCAACATTGAGATAATACTACAGACTTAACCTCAGGCTTTATTCGGAGTTTGCCAGTTTTCCCACCAATGCGCTTTCATGATTCCTGGGTCCCATCCGGGGACCACGGTGCAATTAGTCCTATGTCTCCTTAGTCTCCTCCCATCTGGGATGGTTCCTCAGTCTCTCCTTGAGTCATGACTTGGACTCCTTTGAAGACTCCTGATGAGGCATTTTTCAGTGTCCTTTGATTTGGGTTTGTACAGCGATGCTCATGATTTGACTGGGGTCATGGAATTAAGGAAGAATAACACAGAGCTGAAGTGCCCTGCTCACCTCTCTTGGGGGTCCATAACGTCAATGCAACTTACAACCACTGAGGGTAGTGCCCACCTCCCACCCCTTGCTTGGGCATGTCTGCAAACTCTTCCCACTGCAGAGTTACTATGTTCCCTTTCTGTACTTTGTTAGAAGCCAGTCGCCAAGTCCTGCCCACTCCAGGGGACAAGGCTGAAGCTTCCCTCCCTGGAGGCCATTCTGTCTGATATGACTGGGACTCTTCTGGAGCAGACAACTGTCCCCTCTCTCGTGTTTGCTTAATTACAATGCATTTATCTCCTCTTTAAGAACCTCGGAGATGAGTGGCTAAAATAGCTCTGGCCGGGGCACCTGGGTGACTCGGTCGGTTGAGCGTCCGACTTTGGTTCGGGTCATGATCTTGTGGTTTGTGAGTTTGAGCCCCACATCCGGCTCGCCGCTGTCAGCACAGAGCCCGCTTCGGATCCTCTGTCCCCTCTCTCTGCCCCTCCCCCACTTGCACTCTCTCCAAAATAAGTGAACATTTAAAAAATAAAATAAAATAAAATAAAATAAAATAAAATAAAATAAAATAAAATAGCTCTGCCCTGGGTATTGCCACAGCCCCACGATACTCTCCTCTCCCGTTGCACTTACCAGGCCATATCATTATCATTACTTTCTTTGTGAGCCTCCCGATCACAGGACAGGTTTTTAGTCGTCATTTATTGAGTAGTTGACATGTGGCAGGCACCTTTGCCAAGAATTTATACAAGCATCATCTCATCTAATCCCCATGACATTCCTATAAGCAGAGGAAACAGGCTCAGAGAGGTTAAGCAACCTGCCCAGGGTCACAAAGGTCGTAAGTGGACCCCATGAGGGCAAGAACTGTGTCACACCCATCTCTCCCCAGCGGCGAGCTGAGCACCAGGCTTCAGCAGGAAACACTTGCTTTGCGACAAATGCAGCAAACCCCAGGCTGTCCATCTTGGTAACTGCCTCTGTCAATTACCTCCCGCCTTCTGGCCCAGGGACCAGCAGCACCAGTGATGTCCCTCCTGCCCTCCTGAGTCTCCACCTGGCAGGAGGCAGAGGGAAAGGCAATGAAGCCGCTCCCAAACCCCAAACAGTGAGCGTGGAGCCCTTGCGCCCCACCCCCCCCGCCGCTGGCCCGCTCTGCAGATGCCCAGAGAGTGACCCAAGGAAGGTATTTCGGAAAGGGCTCGGGACAAATCAGGGCAGGAGGCGTTTTCTAAGCTCATCCTGGGGAGGCGGTTCCCTAACTTCCCGGGGCGGGGTGAGCCCAGCCAACAGCCACCTCCCCTGTGCTCAGAGCGGCTGGAGCTCCTAGTTCAGGGTGGAGATGAGCGGGAAATGGTAATTCTGATAAACGTGGGTGAACAGATGCCACATGAGGACACCGAAGAAGGGCACTGACTGCAGCCTGGGGTGGGTGCTTCCGGGCAGAGGGGGAATCACAGCCAGCAGGGGTCTCCACCCAGCTGTCCCTTGGTGCCCGGGAAGGAGCTGGCAGCGGGGCCCGGAGGCTCCTGGTTCCACTATGCTCGGCCCTGTGCCATTGCTGGCCTGCACACATGGGGCATCTCCTTCAAGGGGTTGCAATGCATTCCTCTGCTGAGTCAGGGGGCTGGCCAGCGGGGGGGGGGGCCACAGGAGCAGGGCAGCCTGACAGAGGCTCACCCGGCAGTCCCCACAGGGCAGGAGTGAGGAGGAGCAGGAGAGATCCAGGCTCAGGCCCCTGCAGGGTCCCTACAAACCCCGCTGTGAGATGCTCCTTCACGGGCCACTGTGCCAACGCCTTGAGCTACTGCCCGGCTGGCCCTGCAGCCGGGCTGGGCTGTTGCCGGCCCCGCACCGGGCCCGCTGCAGAAGCCAGGCTGGCGGCGTCCCCAGCTGCAGGCAGATGGCCAGGCAGACGGGCTGGGTGGCCACGGAGATACTTGGAAGGCTGCCCTCCCAGGCCAGCAGGTAGTCCAACGCCACACTGGCCTCCAAAGCCTTTCTTCTGGGGCTGTTCCCGGGACAGCAGCCCTGGGGCATCCATCCAGGGGGCACCGAGCTGGGAGCCAGTTTGGAGGTGTGGGTTCTAGTAGCTTCTCCGAGCACACTCGGAGGACAATTTGGACGAGTTGCTTCTGTTCCCTGGGTCTCCTTCTCCTCCCACGAAATGAGGGGGCTGGCCTAGATCAGCGGTTCTCGCCGCACGGTCCCTGGACCAGTGGTATATCAACAACATCCGGGAACTTGTTAGAAACACGGAGTCTCAGACCCCGTCAGAGACCCACTGGGCCCAGCAACCTGTGTTCTAACACTCCCCCCCGGGGAATTCTGGTGCTGCTCAGCGTGACAACGGACCTGGACACTCTCACAGGTCTTTTCCCGAGGCTCCCTCGCTCTATCGGGCGCCCACTGTGCAGGCAGCGTGGAGGTGATGTGTCATGAATGCCAAAACATCATTTCCGTTCCCTGGATGGCTCCCGCCCACCGGTCCCTTACTTCTAGTTCCGATGACATCCTCTAAGGGACACCGTACCAGACCACCCCCCACCAGGCCCGAAGGCAGAAGTAGTTGGATGTCCTCTGCTCCCTCTGCACATGTGTGCATCTAGCATGGCTCGAGGTACATTCCCTTGTCTGCGGATCAGTTTCTCCTGCCAAACGGGACCTGAAGGGCCGGGGTGGGTCTTCTTCCTCCGTGGTCCCAGAGCACCTGGCACAGAGCAGGGGTCTCCTTCCCAATATCATAGGTTGCCCTGCCTGGGCTCTCAAGGCCCCCCACCAAGTACCTTCCCCCCCCAGAGAAGCCTCTAGGGGCCCATCCTCAGGCTTTCCTTGGGCAAAAGTTGCCGGTTGAGGCTCACGTGACCCTTCTCCCTGAGCCTGGGGGCCTGACCCATAGATATAACCTGGTTCTCCCTCTTGGAAGGTGTGAGGACATAACACACAGGCTGTGCTCGAGCCGGAGACACAGGGTCACGGGGGTCATGGTCAGCAGAAGCAGAGCAGGAGCAGAGCTTCCTCACTCACCGCCCCCCCCCCCCCCCCCCCCCGGGGGGACAAGACGGGGCCCCCCCCCCGGGTCTGGGGGGGGGCGCCACTGCCACCCCAGGACCACTTACAGGGACTCACATGTGCTCTCAGCACCTGTTTCCTGGGAAAACGGGTCCCGGCTGGGGCAGCCCCAGCCGGCGACAATGGACAGGTGGCTTGGCCTCTCGACTTCTCAGTTTCTTCATCATAAAATGGGGCTGAACCAGAGGATTAAAAGGGAGGAAGAGCTGGCACCTTGCAGAACTCTTGACCCGCATTGACCCACATTTGATACCTAATAAATGCCTGTTGAGCTGAACCTCCTTTATAACTCCACTCAGCGGGGCACCTGGGCGGCTCAGTTCGTTAAACGTTTGACTCTTGATCTCAGCTCAGGTCTTGATTCAGGGTCATGAATTCAAGCCCTGCATTGGGCTCCAAGCTGGGTGTGGAGCCTACTTAAA
>NW_024412419.1:7487781-7492639 GCF_014898765.1 Herpailurus yagouaroundi
ATATATATATATATATATATATATATATATACACACACACACAGATAGATATAGATACCTATTTCTTTCTATCTATCTAGCTAGCTATCTATATCTCACATTAGACATCACTATCATTTCTTTCCGGAGCAAAGTGGCTCCTTGCGGACCCGCTGGGCCTCAATTTCCCCATCTGTAAAATGAATGGATTGCTCTGGATGATGCATGCCTCAGCTACCCTCGCAAGCCCGTCCAATGCCAGTGCCCCCAGCAGGGGTGGGGACAGGGGCCCTAGGGTGTTAGGCATGGCAGATGCCCACGGTTGGTGAATCGATCACCCAACAGGTGGGAGACTGGTGGGTTGGTGACTCATTAATCCCTCCACCAGTCAGTCAGTGATTAAGTGGGTCATTTAGTCAACCGGACCACAGTCCACAAGCTAGCCAGTTTGCAGCACGTCCTGGTCCTTGTGTGGCTTCCAGCCAGTGAGCTCAAGCCAGGGGGAAAGAGGGAAGGATGGGACCCAGGCCCCATGGGGAGCCAGCTGTCCCCTCACATCCACTCTGCCTGCCCCCTGCCTGTCCCCCATCCCCCCCCCGCAGCCTGCTTTGCTTTGCGGCTCTTGGTTCCACAGCTGGGCTCCGGCCAAGGCCAAAACACTCAGGAGCTGGCAACGCCTGGGACTGCCAGTCGGGGACCCGGGGGAGGGGTACTGAGGGTCAGGAGGAGGAGTGAGTCAGCCTGCTGTGGGTCCAGGGCTCTGGGGGGGAGGGGGGGCACCCAGGCCAGAGTGCAAGGAATGTCAGCTCCACCCATGTTTCCTCCAAGGCTTTGAAGTCAGCCTCTCTAGCTGAGCTTGGAGGCCAGTCCAGGCAGCCCTTGGATAATCACGGTCATCAGAGATGGAATGGGCCTCAGAAAACATCTAGTCCAGAGATCCCCGGATTTGGGCATTTCACTGACCACAGACTTTCCCAACAAACCTGGGAGGGCCAGTGTTTTGTTTTCACAGGTTAGGGCGTCCTGTCCCGTCTGCGATCCCTGCCTCTGCCTACAACACAGGACATTCTAACAAGAAAACATGAAGAGAAGATGGTCTCTGAATAAACAACAGTCCTTAGGTGGTACTTAACTACATGAAAAAAACAATGCAACAAAACCACAAAGACCAACTTGATCATGGTCCGGGACGGATTAGGATCACGAAGCTCATCCACCGCCATTTTGCAAGTCAGGAAGCTGAGGCTCACAGGTGAGAAAGAGGCCCATTCTAGCTGACCCAGCACCATCATACCAGGAGCTAGGACAACAGTCGAATTTAGTCCAACAGTGCGACAGGGACCTCAGTGTGGAGGGCAATCGCTGTCACTATCCCTGGCCGTGTCTGTTCCAAATGTCAGGGCCCCCTCCCCGGTAGATGACTCCCATATCACCAAGAAGGTGGATCATACGTGAACACCCTGGCCTTCTCTCCTCTCCATTCCAGAATCTTCCTGGATCTCCAGCCATTTTCTCTCCCTTACCCTGTTCTCCCATGAGGCAAGTCCTTCTTCCTGTGCCGGACCAGCATCCCCATGGTGACAAGGACCCCTTGTCCTCCTCAACACATACTGAGCAGAGGAAAGGTAGAGAGAGAGGGAGACACAGAATCTGAAGCAGGCTCCAGGCTCCGAGCTGTCAGCACAGAGCCCGACGCAGGGCTCGAACTCACGAACTGTGAGATCGTGACCTGAGCCGAAGTCAGACACTTAACCGACCGAGCCACCCAGGCGCCCAAGATGGCTTTTAAATACACATAAAACTCCAAAGGCAACCCCCCCAAAGAAATACAATATAATATGATGAGTTCTCATCTTTTCCACTTAGCTTGGTAAAGGTCAGAAAATTCGCGAAGGCCCAGCATTTGTGAAGAAACAGGGGACTGGCTCTGCAGCCCATTGTTGGGGGGATAAATAGGCACAAGTTCATGTTTGGAGGAACATTGGACAATCTTTCTAAGTTTGAAATAAACACGCTCAGGTATCAAAATTTTTATCGCAGCATTATTCATGGCAGACTGGAAACAATCCGGATGTTTCAACAGAAGAATGGGCCCAGGCATCATGGTCTGTTCTACAGTCACAAGAATAAATGAATTCCAACTGCACGCAACTACATGCCAGACCCAAAAAAGAACACACTGTGGGATTTTCTCTGTACAAGCTTCAGTACAATATCCTATGGTGTGAGGAACCATGATGGGGGGCACCCGGGTGGTTCTGTTTCTTGCCCCGGGTGCCAGTGACACAAGCGTGTGCTTTGTGAAAATTCAGAAAACCCTTCGCTTTTCACGTTTTCCTGCATCTGTACTGTACTTCCGTAACATTTACCCAAAGGAAAAAGGACAGAACAGAACGAAACGTGTAGGTGACCCAGCAATTCCAGTTGGAGGAAGCGATCTGGTAAGTCCCCTTGCACGTGGGCAAACCATGCTTGGACATCAGGCCCAGGCAAACTTAACCTAAGCACCCTGGTGATTTAGCCAGGGGTGCTTAAATAAATTATGTCACTTGCCTGTAGGGTAATATTCTTTAACCCTGACGAGGCATGAGACTGGTCTCCGTGAGCTGATCGGTCACACCCTGGAAGACACGTCGCGAAACCAGCCGGCAAGATTCAGAAGGTGCACGGAGCACCACCCTCTGCGTAAACAGCATGTTTGCAGATACGTCGTGGCCAGAAGGCCCCTTCGCATAGGAGTCCTCTGTGTCCACATCTGGGCTGCCCACCCCTGTCTGAGGGTCTGTGGGGCCTGGTACCGACCGGGGCCTCAGAAATGTCCCCGAGTGAATGACTGTAAGCGTCTTTAGTTGAGAAACATGTCAACGCCCCTCGGGCTACAGGCAGGACCAGCATCCGGGCTTTGGGAGCAACCACCACGGTGTGTGTGTGTGTGTGTGTGCGCGCGCGCGCGCGCGCGCGCGAGCGCGTGTAGAAAGGCTTCGTGCAGAAGCGGTATCTGGGTAGAGGTGAGGGACGATGGCCTGGGCCGGTTATGCAGGGTCAGAGATTCTTGCCTAACGAGCGAACGAGGCTCAGTCCAGTAGCTACTCGGATGCCAGCTGAGAGTTTGCATCCTAGCGTGGTACCAGCTCTGCTTCCAGAAGATCATCCTAGCAGTGCGATGAAGAGCAGACGGAAAGCCATGAGGCTGGCGGCAGCGAGACATGCTGGGAGGAGGCGGCAAGAATTCAGGCGAGAAAGGGGGGTGGCCTGGGCCGGGGCAGGAGTGGGTGATGAAGACAAGCCAGTAATTTGAGAGATACTTGGGAAGAAGGGCAGGCACGAAGTAGCTGGGAAAAAGGAAGCAAGTGCAGGGAAGGGAAGGGGCCAAAGTGACTCTGGTGTCTGGGTAGAAGTAGCGGGGTCTCTGGTGACGCCCTTCCCAGAGGTGAGCAATCCGGATGTGGGGAGAATGTGAGTTCAGTCTCCAGGACGCGGAATTAGAGGTGTCGGCAGGATGGCTGAGTCGCGGGGGTGGGGCAGGAGGGTGTTCGTCTTCAGTGGCTCATCCAAGCAATCGCTACTGTGTGCCAGTCACCGGGAGTTCGCAGTGAATCGGACAAGCTCCCTAACCTAGGGAGGGTTCCTTCTGGTGGGGAGGCAATTAAATAACTAAAGAGACAGAACAGGCACGGGTCATGAACCGTGCCACGGAGGACCTGAGGAAGAAATGGAGAGAAGGCGGCCAGCCTACCCTGCCTCTACCCAACCAGGCCTGTGAGGAACAAGCAGTGGTCAGATCCCTTGGCCTCACCAGTATAAGGAGGAGGTCCTGCCCGCTCCTGTGGCCTGTCCCTTGGACCCAGAGCTTCTCTTGCTCAGAGCACAGCACCCACAGTGCAGGGATCCTCTACTTTCCCCTGCCCTTGGCTTTTAGGGCAGAGGACTCTTTGCTGTGGCCTCTGCACCTTAGCTGTACCCACCCACATCAGAGCTCAGCAAGTGTGGGCAGCACGAGTGGATGAAAGGCTGTCCTGCGCTGAGCTGCAGGCTGCAGGGGTACAAATACACACAGATTGGTCCCTGATCTTCAAGAACTTAGAGCTGCAGAAGTGGATAAACCATACCCAGAGTCATGGTCAACCCAAATACAGGGAAAAAGAAAGATGTCAATGGGTATCTCACTCAGGCCCGAGGACTTCCTAGAGGGGGTGACGCTTACACCGGGTCTGGGAAGAATGGGTGGGTTTCTCCCGCTCCCACTTAAAAGAGTGGAAACTGCGGCCCAGAGCTACCTGGGAAGGGGCGTCAAAGGCAGGCTCAGGCCTAGAGGCTTGGGCTCTGGGTGCCTGCAAGGAGCCATGGATGCAGGAGTGTCACCTGCAGCCAGCCTGCTTTCAGAACTCTTCCTGGTCAGGGATGCACTCCTAGGAGCCGACGATAGATCAATCAAAATAAAAACAAGCAAGCAAAACCCAGTGGGTTCCCTCTACGGGTGGAATTCACTCCACGGGTCCCGCACTTGGGCAGGCTGCGGGCGGTACCCCTTTAAACGGCGTGGCACTCACCAGCCAGCCCTGCCAGGGTACTTCCCCAGCACCATGGGCACCGCCCCTCAGTCCCGCCGCGGCCGCCGCGGCCGCCGGGACCTTTCCCCTACTTTCCAGGTCCTCGGGCCCCGCCCCTCGCTCGGACCAAAACACGTGCCGCATCCCGCCCTGCCAGATCACGCCTCGACCAGGCTCCGATCACGCGGCTCCCCGCGGCGCCCATTGGCCGGCGGCGCAAGGGCCTGGCGCGGACTGGCTGGTGGGCGCCCGGCCCCGCCCCGGTGGGGGCGCGGTGTATTTTGGTTTGCCTTCGCGCCACGCCCCCACGGCCGCTCCCTCCGCGGCCG
>NW_024412419.1:7502639-7521000 GCF_014898765.1 Herpailurus yagouaroundi
GTGGTTTGTGGGTTTGTGGCCCGTGTCAGGCTCTGGGCCGACAGCTCAGAGCCTGGAGCCCGCTTCTGATTCTGTGTCTCCCTCTCTCTCTGCCCCTCCCCCACTCGTGCTCTGTCTCTCTCTCTCTCTCTCTCTCTCAAAAATAAATATTAAAAAAAAAAAAAGGCTAGAGGTTCTGTCCTCAAGGCTAAAACCTGTCATATTTTATTGAATTTTATTGCGAGCCTAATCTACCTGCTGAAATGTAAGCTCCCCCTTGACAGGGATCAGATCACATCCACCTGCCCCCGTGCCCATCCACCCATCCACCCCTCCATCTACCAGCCACCCCTCACCCATCCATCCATTTATCCAACACCCAGCAGCATTTAATGGAGTCCGTTGCGTTGGGGCAGAAACCCAGAGGTGAGTCATTCTAGTTTCTGCCCCCGGAGAGCTCACAGTCCTCTAGGTAAGACGCGGAAGCACACGAGGAACGTTTTGAGCAGCAAACAGGATAGAAGATCGACGGTCGGGGAGCGCGGTGCTGTGAGTGGCCGATGGCGCCACTGCAAAAGTCTCCTGGGGGGACATCTGAACAGAAGGTGAGGAGAAGGTTTTCCAGGCCCCGAAGAGGACGGCAGCGTGCGCAGAACAAGGATGCCGACAGACGCCCCAGGCTGCAGGTGCCAGAGGGTGGGGTGTGAGGGGCCCCGGCGGAGCGGAGAGGGTGTTGCCGGGGAGGTGGCCTGGTGTCTTCCCTAAGGGCCAGGCAAGTGTCGCTGAGGGCTCCCCGGGGCGGGAGTAGGGAAGCAGCCACACCCGCTCCAGGACTCACCTGGATCCTGCGGACGGATGTGGGGAGGCTGCGGGTCTTTGCCCTTCTCCCCCTTTCCTGAACTTCCCTTTCATGCCCACTCTCCACCGCCTCTCCTAGCTGAATTAACTGCCCGGCATTCTTTCAGGGACCTGTCATTGTAACCACACCCCTGTGTTCGCCTGTTTGTCCCCCCCCGTCCATAGACGGTGGGTTCCCTGGGGACAGGGGTGACAACCCCTCCCTGTGGCTTGTCTGTGTCCCTAAAGCCTAGCATCCTGCAAGGCTCAGGTGACTCCCTCAGTGTTTGTTAAATGTGAGAGGTGGGGGGCGGAATTTATGCTCAGGTCAGACCGCTCTGGCTGAAGGGACCGGAGGGGTGAGGCTGGGGCAGGAGTTCAGTTAGGAGACACTGACCAGCAGAGAGAAGGGAGCATGTTGAGAAATAGGTGGGCTTCGGGGCACCTGGGCGGCTGTCCAGTTAAGCGTCCGACGTCGGCTCAGGTCATGATCTTGGGGCTCGCGAGTTCGAGCCCCCACGTCGGGCTCTGTGCTGACAGCTCAGAGCCTGGAGCCCGCTTCGGATTCTGTGCCTCCCTCTCTCTCTCTGCCCCTCCCCCACTTGTACTCTCCCTCCCTCTCAAAAATAAATAAACATTTAAAAAGATTAAAAAAAGAAAGATGGTCCACGGCCACACCACCCTGAACGCGCCCGATCTCGTCTGATCTCGGAAGCTAAGCAGGGTCGGGCCTGGTTAGTACTTGGATGGGAGAAAGATGGTCTTTGAGAGGCAAAGGCTGTGAGGTCTCCACAGGAAAGGCGAGGAGGCGGGCAGCCCTGTCTCTCCCAGTGTCCAGTCCGAGGGCGCGCGTGCAGAGGCAGCGGGCAAGAGAGCGGCCTTCTTTTCCGCCAAGAGGTCTCGTAGGCCTTGGATTCCTGACCGGCCACTTCGCTAGCCTGGCTGAGGCAGGCCGACCCCCTGCAGCCCTGTGTTGCTAGAAGACATTCTACCTTTCTGAACTTTAATTTCCTCATTTGTGAAAGGAGGACCAAGTAAAGACAAGAGATAACATGCCCGTCTCAGCGTCCGGCACTTTAATTTCTCATGTAGAAGAAAACCTGAGTTGTTTCCTACCCCAGGGAGCCGGGGCCCCTTGAAGGGTAGCTGTTTGGGGCCCAGAAATACCAGAACAGGCTTACATCGTATTCTCGTATCGCCGGCTGCCTTTGACAATGGCAGGGACTGTGCTAAAGAGCAAAGAAGCCTTTCAAAGGGACGGCCATGGGCCAACTTGTGACAGCGTGAACATTAAAATAATAGAAACACGATCCATTCCTGCCCAAGAGGGAGTAACAAGAACGAATACCCCCTCCCATCTGAAAGAGCGAGGGCACGATGCCAGCTTTTCCAAGGAACTGGACCTTAGGCCATGAAAGACGGTCACCCTGAGAGACAGGAAGTCAGTGGGGTGAACGCTACAATCGCCACCGTTTGCTGCCTTGAGGAAGTGTCCAGGCTGCCGTGGAGGGAGGGGAAACCAGGCAGGACCCAGAGGGGTCCCTGATTGAGATGGCACTGACGGTCCAGGGACACTAAGGCGGTGAGACATCACAGGACAGAGCGCCGGAGAAGAGAGGACCGTACAGAGAATCCTGGAGACCCGCCGAGGTGCCCCTGAGCAATCCGCGCGTGCACAAACCTCGGGGGCGTCAACACCCTGAAGCCAAAGGGAGCCGTGTCACACACGGGCAGGGGTCCGTTTTCTGGGCCGAGGGGCCATCGCTCCTATCGGCTTCTCGAAGAGTGACTTGACACGGTTAGACGTCTTCTGAGAACGAGGCTGGTCGGAGGAGGCACAAGGGGTACACGCAGGGGGACAGGACACTGGCCGGGCCAGCCCTGTGCCCACCGGGCTCCATGTTCAAATCCAGGGAGATGGCTGTGCGTGCAAATCCGGGGAGCCGTGACACAAAGTGGCCAGGCAGTGTCGCTGTGGGATACCGAAGTACCGCAGAGGGGGTGGCGTGATCCCGCCCCCCGAAAAAGACCCTAAGACGTTGGCCTTGGCAGCGGCTGGGACCCTTGAGGCAACCGTGTTTTCTCACAAGGCCCAGAGCCTTGTGGTTGGCCTCAAGGGGGCACGATGGAGCATGGGGTCCCCAGGCCTGTGAGTACGTGGCCGGGGGACCTCTCAAACATAACACAGGGAATACCAGAAAGATGCAGAATTCCTGCTGGTAGATGGGGGGGGGGGGGTGCTGAGGCCATGGGTCCTCGCTGGTAGCCTCAGGGGCATCCCCGAGGAAGAGCTGTGCCCTCTTGGTAGACCAGACCCCAGACCCCAGACCTGACTGGCCTCCTGCGGAGCACAGACCAGCCCCTCCACCTACACTGAGGGGCCCGACAGGGTCCCCCTTCCTCACGACCAGGCCCCCACTTCTTACCTATATGGGCTTTGCAGTGACAGAGCACGCAGCCAGCCGTCTGTCATTTAAGCCTCCCGGTAACCGTGGGCGGCAGGCTGGACAGACCTCTGCCCGCTGGAAAAATGACGCTAAGATGCCGGGATCACTGGAAAGTGAGGCCAAGACCAGAGTCCGGGCCTCCTCCCTCCACGAGGCGCTCTCCTAGCTCTCGCTGCAGAGAGAAGCCGATCGGCCTCCAGACTGAGCTTGGCTACTTCCGGCCCCACGTTTTCCGAGGACGCGTGAGCAGCGGGGCCTGCAGGGTCCAGACCCAATGGCTCCCTGCACCTGCTTGCCCGGCACTCGGCTCGCTATCACATGTGCATTTTATACCTCCAGGGCTCACCTAGCACAGACCCTGGCAGGGAGCAAACCCTCTTCAGGTACTTGTACAAATTACACACACACACACACACACACACACACACACACACGCCATGGTTCTGTGACCTGTGCTTCACTCGCGTAAGGTGCCACCAAGGTCGTATTATTTTTATTTTCCACTCGGATTCTCTCCTGCCAAATTAGTAGGAACCTCAGCCCTTCCCTCTGTACTTTCTCCGCTTTCCCTACAAACTGTCCGAAGCCTCTTGGGGCTCAGCCAGCCCACGTTGGGATTGTTCCAGCTGCAGCTCCCCAGGGATGGAGCCAAGAAAGCCAAAGCGACGCTGCCACGGGTGATTCTCGCTGCCAAGTGGTGTCACCGCTGACAGCTGGCCACAGGCCCCTGACACTGGTGGAAGTCGGGGTCTGGGCAGGGCAGTCCCATGCCCTTAGCACTACACGAAACCACGCGCTCCTTCGGTCTCCTGTGTAGCCACACCCCCCAGACACCGGCTACACGGGGCGTCCGTCAGGACTTACACCGAGTGTCGCCTTTCCTTCCCCGTGTCCACACCCCACAGAAAAAGCAGCTTTTCCTTTCCAGCTCTGGAAACTGAAGATTTCAGCACGCCAGAACATAGAGCCCTGGCCACCTGTCAAGCTGGGATTTGTCCCCGGGGGTCCAGATGTCAGCACACCAAAGGTCTGATTTCGTGTTGCCTCTTTCCTGAGCCTCAGACGTGTTTTATCCTCCCGATGACACCCAGGAAGGCCTTTCCTCTGCCTAATTATCGCCAGAAGGACCTCCACCCACGTGGATTAGACCTTCAGTGGGGCGTCGGCTACACTTCTCCCACGGCCTTTACCTTCTCCAGAGTGAATACGTGTTTCTGGGCGTGCCGGCCCCTGGAGACAGCACATCGTGCCGAACGGAGACCAGAGCTGACTCACGCACGAACCTGGCATCCAGTGGAGGGCCAGTCTCCAAGTGGCAGGGGCTCGGAAGACGCAGCCCTGGGCAGCGTTGAGCAGGGCCTCCAGGGGGGCACAGCGCGTGAAAGGCAGCCCGGTGTGAAATGGCTTGAGCCTCTGGACCACAAGGGGCACCAGGGTGGCTCAGTTGGTCGGTTCAGCGTCCGACTTCGGCTCAGGACAACTCAGGATGATCTCCCGGTCCGTGAGTTCGAGCCCCGCGTCGGGCTCTGTGCTGACAGCGCGGAGCCTGGAGCCCGTTTTGGATTCTGTGTCTCCCTCTCTCTCTGACCCTCCCCGTTCATGCTCTGTCTCTCTCTGTCTCAAAAATAAATAAGCGTTAAAAAAAAAAAATTTTTTTAAGTCAACATTAAAAACTTAAAAAAAAAAGAAGACACTTTTCTGAATCCAAGAAATTAAAAAAAGAAAAAAAAGACCTGGGAACAACTGCTTCGCTTTGGTTACAGGCATTCACCTTGACTTCCACACAGACTGCAGCCACGACATGAGGAATTTTATTTTCTTAACACTTTCGTGTCCTTAAGGGTTGTGTGAGGTTTCCCCTGGACGAGGCAGGGCTATCATCTTTCTCTCGGAAACGTTTTCTGCTTTAACAAAATAACGACGTAAACTTGTGAACACTTTACATCATTGAATTCAAGGCCTTGTCCTTGAATAACATTTTAACTTCTCTTAAAAGGAGTGTTTCATATTATTAAAACAGTAATGGCTGTCATCTCTGATCAAAAGAGAGGATTGGGGCTTGGATGGGGCATAGCTGTCACTGTCAAGGTCCTGGTCCATCCCTCAGGGGCGGCTGTGGGAAGGCTCCGTCGGGCCCGTCCTCTGGCTCAGCGGGAAGAACCTCCCAGCCATGGAACGGCCCATCAAAGGCTCTCTTGTCGAGTAACAAAAGTTCATGGCAACATCCGCCTGCTGATGACGGCAGCAGGCCCGTGGGTCTGGGGACGGTGCCAACGGGCCCTTCGTCAGCTCCCGAGATGCTCTCGCACCTTGCGGGCGACGCCAGGGAGGTGGTAAATGCAACAAGCTGAGACCCATCCTGGTTTCGGCCACAGCTGACGTCGCCCCCACGTGCCCCTTTGTTCCGACGCCCTTCTACCTTCTACCCGGTGGGAAGAGAGTAAAACAGTCCCATCAGGCCGTGGTCTGCCGAGAGCGGGTGTCCCTCAAGACCTCCTACAGGTGCACAGGGGCGCCCACCCTCAGCAGGCGGGGGGCAGCCCTGTGCCCCAGCGGGTGGCGGAACAGCAGGGATCAAGGAAGCCCAGAATTGTCTAATTCCAGACTGTCAGGGCCAGATTGCCCGGAAGAGCCTCCAGGACCCACTTTCTGGAGAGGGAAACTGAGGCCCACAAGGGGAAAGTGGCTGCAAGGGAGTGCGAGAGGGAGGATCAGAACTCGGGGCTCCAGCTCCCGGCCCTGTGCTCCCCTCTGTCACCCGGGCCCAGCACCAGGAAGGAAGCATCACATGAGGTCTGAAGCTTAGACTCAATCCCTCCTACCCCAAGGGAGGCTGGGGCCCCGGGGGCCTGGGTCTCACCTGGGAGCTGGTTAGAAATGCAGAGTCTAGGCCCTGCCCCGGGACCCACAGAGGGCAGCTGGAGCCGGTGAGCCGGTGAGCTGTGCCCAGCCCAGACGGAGAGAGGGCCATCGGAGAGGGGAAGGACCTTGTAGACAAGCCCTCCCCGGGGACTGAGAGGAGCCTCTGGGAGATCCCCTGCCCACGCGCCTGTGGGGCAGCCCCGGGGTCTCTCTTCAGGCCATGGTCGGCACGACGGACCCCTGGAGCCAGCTTGCTGGAAGCCGGGTCTTTTGAAAGAGCCGGGAGTAACTGCGTGTTGGAGGGGGCTCAGCTCCAGCCAGAGCCTGGACAGGGGGAGGTGAGGCGCCACCCCAGTCCGGTCAGGTGGGACCGGTGGCAGAGGAGCGGCGGAGGCGGGCGGGGGCGGGGGCGGGAGCAGGGGGGCCTGCCAGGCGGCGGCAGCGGCCTCAGCGGCCTCAGCGGCCTCAGCGACAGTATTCCTGCTCGATGCTGGCCATCAGCGCCTCCTCTGAGTAGTCATACGAGACGGCGGGGATGTCCGACTGCCCGTCTGGCCTCCCGTGGCTGCCGTCTGGGGCTCTGCGGGCCGGAGACACGGACAGGGTGTCAGGAGGTAAGATGTCACCTTCAAACTCGTCATCTCTACAATGGCCCCTTCGTGGACTCCTGATCCGTCCTAAGACCCAAACTGAAAACCTTTGTGGGATACCTTCGTAATCTTTTCCATGAGCAGGCCTCTGCCTGCTTCTCTGGCTTCGTTGCCCATGACATTATCCGCTAAGACCTCACTTCCCCCTACTTACCCAGGTGAGGAAGCCAGCGGCTGGGAAGTTTAAGGGTCAGGGCCCTCAGGGTAGAAGGGCCAGGGGTCAAATCCCAGCTCTGTCACTTACTAGCTCTGCGACCCTGGCCGAGGCATTTGCAGCTCTGAGCATCAAATGTTTTCCCTCTAAAACGGAGCTGTGTTCAGGGGCGCCTGGGTGGCTCCGTCGGTTCAGCGTCAGACTTCAGCTCGGGTCATGATGTCACAGTCCGTGAGTTCGAGCCCCACGTGGGGGCTCTGTGCCGACAGCTCGGAGCCTGGAGCCTGCTTCGGATTCTGTGTCTCCCTCTCTCTCTGCCCCTCCCCAGCTGGCTCTCTGTCTCTCTCTCTCTCTCTCTCTCTCTCTCAAAAAATAAATAAATAATACAATATGATACCATACAACAAAATAAAACGGAGCTGGGTCCATAAATTCATTCTAGGGCATAAATAATATCGTGTGCAGACAGCGTGTGACACTGAATCTTACACGCTACACAGCCCCTCGCAAATGTGACTGACTGCAGACATCCGTTTGCCTGACTGACTCGCTGGGCCTGCGCCCTCGGGGGTCACACAGGAGGTGCGGCATTCGGACAGGACTGGACGCGGGAGAAGCGACCACAGTCAGACCCCTGTTCCTGCTACCCAGCCTTCAGAAAGTGCTTCCCTCCAGCCTACACCTGATGGTTCACCCCCTGACTTTCTGGACTTTGTAGGGACTTTTGGGTGGTGTTCGCTGTACCCCAAACTTCCCTTTCCTTCCGGCCGCTCCCCGGTCGTGTCGCAGGGACCTCCCACCTGCCTGCCGGAGGCTCGCTGCTGTGCTGGAGAGGGAGCCCGCACTGCCCTGCCCGTCGTAGCGCTGGGCCGGCTCCCCTCTTCCAGGTCCGTTTCCCCACCTATGAACACAGGTGGCCGGGCTGGGGGATCTTCAGCGGCAGGTGCAGACTGGAGCCACCGCGATCGCCAGGCTTCCCCTCCTGGGGCCTCAGCTTCTGTGGCCCAATCCCCAGAGACCTCAGGGGAGGCCAGCCGTCCGCAAAGCCAGCCTGACCGGCCCAGCCCTGATGCTTCTACATGTCTCCGCCCTCGTCCCTCAGAAGGACGCAGATGTCATCAAGGATGATCAGGTCTCGGGGGTCAAAGGTTTTCACGTTTGGTCAAGGCCCCCGTGGCCAGGGTTTACATCAAACAGGCCTTTCCAAGAAGCATCTGTGAGATGCCTACTATGTGCCCAGTGCTGTGAGGGACCAGGGATGAGTCAGAGACCCATCCTGCCTTCCTGAGGCTGGGCGAGGGTATAAGCCCGCCTGTCCTGTGTAGCTGCTACGTTACAGGTCACAAGTGTGGAGGCTGGGTGGCAATCAAGGAGGGAGAGACGCCAGCTTGATGAGGACAGAGGGGAGGGAGAGAGTTTGGGGGGGGGGGATATATTTTAACCGGGCTTTGAAGGATTTTGCTCATCAACATTTTATTACAAAGACTTCCAAACATAGAGAAAGGTTGAAATTGTAGATCCAACGATTAAGTAAATACATTTTCTTTTTTTTTTTTTTTTTTTTGCTGTATTTATCACAACATCCACTTCATCTGATTTCTGCAGGTATTTCATAGCAAACTGCAGATGTTGGGATATTTCTCCCAGAAATGCCGCTCTGACAGGTTCTGACAGCAGAGCTGGGGGTGGGGGAGGAGGCAGGGAAGGAAGTGTGGCCACCGCCGCCGCCCCAGAGAGCTGCATGGGGCGGGGGGGGGGGGGAGTGGGGAGAAGGGCCACGGAGGAGCCACAGCAGGTGTGGGGCAGGAGACCTGCTGCTCACTCCCCGAGGGGGTTCTCCTCAAAGGCTGCGGAGCCCAAGTTTGGGGACCAGAGGCAGGCTGCCGCCTGTCCTGACCTTGGGGAGGGTCAGCGCCCCCACAGAGCTTGCCTCTGTGACCCTGTCCTCCTTCCCAAGGCACCGGGGCAGGCCGACAGAGCCTGACAGGGCCAGCAAGTAAGTAGACTCCTGGGGAAGGTGGGGACACCTGAGGGGCGTCCTGGAGTGCGGCCTCTTCTCTCGAAAAGAAGAAATTCATTTGTGGCAGAATTTAACCCTTCTAAATTCCTCGGGTTGGTGGAAACTGGAGAAAGTCACGCTAATTCTCTTCAAAATCAGTGGAAATATTCATCCAGGACTGAGCTGTGGGCGGTTTGTTCCTGGGGACCCATAGGCAGGCCTATCCCCATGTCCCCAGGTCCCCAGGAAAGAGCCACATGCTCGGGCGCCCCCCGGGGCAGGCGTTACAGTGGGACATGCTGTCCCGCCCCAGCTCACGAGACCACACCCGGCTGCCAAGGGCGAAGCCCACTTCCTCCAGGCAGGCAGAGCCGTGAGAAGGGTTTGAAGGAGGCCCGGGGCTCTCCGTGATGCTGATAAGGCTCTGGGCCTTGACTGCTGGTGCAGGGGTGGGGGTGGGGGTATGTGCTCTCACCGCTTCACCCTCTACGCCAAGCTGGGGTCCCAGCAGGCACTTAGTGCCCTCTCTACAACCCAGACCTTCCCGCCCTCCGTGCCCTCACCGCCCTGTGCCCAGATACCACCTGCCTGCACACGGCGTCCTCGGCTAGAGAGGCTACTCTGACCGCCCCCTCCCCTCGGTGAACTCCCACGTGCCTTCAAACCATTGTCATCGTCCCCAACTCCTCCGTGAGCCCTCAGGCTGCTCCTGTCCCCTCTCTGACCGCTGCCTGCACTTCTGAAGAGACCACGCTCCTCCGGGAAGGACCCCTGCAAACGTGTGTCAGATAAGGGGCCCCTGGGTGGCTCAGTCCGTTAAGCAGCTGACTTCAGCTCAGGTCATGATCTCACGGTCTGTGAGTCTGAGCCCCACGTCGGGCTCCGTGCTGACAGCTCGGAGCCTGGCGCCTGCTTCGGATCCCGTGTCTCCCTCTCTCTCTCCTCCTCCCCTGCTCAATCTCTGTCTCTCAAAAATAAATAAACGTTAAAAAAAAAAGGTTTTTTTTAATGTGTGTTAAATAAGGGAAACCAGCAGCGTTCTTGCCCTGAAACCATTTGGAATCAGTAAGAAAAACAACTGTCAAGCCCAAAGTTTGACACCTGTCCCCACCCATGGCCCTGGATACCACAGTCACCCACATGCCAGTGACAGGGCGGATCACGGTCATCAGACTGGAGGTGAGGAAGCCAGGAGGGCAGGGTCCGGGGGGGGACCGAAAAAGGGGCCCAAGTCATTGCCTCCTGCTGGGCTGCTGGTCACTCGGCCCAGAGCCAGGCGGGATGGCCTGGAACAGACAGAGAAAGCCTCGTCTCCGGGCCTGGGGTCCTCAGCTAACCCTACAGGGGTTTTAAAAGCACTTTCCCGAGAAAATTGTAATGCCATCACAGGAGACCCATCTGTCATCCCTTCAGGGTATAAACTCCTGAAGGCTGAGGCCCACGTCTCCTCCGCAAATGCGCCCCTGCACACAGTTTCGGAGCGAACGAGCGAGGCGTTTCGGAGCGAACGAACGCCCCGGATGACCTGGGTCAGGCTGGCCTTTCTCAGGAGGAAGATCAACGCGGCTGGGAGGTGTAGGGCTTCTGAGCTCCTGTGGCTGGGGCCCTCCCTGTAAGGACAGGGCCGCATCTGGATGGCGACCTGTGAGCCACAAGGGCTCTGCGGGCAGCTGGAGCCAACACAAGAACCTGTGGCTTCGGAGACATCGGGGCGGGCGGGGGGAGGGGCTCAGTCGGTTAAGTGTCTGACTCTTAAGTGTCAGGTCATGATCTCTCAGTTCACGGGATCGAGACCCGCATGGGGCTCTGCGATGATGGTGTGGAGCCTGCTTGGGACTCTCTCTCTCCCTCCCTCAAAGTAAATGGCAGAGGCAACGTGCTGGCCCCAACCTATCACTTACCCGTAGACACTGCTGCTCCCTGGGTGGTCGTCAGCGCTCTGCTTTGAGGACACCTGGAAAAGGACAAAAGGAAGGAGCATCAAAATTTGCCCCGCCTAACGGCCTTCTGCCGGCCGATGACAGCCACCACCATGTTCAACCCGGGACTAGGCAACCCAGCGCCGAAAAGTTGCCCTCCCGCTTTCTAGTTCGTCCGCTTATTTCACAGGTGGGAGGGCTGAGGCTGGGGGAGGGGGCGACTTTGCAAAGCTCACACAAAGCAACTCCCTGCCTCCCAGCCAGGTACCCCTGCTACCCCCTTATCTCTCATCTCCAGGGGTCACCGTCCGCCGTCCTCTCTGCTCGGCCAAGCTGTCTCTGTCCCAAGACAAGGGTGCACGGACACGGTGCACAGCTGTGTGTGGGCTTTTCCGGGAGTCAGTGCCTCGCCCCATAGGTCGCACACAACTTTAGAACGAGCCTGAACACCTGCTCATGCAAGTCTTCCCCCGCCCCCCCTTTTTTTTTAAAAAGAGTCTTGACCACCCTTGGTTCTTTGCATTTCCCTATATACGTATGGAGACCAACTTGTCACACTTTATGGGAAGAAAAAATCTTGGGGATTTTGTTGGGTTTATATTAAACTATGGATCATTTGGAGGGAACTGATATCTTCTCCATTCATTCAGGGCTTCTTTAATTGAGTCTTTTTTTTTTTTTTTAGCAACGATTTTTTTTTTAATTTTTTTTTTCAACGTTTATTTATTTTTGGGACAGAGAGAGACAGAGCATGAACAGGGGAGGGGCAGAGAGAGAGGGAGACACAGAATCGGAAACAGGCTCCAGGCTCTGAGCCATCAGCCCAGAGCCTGACACGGGGCTTGAACTCACGGACCGTGAGATCGTGACCTGGCTGAAGTCGGACGCTTAACCGACTGCGCCACCCAGGCGCCCCGCAACGATTTTAAGTGGATTTATTATTTTTTTCTTTTTGAGAGAGAGAGAGAGAGAGCAAGAGAGAACGGTGGAGGGACAGAGAGAGAGGGGGAGAGAGAATCCCAAGCAGGTTCCACACTTGGGGCTCGATCCCCCAAGAGCTTGACTGACTGAGCCACCCAGTTTAGTCTTTGAAGGAATTTTTTCATTTTCCCTGTGGGGACCACGGACCAGTTCCTAGATGGTTGGTGTTTGCAATGCTATTATCAACAACATCTTTTTATTTTTATTTTTTTAAATTAATTGTTTTCTGAGGGAAAGAACACGACTGCACGCAAGAGGGGAGGGGCAGAGGGAGAGAATCTTAAGCAGGCTCTATGATCAGCACAGAGCCTGATGTAGGGCTTGATCTCACGACCGTGAGATCATGACCTGAGCTGAAACCAAGATTCTGATGCTTACCCAACTGAACCATCCAGTCGCTCCATCAACATCATCTTTTTTTTTTTTTTTAATGTTTATTTATTTTTGAGAGAGAGAGACACAAAATCTGAAGCAGGGTCCCCGCTCTGAGCTGTCGGCACAGAGCCCGACATGGGACTCGAACTCATGAACCAAACTGTGGGATCATGACCTGAGCCGAAGTCGAATGCTTAACCAACTGAGCCACCCAGGAGCCCCTACGTCATCTTTTTAAAATAAAATTTTATTTTATATCTCTTGTTGTTGCAAAAATATAACAGAAATGTATATATTGGTGAGGGGGGTGGTCAGTGAACTTACCAATTCACTTGTTAATTTTAATAATCTACTTATAGATTCTCTTTGTATTGTTTTTGTTCCCATTCACATTCTCTGGGAATAATGGCCATTTGAGTTCCCCCTAACCTTTCTGTACTCCTGGCACCACATGGAAAGAGGTGATGATAACAGCCATCTTTGTCTTGCTCCCTTATTGAAAGGGAAAGTTTCTATTGTTCCACAGCATAACGTCTGCTGTGGTTTTTTTCTCGAGCGTTCTTGATCCGACCCTCATCTGGCTGCTATGCTCGGGGTCATTTCTCCAGTTCTGTCTTCCAGCTCGCCAATCTTCTCTTTGTGCCGGTCTAATCTCCCGCTAACCTGCACCTCAGGACCTTTAACTTTGTTTATTCTAGCTTCCATTTCTCCAAGTTCTGTTTGGTTCTTTTTCAAATATACTAGGGCACTTTCTCTAGGCCCTTGTCCTTTGCAGGTATTTTCTTTCTTTCTTTTTTTTTTTCAACGTTTTTATTTATTTTTGGGACAGAGAGAGACAGAGCATGAACGGGGGAGGGGCAGAGAGAGAGGGAGACACAGAATCGGAAACAGGCTCCAGGCTCCGAGCCATCAGCCCAGAGCCCGACGCGGGGCTCGAACTCCCGGACCGCGAGATCGTGACCTGGCTGAAGTCGGACGCTTCACCGACTGCGCCACCCAGGCGCCCCTGCAGGTATTTTCTTTAAACAGAATAAACATAAATTGATTATAACCTGTGCCTGGTAATCCAAATAACTGAGGTCTTCACTGATCTATTTTTTCAAGATTTTATTTTGGGAGCACCCGAGTGGCTCAGTTGGTTGAGCATCCGTTCGACTCTTGATTTGGTTCCAGTCATCAGTGCAGGGTCGTGAGATTGAGCCCCACACTGGGTTCCGTGCTAAGCGTGGAGCCTGCTTAATATTTTCTTTCTTTCCCTCTGCCCCTCTCCCACGCTCACACAAGCTCTCTCTCTTTCTCTCCCAAATAAATGAAATGCAAAATTTTTTTTAATTTTATTTTTAAGTAATCTCTACGCCCAATGTGGGGCTCAAACTCACAACGCTGAGATCAAGAATTACTCTCTCCACCAACTGAGCCAGCCAGGTGCCCTTCTGACTACTATTTCTTCTAGTTTCCACTGGGTCCCTTGCATAGTTGGTTTTTTTTTTTTAACGTTTTATTTATTTTTGAGAGAGAGAGGGAGAGAGCACAAGCAAGGAGGGGCAGAGAGAGAGAGAGAGAGAGGGACAGAGTATCCAAAGCAGGCTCTGTGCCAACGGTGGAGAGCCTGACGTGGGGCTCAAACTCACCAACAGTGAGATCATGACCTGAGTAGAAGCTGGACACTCAACTGACTGAGCCACCCAGGTGCCCCACAGTCGGTTATTTTTTTTATGGTTTGCTGCTCATTGTCCCTGGAAACTTCTTTGTGAGTATCCTCTGAGGCCTAAGAGTAAGATGACTTTTGCCAGGCACCTCAGGGGCGTTTCCAGTCTGGGACCACTTGAGATTAAACCTATGCATTCAGGCCTGGTATAGGGACCTTACTTATTCTGCAGACATTGGGAAGGTTTAAAGGTTTTGTGTTTTCATTGTAATAGTACAGCAATTGTGTTTCTCATTCCATGATCCTACACTGTGAAAAGAGAGGACTTTGCCTCCATAGGATGCTGTTTATATTCTCTCCACATTCTCTTTCAAAGCCCCCCTCCCTCCTCTGAGTCGGAGGTGTAATCACACAGATCAATCATTCAGCAGCCATTCACCCAGCGCCCCCAGCGTGCCCGGTGCTCTACCAGCTGCCATGGAGACATGCGCTCCACGTTCTTGAGGTGCTGGCGACGTCACTGGAGAAGGAAGTCTTAGACACATTAAACAGCTGGCAATATGTGTAAGAGCACAGAGACTGTGGGGGTGTGCAGTTGAATAGTGTGGGCATGTGGTAGTCAAGGGCATGAATTTTGAAAGAGTAACAGACCAAACCCTGCCCTACCAGCTACGAGGTTGTGGGTGGTTTTCCTGACCTTTGCTTTTCTTCCTTCCTTCCTTCCTTCCTTTCTCTTTCTTTCTTTCTTTCTTTCTTTCTTTCTTCTTTCTTTCTTTTTCTTTCTTTTAATGTTTATTTATTTTTGAGAGAGATAGATAGAGAGCTAGTGGGGAAGAGGCAGAGAGACAGGGGGAGATAGAGAATCCCAAGCAGGCTCCATGCTGTCAGCACGGAGCCCAACGTGGGGCTTGAACTTGCAAACTGTGAGATCGTGACCTGAGCCGAAACCAAGAGTCAGACGCTTAATTGACTGAGCCACCTGGGCACCCCTGGCTTCCCATGTGAAACGCAAGTTTTCTGTGAGATATTTTAGGGTGATTCCAAAGTGCCTGGCACTTAGTAAGTTCTCAGTAACTATCAGCTGTTATTGTTTCTATCATCGGACCGATGCTGTATTCTATACTGTCGTCTAGTTATTAACCTGTTAACGTTACTTAGTCCTCCCCAGCAAGAGTATCAGTTCTCCCAAGTTTACAGCTCTCCAAGCTGAGCACACAATAAACACGAAATATTTCCCAAATTAAGTTGTATGTCAAGTTGCTGGGTTGTTATAATGTTGAGTTTAAAATCTGTACAGCAGTCGGCATAGTTGAGTAAAAATAGCATTAATACGGAAAAGGGTTCAAATCTCAGTTCTGCCATTTAATAATGATATGCCTCCGGGTGGATTGTGAGGCTCTCTGGGCCTCAGTCTACCCGTCTGCATAATGGGGACTTACCCATTATCCATCCAGCTCATCCTTAGTGTAACACCCATCCTATCGACGACCAATAAGTATCCGAACCAACGTCCGATCTAGAGTGACGTCTGACAAAGCTCCCCTGGAAGGTAATCGGAGCACATGAAGAGGTTGGCCCAGGGAACATCTTGGTCTTCAATGCGTAAGGAGAGGGTCTGGTACGACATGTTGTTCCCGGAGAAATACGTTCTGACATGTTCCTTGGGAAACGTCCGTGGTGGGAAATGGAAGGAAGCACGCACTGGGTATGTCCTGCCAACCCAGGCCCTGTGGGGGTGGGCAGTGGACGGCCAGCCAGCTTCAATGCATTGTCCGCATTGTTCTTGCCCGCCCAATGCTGTCTGCAAGTGGGGGCTGGCCGCATGGCAGAGGTGCACAGCCCCGTCTCAGGGGTACCCCCAACGGGTACCGCTGTGGCCGCTGGTGACTGGTGATCGTGCTATGGGGGAGCCAATATCATGGCACGTTTCTTTGAACACTCATTGTTGCCTCTGGGGGGTATAAAGATGAAGAGGAGACGACTCCCAGGTCAGCAGGGAATTCACAATAGGAAGAGGGACAGAGAGTGGGGGGTGGAGCAAAGACAGAGGACAGGAAGTGATACACACAGACACAACTCACACACACACTTACCTCCGCTGCCTCCCGAAGCCACCCATCCCCTCTCAGAGCAGTGCAGACTATCCAAATGCTCTTTTTGGTTGAAAAAAAAAATGCCTTATTGGCGTAAAATACACATAGCCTAAAATTTACCATCGTAACCATTTTTAAGAGTACATTTCGGTATCACGTACATTCATAGGGTTGTGCGACCAATCTCAAGAACTCTTTCCGGCCTACAAAACAGAAACTCGGGCTCGTTAAACAACTCCCGGTCCCTGTGCACATCCCTGGTAACCACCCTTCTATTGTCTATGAATCGGAGTGGCCGCTTCATTTAAGAGGAGCCGTACAATATTTGTCCTTTTCTGTCTCGCTTATTTCAGTTGGCATGTCTTTGAGTTGCATCCCTGCTGTAGCATGTGCCGGAATTTCCTTCCTTTTCAAGGCTCAATAATACCCCGCAGGACACACGCACCGTATCTTGTTGATGCCTGCTTTGGATTCTCTTGGGCACGTCGGAAAGTTCTCGTTCATGTCGGTACCAACCTGCCTCCCTACAGCTTTCAGTCACTGGGCCCGCGTGCACGCTGAGAGACGCCAGAGAAGAAAAGTAGTCCTTTTACCCAACCACCCTGGAGCTACTTTTTATGGTGTCATCCTGTTTGGACGCTTGTTCCCTCTTGTCAGCTTCTGGAACCAGCTTCTGTCGTCACCTGCTTTGGCTTTCCCCTATACCCCCCAGACGGTGTCATAGGGTTGTTACAAATGTAGTTTCTCCCATCGGGAGGGCAACCGAGGGTCAAACCTTCGCAGGATCAGCCTGACGGGGACGCACTGCCGGCCACGCAGGGCAGCGACGACGCGGAACCGCATCCGCCACGTGAACACCATCCCCCACGTGAACCGCACACCCTACGGCGGGGTTCGGAAGGAAGGTCATACTCTTGCTTTTGTAATGTCCCTGATGGCTCAGCCCTGTTCCGTCTGCTTAACGTTTGCTGAGGCTTCGTTCTGTGCCTGCGGTTTGAACGCGGGGTCCTTTCCTTGCCAGTTTGTTTAAGCCTTTAACTTGACTGTCTCACAGGCGGACTGTGTTAGACGCCCTCCCAGAGACACGGCTTGCAGAAGCCGCCGGGGAGCTTGGATGAAAAGCAAAGACACAGCGGCCCCTGCCGGCCGCTCCAGACCTAGTGCAGCCACGAGTTCCGGCCGCCTGCCAGCTGGCGGCCTGCCACCCCTGGGCCAGACAGACACCGGGCCGGTGGGGGGCCGGTGGGGGGCCATGGCGCCTGGGCTGGGGCCGGCCGTGGGAACTGGGCTGAGCTCAGGGGAGCGCGTGAGTGCGTATGGGCGGGCGGGGGATGTGTCATCACTCGAGATCTTACCGAGGCTTTGAAGAAGCCAGAGCTGACGGAGAAGCAGAAAAGAGGAGGAGGAAGTGAATAAGACGGTCTCTTGCAGTCTCCTCAGACTCTTACAACTAAGGGTTTTCGAGAAAGGTGAGGTATCAATGGTGGATTTTTAGAAAATCCACTGCAGCTTTTATTTGCCAAAATGTACACATTCTGCTTCTTTTGTTTAGAGATTCCTCCCCACTAAGTCTTCGTGGTTAACAGATTTGTATGTATATATACATACACATATCAAGGACGCGGTAATTGGCATAGAACAAGCCACAGATGCTGAAAGAATTCAATTTGGTTGGCTTCGACAAGTGTATGCCGACCATCATCGCAGTCATGCCCTCTGTGGTCCCTCCTTCCCTCCGCTGCCCTGCTGTCTCCAGGCAACCATTGATCTGCTTCCTGTCACTGCAGATTCGTGTACTTTCTTTGGAAGCCAAGACGCATGGAATCACAGAACGCGCACCCATTTTCTGGCTTCTTTCATTCAGTATAATGATTCTGAGATCCATCCATGTTGTAACAATAACTCACTCTCTTAAAAAAAAAATAACTTTTTTTTTTTTTTAGGTAAACTCTACACCCAACGCTGGGCTTGAACTCATGACCCTGGGATCAAGAGTCATGTGCTCTACAGACTGAGCCAGACAGGCGCCCCAGTAGTTTGCTCCCTTTTGCTGCTGGGTAATATTCCACAGCACGGATAGACTTTCCCCTTCTTCGTTGGTGAAGAATTATCCTTCTTTGAAGCTCACGTTTGTTTGGTTGATTGGGTATTTTATGTTTCATTACGGACATTGGAACACAGGCAGTAGAGAGAACAGTGTAAGGGAATTCCTGGTACCCGACCTCCCGGCCTCAGCCATTTCCAGGGTTTTGCCCTCGGACCCAGCCCTCCCACCGCCAGCGGGCGCTCCTGTCCCCACCCAGCCCCTGTCCGCCGCTTCCCAGGGAGCAAACGCTGCGGGCCACGGTGGGTTCTGCAGTAGACCTGTTCTGCATTGTTAAAATGACAACCAGACTTTTTCAAAAAAACAGGTTCTG
>NW_024412419.1:7521010-7529546 GCF_014898765.1 Herpailurus yagouaroundi
TCCACGAGGCCCCGCCTTCCGGAGCCCCCACCTCCCTCCACGAGGCCACGCCTTCCGGAGCCCCCACCTCCTCCATGAGGCCACGCCTTCCGGAAAGGGTTGCGGGAGAGAAGGAAGGCCAGGCGGCGCCGGAGAAGCTAAAAGGGGCGGAATTGGAGGAAAATGACAATAAATTGCATTTATATAGCCTTTTATCACCTTATAAATCACACTCACGTACGTTGATCACATAATTATAAACACCGAGGGCTTGGCTAGACTCACAGATGGGCTACAGTTGGGCCTGTTGCCCACCCTAGGGTCCTCCCAAACCCAGCCGGTGTGTCCTTGCACCGGCAGGGAAATGACCTGGCGAGGATCCTGGGCCTGCCGGACCCTTGGGCAACTCCCCCTGCTGAGCCCCCGAGGCCTCCGATGTAAATGAGATGTGGGCCTCATGGTCTCTCAGGACCCTTCAGTGCTAGCAATCTGATCCTCAAACTAAAGAGACTACCGACGTTGGCCGTCGGAAAAAGAGTCCAGAGGCCACCTTAGCTGGTGGCCTTGGGCTGGGAGCTACCTTCCTTGCCGGCCACGGGCCCCTGGCATTGAGAAACGCAAGAACCCCCCGTTCTGCCCCGGCCACTGCTGGCCCTCCTTCACCGGAGCGCAGGTAGGGCTGGTCCCACGCCCGAATCTGAATCACCTGTCCCAGAAAGTCTTCGCCAGCGCCCCCCGGAGGTCATGCACGCTGCGCGACACCCTGCCCACTGCATTCCTTCACCTCTACGCCCAGCGCTCAGTAGCAACTGCTGAGGCCTGGCGGCGGGCCAGGCGCGGCGGGACCGTGATCTCAGCCCTTAACACAGCTAGCCTCCCCACCCCCACCCCCGCCCCGCCGCCCAGCACAGCAGCCAACAACCTGCGACCGTGGAGGGAGGGAGCCCTCTGGGGTCATCTGTCCTACCAGCAGCTCCAGGCACTGTCCCTCTCACGGTTTGAGATCTGTTTTTGTAGATCCCCTGAGGGACAGATTCTTCTTTCAGTGTTTGATGTTCTGCAGGCTTAGCACTCTTCTCCTCCAATCCACATGCTTCTCCGCTCCCTCCCCCCCCTCCCGCCCCCCCCCCCCCCCCGACTGCCTCTGCTGGCCGCGGCGGCGGCCTGTCCACCGGGCTGTCTACACTGGTTGGGTTAGGGTTAGGGTTTCTGACAGCCCGAGGGAACCGGTCTGACTCGCACATAATTTGCACAACCAAACCTAATTTGCACAACACTGAGCATCATTATCCACTCAACTACACAAGCCAGAAGCCTTGGAGCCTGTCTAAAACCTCCTCTACCTTTGCTTGTCACGCCACGTGTCACCTTGTCTTCTCCCACCTTCTCTGACCTCGATTAGCACAGTACCCTCCTACCTGAGCTGTCCTGCTTCCTGCAGTCTCCTCTCCTCCCCTCCCTCCTGCCTCCTCTGACTCTTCTGAAGGGAGGCTGGCAAGGAGGCTCGAGAAAACAGTGGTGTCTCCAGGGAAGGGAACCCAGGAAAAGGTGGGGACGGTAGAAGGGAAACCCTATTTTCAGGGCACCTTTTACATTTTTTTCTCCTGTGCATGTATATTACCTATTCTGGTTTTTAAATCAACATTTAAAAAAAATGTTTATTTATTTTTGAGAGAGAGGGCACGGAGGAGGGGCAGAGAGAGAGGAAGACACAGAATCGGAGGCAGGCTCCAGGCTCTGAGCTGTCAGCACAGAGCCCGATGCGGGGGCTCGAACCCACAAACCGTGAGATCATGACCCGGGCGGAAGTCGGACACTTAACGGACTGAGCCACCCAGGTGCCCTGACATTTAAATATAATAAACAACAGGAAACTTCTACCAGCTTCCCACTGCCTACAGGCTGAAGTTCCATCCCTCAGCCTAGAAGGTCATGAAATCATGACCCAAAGCGATACGGTTGCCTTTTATGCTGCATCTGGCCTCACCTTGCTGTCCAGCCACGTTGGGTCACAGGCCATTCTCCTACAGCACCCACATCCCTCTGGGTTTTTCTACACGCTGTTCCCTCTGGATGGAATGTTCCATCCTTTTCCCACTGCTGGAAAACTCAACGGATCCTTTAGAACCAACTCGGGCATCAGGTCCACTGGGAAGACCCCTCCCTTAGATGGGATTATCTGACTCCTTGTGTGTATATAACACCCCCTCCGTGCTCCCGCTGCACGGCTTCCATGCTGAAAGACGCTTGTGCGTTTACACAACCCTCCACAACAGAGTTACGACATTTTTGGGGTCAGCATTATGTTTTACTCTTTAATTAATCCTACATTGATCAAATACCACTTACTACCACTTAAATTTGTGTTCTTTGCTGGGACGCCTGGGTGGCTCAGTTGGTTAAGTGTCTGACTTTGGCTCAGGTCATGATCTCATGGTTCGTGAGTTTGAGCCGCACATCAGGCTCTCTACTGTCAGTACAGAACCCACTTCAGATCTTCTGTCCCCCTCTCTCTCTGAGCCTCCCCACTTGCATTGTCTCTCAAAAATAAATAAACATTAAAAAAAAAAAAAACTAGTCCACCAACTGATGAATGGATGAAGAAGATGTGGTTTGTATATGCAATGGAATACTACTTGGCAACGAGAAAGAATGAAATCCTGCCATTTGCAACAATGTGGCTGGAACTGGAGGCTATTATGCTAAGTGAAATAAGTCAGAGAAAGATATATATTTTCATTCATATATGGAACTTGAGAAACTTAACAGAAGACTATGGGGCAAGGGAAGAGGAAAAAATAGTGTCAGAGAGAGAGGCAAACTATAAGAGGCTCTTAAATACAGAAAACAAACTGAGGGTTGATGAGGAGATGGGGGAGAAAGGAAAATGTGTGATGGGCATTGAGGAGGGCACTTGTTGGGATGAGCACTGGGTGCTGTATGTAAGCGATGAATCACGGGAATCTACCGCCAAAGCCAAGAGCACATTGTAGACACTGTATGTTAGTTAACTTGACAATAAATTATAATAAGTCAATAAATAGGTAAATAAATAAATAAATGCCATAAATAAATAATAAAAAACTATATAAGGCTGCTGCCAAAAAAAAAAAATTGTGTTCTTTGCTATAGGTTAGGTCTGAAAGCAGACAGAGGGTAAGTGTCTTCAAAATAGTGGCTTTTTTTGCCAAAAGTCTATCATATTACCCATCACTTTTGGGTTTTTTTTTGGGGGGGGGACAGGGGCAGAGGGGAGAGAGAGAGAAAGAAAGAGAGAGAGAGAATTTTAAGCAGGCTCAAGCTCAGCCCGACATGGGATTCGATCCCACGACCCTGGGATCATGACCTGAGCCCAAATCAAGAGTCAGATGCTCAACTGACTTAGCCACCCAGGCATCCCATTACCTGTCACTTTTTAAGTCTCTCTGTGAGCTACCTTCCAGCCATGAAATTAGTTTGATCGCTCGTTCTCACCATCACATCCCATAGCAGCTGTGAACCAGAATTACTCTGAAGTCCTGGCTGATGGTAATAGACAAGATTGACCCTGGTCTTCCTTTGCTAGAGCAAAATGGAGCCTTTGCAAAAATGGTGGAAGTTGGATTCATTCACCCTAACCAGAAGACGTTATTGGCCTAGACCTTCTTGTAAAAAAAAAAAAAAAAAAGTGCTACATTTGCAGCAACAATAAAGTTCCCAGAAAGCAAACCTCCCTAGACCTTGAGCGACCCAGATTTATTAGGCAGGGGAGGACAAAGTCTGAACCATAATCTGATAGCAAAGGTGCTGAATTTATGTTCACTGGATGGGAAGCAAAATTTCCTCTTGGAGGGTGCCCTTGAATTTTATTAGCGCACTGAATCTCAAACACTGCACTTATCTAGCCCATTCTGGGACTGAGATTTTATGGCCAATTCAATATCCTGCCAGAGCCATCCTTGGCTATCCACGACTGCTGCTCTGTAAAAAGAAGCCTCCTGAAAGCGGTGACTACACTCTGGCTGCTCACCTCCCATTCCCCACGAACCACAGCCCATCAGGCTTCCCCCACTGCTCTTCCCCAGGGAACGAGTTCACCCGCTCAAACACCAGCGCCCGGGACGCAGGCAGGTGCCAGCCGGCATCGTTGTAAGCGGTGCCCTGGTCGAAGTTCCGAGCTCCTCTCTTCTGCCAAGCCCCACACTCTTGGCTCCAAACCGCACCTCTCCCCTGAGCGCCAGGCTCTTACAAGGAGAGGGACCCCAGACCTGTCCCTTCCATATGTCCACGTCAGCTGACAGCAGCTACATCCTTCTAGCTGCTCAAACCAAAAACTTTGGGGTCATCTAGGACCCCTTTCTTTCTCACACACCCCACAGCCAATCCACTGGTAAACTGGTCGTCTCTATCTTTAGTCCGCGTCCGTAGCCAGCCAGTCCTCACGTCCCACGCTACGGCCCTCTGGTCTCAGGGATCCCTGTGGGAAAAAAAGCCTCCTAACTGGACTCCCAGCTGGGGCCCTGTCACCGCTCCCACTCTGTCTCCAATGTGGCAGCCAGCGTGGGCCTTCAAACGAATCAGGTCGTCCTAGTTCAAAACCCTCCAGGGGCGCCTGGGTGGCTCAGTCGGTTAAGCATCCGACTTCACCTCAGGTCATGATCTCGCAGTCTATGAGTTCGAGCCCCACATCGGGCTCTGTGCTGACAGCTCAGAGCCTGGAGCCTGTTTCGGATTCTGTGTCTCCCTCTCTCTGACCCTCCCCCGTTCATGCTCTGTCTCTCTCTGTCTCAAAAATAAACGTTAAAATTTTTTTTTAAATTATAATTTGATTACATAACTTAATAAAACACAAATCCAAATCATCAGCTTTTCTCACATACTTTTCCCAACCTAAATAGTTTTCAGCTTCAACATCCCACTAAATACTGTTAATTTTAAGGTTCCACGGACTCGGTGAAAGGAATTCTGCCTTGCACCCCTAACACTGCATAGGCAGGAAGTTGGAAATTAATCCAGGACATAATAGACGATGGTTTAGTGAATTAAAGTACATGAATTTGGTGAATATTTTGCATTTATTAAAATAATAATTGGGGCACCTGGGTGGCTCAGTCGGTTAAGCGTCCGACTTCGGCTCAGATCATGATCTCACGGCTCGTGAGTTCGAGCCCCGCATCGGGCTCTGTGCTGAGTGCTCAGAGCCTGGAGCCTGTTTCAGAGTCTGTGTCTCCCTCTCTCTCTCTGACCCTCCCCCGTTCATGCTCTGTCTCTTTCTGTCTCAAAAGTAAATAAACGTTAAAAAATAAATAAATAAATAAATTAATTAATTAATTAATTAAATAAAATAATAATTAAGGATATCATGCAGCAAGGGCGCCTGGGTGGCTCAGTTGGTTAAGCGTCCAGCTGCTCAGGTCATGATCTCATGGTTCCTGAGTTCGAGCCCCACCCAGGGCTGTCGGCTGTCAACACAGAGCCCACTTTGGATCCTCTGCCCCCCTCTCTCTCTGCCCCTCCCCTGTCTCACTCTCTCCTTCAAAAATAAAGAAACTTAAAGAAAATTTTAAAAAATTAAAAAAAAGAATATTATGCAGCAGTATGAAAAGCTGGTTATGAGATTAAGTATAAAAATTCAAAATAGAATATTGTCATTTCAATGATGTCAACACAATGCTACCAGGACCACTGCAGTAGCCCCTCTATGTAGATATATATCCTTCTATGCCTCTATAGAAAAAGAGATATATGTCATCTATACAGATATATATGATTGATTGAAACACTTCACACACTTCATTTTAAAAATTCCAGTTTTAGAATATGACAATACTTCATGCCTATCCAATAACCTTAACTGTATCAGGAAAACAGCCAAGAACTGAGAAAGAAGACAAAAAAAGAGAACTTGATCAACTGAAGTAATTGCCCCAAGCACCAAGGCCCGTGCTTATGTGATTCCACCCCTGAAGGGCAGTGCCCAGAGAGGGCTCCACCAGGTCAGGGGATACAGAGAGGCTGTGACAGTTGCCAACTGACTGTGGACCAAGGCAGAGACGCATCACAGGTATCACAGCTGGTGGGGACACCTTGATAGTAAGGGTACAGGAGCTGTCAAGAGTCTGATCTCTGCTCTGCCGTAGCTGTGTGGCTTTAGTTAAGTTGCTTGACCTCTCTGTGCCCGTTTCCTCTTTCCCATCCGTAAAAATGGATGATGATAATGTTAAAGATTAAAAGAGGTCATGCATGTTTGGGACCCCAGTGCACATTAAAATATTGGCTTTAACTATTCTTGAACATAGTCAAATGTAATACATAATATTCAGGATAATGGTTCAGAGATAGTGTACATAATTAGCCTCCAAGAAATTCTCATCAACAGTGGGTAAAATTTTTATTTTTATTTATTTATGTTTTTAGTGTTTTTATTTATTTTTGAGACACAGAGAGATAGAGCATGAGCAGGGGAGGGGCAGAGAGAGAGGGAGACACAGAATCCGAAACAGGCTCCAGGCTCTGAGCTGTCAGCACAGAGCCCGACGCGGGGCTCGAACTCACAGACCGCGAAATCATGACCTGAGCCGAAGTCGGCCGCTTAACCGACTGAGCCACCCAGGCGCCCCAAGGAGCTTTCTTACAGATCGAATAATCTGTGATTCTAGGATCCACTCAAGAAAGATTTATGGCACAGAGGATACATATAATCCACATCCATAAGACCAACCACTGCTGGCTGATTTTACCTTTAGGTACCTCTGGACTGGATCTCCCCATCAGCCCCCTGGCTGTCCTGCTTCGCCCAGGACCTGCTCACCAGACCACTGAGGCAGCCCCCAGCTGGCCATTTGGGCTCCAGGCTTGCTTGGCCCAGCCCCTCCCACAGCTGCTTGTGTAATCTTCCCAAAACACAGAAGATCACTCTGCCTCCCCCTTCAAAGACACCCAGAGCTTTCACGGCAAAGTCTGAACTCCCTCCCATGGGAAAGTCCTAGCATGACCTATGACAGCATGGCACGCACCCTTTGGGGCCTCTTCAACCCATGTCCCCGCCACCCACAGACTGTGCACCGCCGACCCCACCCCCTCGCCTTTGCACATGCACTGGGGTTCTCTCTGCACAGATGCCTTCCTCTCCTTGGCTCATTTGCCCGGCTCATGCCACAGATCCTTCCAGAGTCGGGTCCACTGCTGTCCTTCTGGAGGGCCACCCTGGCTTCTCCAGGGGGCTCCTCCTGTGGACTCTTTATGCAGGTCTGTCTCTGCTTTTTGTCGGGTCTCCCCCCCACCCCCACCCTTTCAGGCAAGGACCGAGTGCCATCCGTGCCCGCTTTAGCACCTGGAGCGGTGCCGGGCACACAGAAACGTCTGCAAGGGTGAGTGAGGCGGCCCTGCACCCCGAGACTCACTGTGATGCTCAGCAAATCAGGGGAAATCCATTCTTTTTGTTTCTTTCCCCCTTTCACTTGGGAAGTTTCCACGGCACCGGAAGACGGAGCGCTAAGTGATTGCCTCCATGCTGTCTCAGAATTTCCCCCCAATTTCTCAACTGTGTAGCCACCTTCAGGGTTATATAACTGAATGGTGACGTAGTCCTGAAGGAATCTCGTGAACTAATCAAGTCCCACCTACTACGGCTCACTTTGGGAGGATGCAGGGGACGGGCCAGGGGACCCGGAGGAAGTCGTCCGGCACTGTCTGCCTTGAACCCTTGCTCTTCCCCAGCCCTCACGGGGGCTTTTTCAGGGTTCTACTGTTTGGTGGCTGCCCGGGAAGATGCCTTCCTCGTGTCCCCCCCTGTCCCCTGCCCCACGGTCCCCAGCATTAAGCAAAGCCTTGTGGGGGCTCCGGGGAAGGGGGTGCTGCCTTTGGCGTCCTCCCCAAGCCCAGGAGCTGATAGCAAAGGTTTTGTGCATTCTGCTCTGCTGGAGCGGAGACTGCTGCCAAACCGGAGTGCTCGTCTTTATTGTTTTTCTAGAACAACGGGGCTGTTATTACAAGTGTGCTGGAAGACAGGGTGGGGAAGCCAAAAACAGATCCCACAGCATCGTAAAAATAGCCGGTAGCTTGGGAATTACTTGACTAGCAAGGCAAGGACCTTGATGTGTCTGACGCGCGGGGCGTTGGGGAGCCACCGCTGGCTACCGGTCCCACCACGTTAACAGCCTCCTCTTGAGACGGGAGCCCTGGCCGGCTCCCACCGGGGCTGGAAGGAGTCTGGGATGCCGGGCTGTGAGGGTGCTCACACGGCTCTAAAAGCCAAGGAAGGCGAGCTCTGGCCGGAAGACAGCCCGGGAGACGCTTATCTGCCAAAGGGTGTGTACTCACCCCCCGCCCCCCGCCAGCTCTTCGAGGCTGCTCCCGGCACGGTCACCCCAAACTCCAGGCAGTGAGACCAGCACCCGGAAGAGGCAGAGAGGGAGACGATGGGGAGGGGGGGGGCGGGGAGAGGGGGGTCAGGGAAGGAGAGGCCCCGTGATCGGCAGAGACCTCGGAGGCATTCGGAGACACGGAGACGTGGGTGACCCTCGAGGCGGAGGGGGGCAGGGCACCGCGGGCGCGGAGGCGGGTGGGGGCGAGCACG
>NW_024412419.1:7529946-7537880 GCF_014898765.1 Herpailurus yagouaroundi
CGGGCTTTAGGGACGTGGATGAGATGCGGAGATGCAGACCCGGGCCTGGGGGACGCGGAGGTGGGGGGCAGACTTCGGCTGGCGCGGATCCGGGCCGGGGGTGAGGGGTCCAGACCCCGAGAGGAGGGCCAGAGCCAGGGGCGGCCGGGAGGGAGGCGGGGGTGCGGCCCTAGCCCGTGCGAGGTGGTGCGGAGCCAGAGCTGAGTGGGGAGCACTGGGGTAGGGGTGGAGGACATCGGAACGGAGCATCCCCTCCTCCTCAGTCGTCTTCTTCGGCTCCTCCTCCCGCCTGGGGTCGGGACCCCCTAGCGGGTCCGCCTGCCGGACTCTCGCTCCGCCGCCCTCGGGGCACTGAAACCACCAGGGCGCGGACAGGCCTTGGGGAGAACTTGACTGGGCTTTTCGTTTATGGGAAACACTCCCCAGGCAAACGCTCAGACAGGCCCGCGAGAGGACGTGATGAGTGTAGGGAGGTGACATCACAGCCTTGCCCCACCAGAGCCCCACCATCCCTCAGTGGTTCACCCGGGGGGAAGGGGTACAGACACCTGAAGGTTGTGTAAGATGATGACCAGGGCCTCGCACCTCAGTGGCCCCCCAGCCTCAAATCTCCGCCCCTCTCCCTCCCGCGCACGGAGGGACCTAAGCGGAGACTGGAGGAGGGAAGAAGGGAAGATCCCCATCCAGCCTTTCTTTGAGCCAGCGAGCGAGCTCAGCCTCGGCTTCCCGCCCCTCCCCTCCTGCCCCATGCCTGAGCCCGAACGCTGCCCCTCTTACAAAACCCTCATCATAAAGAGCAATCATTGTTAGGAAAGAAAAATTACAAAAAGGGGGAACAGAGAAAGCATCCTCTCCCCTCCCAGAGGAAAAAAAAAAAAAGGAAGCAAAGGAAATCCCAACAGGTACTGACCGTTAATTCTAGCTTTTGGTCATTGGCTAATAAAAGAAAACGCTTATTCGGAGGGAACTAACCCCCCAAATAAGGGCAGGAGACTCCTCAGAGCTGTCTCCTTCAACCCCAGGGATGTTATTGTTGGTCGTGCCTGTGTTGGATTTACTCTTGATTTCTTTCTCTCTTTCCCACTTACTTAAAAACCCAATTTTTCCAAAGTAAGAGAATGCCAACATCGTGAGCCTTGCTTACCCATCTTGACTTGGAGTCAACCAGAATCCTGACTCGAGTTGCAGAACGAGTGGTAAGATGAAATTTAGGCTAACCTTTCCCAACCACGGACTTGAAATGTGACTGTTTTATCACTCCAGGAGTAGGGATTAAAACTTCATGCCGGAGAAAATGGAATAAACATGGGATTCAAGTCCATATCCATTTGTCTTATTCTCAACAGACCAAAGAAAGCTTTCTAACTACCGCCCCCCCCCCCCTTTTTTTTGACGTGCAGTCTTAACCATCCAGATGTGGGAGATGGGCCCAATATATCATCATTTAAACTCATCTGGGTGTTCTAAGTCCACAGATGTGTCTAATTTGGAAGCTATTGATTTAAGTTTTCTCTTTAAGAAAACAAATCTCATCTTGAAACTCTTTAAGCCTGGAGGAAAAAAAAAACATTCAGAGGGAAAAGGACATTCTCTTGAACTGAATTCAACTAAGATTAATCATCTAAAGGAAAACATGTTTTACTTCGGCCCAAGTAGAGTCTAGTCATGTGACTCATAGTTTAAATACATCCAGAGCTCCTATGTTCACCTCCCAGGGCAACTGATGTCTCTCTGACTTCTCTTGATTCCAATCTTGTTTCCCCAGACTAGTCTAGCTCGCTTGGCTTCGGTAACAGTCACGCCAAAGCCTGTGTTCTTTCCACTTGAGAATCCACTTAAAATCAGCTACATTTGGAGAGCTGGCTTCTATCAAATATGCTAAAAACCCAGATCGATTTTTTTTAGAAGTGTCCCGTAGTAAGCAAACAACCTAAGCTTTCCCACATGACTAACACCTCCTAAGATCATCTCTAGAAAGAAACAAGAATCTCTTTGTCCCAAGGGATTGGCAAAATCCCGGGAATGTTGGGACATTGGGAATGGGGTCTAATCCTTCCTTAGGAAGCATGGCGGCCACACCTCTTCACCTAAAGGACTTCTTTATGCAGTGGTGGTGGCTGGTGAGGGGGGTGGAAGACGAGGCCCCGCTTGGGAGTCTCTGCTTAACTCTTGGGGAACAATAGTTTCCTTGCAGCGAGCAAATGAAACTTTGGGAGAGAACTGTAGTTGCTGATGACGTGGCCCGACTGATGTTTTCCTTGGCCACAGAACTAGCCGGGCATCTGGAGATGAAGCCGGTCCTCTTCTCACCACAGCCCAAGGACCACCCCCCATTTAAAGCCCAAATCAAGCGCCCTGCTTCAAGGACTCTCCAGATCTCCTCTCCCTGCTCGGGAGGGAGCAGGGGCCTCCACAAATCGTCCACCATTCCCGATGCATCACCAGCGGTTATGTAGGAAAGATACACCGTGTAAGGTCTGGTTATTAGGAATATACAGGAAGTATTTATGGTCAGACAAAAAATGATGCAGCATTTGAAACACAGGCCAGCCATGTTTCTATTTTCAATGCTTAGTAACTTGAGAGAGCCACGATGCTATCAATTATTGCTGATTCGTTTGGAGGGCAGTATCTCATATAATTGCTATTGTCTTCTTGCAAAGCGTCCAAGCTTTTGCATTTGGTCTCATGGTTTCACCAGTGAGAGGGGTGGGGAGAAAGGAAGAGGCAACACTATTCATTAAGGCTAATTAATGAGTTACAGAACTCTCTGGCAGTGCTTACTCAGAAATCTTGGGGCACCTGAGTGGCTCAGTCAGGCGTCTGACTTTGGCTCAGGTCGTGATCTCATGGTTTGTGGGTTCGAGCCCCTGGTCGGGCTCTGTGCTGACAGCTCGGAGCCTGGAGCCTGCTTCACATTCTGTGTCTCCCTCTCTCTCTGCCCCTCCCCTGCTCATGCTGTGTCTCTCTCTGTCTCAAAATAAACATTAAAAAAAATAAAATAAAATAAAATAAAATAAAATAAAATAAAGGTGCAGGCTTTCCATTGGGTGACCTGTTCTCATTGCTTAAAGAGAGATCTATGGACTTCTGGTTCAAAATGGCAGGTCGGGCACCTTTTGCTTCTCTTATTACTTGAGACCTCCCCCCTGCAATCAAGATATTGAAGTGAAAAAAAAGGATGGGGAAGGAATTGTGAAGGGAGAGAAAATCACAGAGAACATCTCAGCACCTTTCTCGAAGATGGAAAGCTGATCGTAGAGAGTTTCCGGATGGAACAAGAAGAGAAATTACAGCCTCCAGAAGGAAACGGAGGACCTTCTCCGTGTGGAAGAAGATGCCTGTCTTCGTGTGGACAAGGCATCGTCCTCCGGCCTCACCCAGTTCACGCGTAAGGAAAAACGGATCGGGTCCCTGGCGTAGAGCTGTGCTGCCGTGTAAGAAACACTCTCTTCCCGGTGAGTTTTTACCTGGAATGGGGAGCTCTGGTTGGGGTGTGGTAGTTACCGATGGGCACGCTAGAGCTGGGCTACTCCAGGTTCAGGCACCCACACCTGGCCCGTACTTGACTCTAGGCTTCATTAGAGTTATCTTCCATCCTGAGGACGTTGTGTGGCAGGGGTGGGGAGAGGGGGGAGGACGGCGGTGGGGTGCAGACAGGGAAGCCTGTGCAGATGTGGACTTGTGGGTTCCAGGCCCGCGTCGGGCTCTGTGCTGACAGCTCAGAGCCTGGAGCCTGCTTGGGATGCTGTGTCTCCCTCTCTCTCTCTCTGCCCCTCCCCAGCTCGCACTCTGTCTCTCTCAAAAATAAACATTAAAATATTAAAAAAAAAAAAACCCACAAACCAAACCATGAAATGTCCAACTTTAAGTTCAAACATCCCCACGAGGAACGGCGACTCTGCAGTGTGGAAACTGCTGTTAGGCTGGTCCCCTCTGCACAGAACCAGCCCGTGGCCCCAGAGAGCTGGGAGGATGCGTCCATTCCTGCTTCTCCTGGGAGGCCTGAGAATTTTCCAGTGAACTCAGCAGCGAACGGAACAGAAGTCTCCAGTTAAAGCTCGGGTTAAATATTAAGTTTGCTCAGCCCTTTCATTCACAGTGTTTTAACTTTACGTGGTATTGAAGTCCTGGCCGGTGAATTATTTGCACAGGTCCTCCTGCTGGGAAGGACCTCCCGTCCTGTGGAATTCAATCAACCATCACCCAGGGGGCACAGCTGGCACTTCCTGGTCCCTTTACAGACCTTGGTTCCTTAAAGGAGCCTCTCCACAACCTCCTTCCTCCGTTTTATGGACGGCAAAGCCGAGGCTCAGAGGAGCAGTGGACTTGCCTAAGGTCTTGAAGCTAGGAAGTCGCAACGGTGGGACTCGAACCCAAGTCCGTCGAGTCCCCATGGTCTTTTTGTTATGCTGGCTCCACCCAGATATCGAGAAAATCAGCAGAATAGACAAACTGACCTCCGTGTAAGGAATGACCACCCTGGTACCCAGAGTTACCATGTAGGTACGGGTGACCAACCGTCTCTGTTTGCCCAGGACCGAGCGTATTCCTGGGTTGTGGGACTTTCGACCCATGAGTTGGTCACCCCACACATAGGGTTGCACAGATTATTTACTGAACAAAGGCGCTTGTCCCAGGAGCAGGAAGAGGCTGTTGTTCAGCCATGCTCCACGCACCCAGCTGTCCCCTGTGCATCAGGGCTGTGTCCCCTCCCCGCCAAGGAAGGTGCAGTGTGGACTAGCAGAGGCCCAAGGGCAGCCTGTCTCAAGGTGAGCCACATTGGCATGGGGATTATTTTTTTTTTTCAACGTTTTTTTTTTTTTTATTATTTTTGGGACAGAGAGAGACAGAGCATGAACGGGGGAGGGGCAGAGAGAGAGGGAGACACAGAATCGGAAACAGGCTCCGGGCTCTGAGCCATCAGCCCAGAGCCTGACGCGGGGCTCGAACTCACGGACCGCGAGATCGTGACCTGGCTGAAGTCGGACGCTTAACCGACTGCGCCACCCAGGCGCCCCTACATGGGGATTATTTTGAGCTGAAGGCAATTGAGACCCTATAGGCTCAAGAGAAACGTTTGCCCCTCTTTCAACTACATAAAAGAATCTAAATCAGAGGATCTTTCCAGAAATAAGGGTTATTACCAGAGATAAGTTTTATCTTGAGTCACCCATCTGTATGGCAGGGCAAATGTTGGTTTTCCAAACATGTACTCCTTTTCAGCCTCCTGTGAATTACATTCTTTCCCTTCGAAGTCTGAGACCCCCTACCCCCTTCTCCTTAGTTCAGAATGGCATACGTACCTCATTTTGCCTGTCTTTGGAATTTCCACGTCTGTGTGGATTCCCTGTACGTATGCTATTAAATCTGATTTCCTCCTTTCCTCCTGATTCTTAGTCCAGCTAGAATGACCCTTGAAGGGGACAGGAATTGTTGCCTCCTGATGCTGGCTACGGTCCCACCAATTCCTCTGACATTACTAACCCAGAAGTTTAAGCAGATGAGTAATCAAGGTAATGTCTTCATTTTTTTTTTTTTTTGAGACAGAGAGAGAAAGTGATCGAGGGGCACAGAGAAAAAGAGAGAGAATCCTACAAGGGGCAGAGAGAGAGAAGTGGAGCTCACCCAAAGTGGGACTCAAACTCACAAACTGTGAGCTCATGCCCTGAGCCAGATGCTTAACCGACTGAGCCACCCAGGCGCCCGGGTAATGTTCTCATTTTAAACTAACCTTTTGACCCTCTTTGGCCAGAGAATTTCTCCTAGTCCCCCCCCGGGGCCGCCCCCCAACATACACACACTATCAAACACAAATTCCTAACCGTGTTCTTACAAACTAGACCTGTCACAGATGGGAAGTGAAACTGGAGGGCTATGGTAGATCTAGAATGCTCCGTCTGATAGCAAGCCTGTCCTCCTGGGTATATGGTAGGAATGCACTTTCCATCTTGGAATCTCCAGCCAGTGACTCGTGAGCAAAATTGAATGCGTCGCTTCTGGGCTACGGCCATCAGTTCTGCTGAAAGTTCTCAAATGGTCTTCCTCTGTGCCACAGTGAGGGCAACGTTCAAGATGGCGGCAGCTCTGTCCCAGGGGTCCTGTCACTGAACAGATCCCCTGGCTAACGTGCGATCGACATGGAGCCTAGGTAAGAACTAAATATTTACTGTTAAAAGCCAGTTGTCCTTGGGGGGCGTTTCTCACTGTGGCATAACCCAGCCTCGCTGCGCTCCATGGCGAAGAAGCTTACACTTGATTCTGTGAACTACATGTGGGGCTCTGGAGGGGAGTGTGGTCAGGCTTGCAGTTTCCAAAGACCACTCTACTCTAGCTCACTGGGGTTGTTAAACATAAATAAGTTTAATAACAGGGCTTAAATATATTCTTATGTATATTCTTCAATATATTCTTAGAAACTACGATTTTTTTTTTTTAACTTTGATCTTTTTTTTTGGTAAACGTTACTTTAATGGTAGTTGTGATGGTTGGTTCTATGTGTCAACTTCACGGAGCTAAGGGATGCCCAAACAGCTGGTGAAACATCATTTGTGGGAGCGTCTGGGAGAGTGTTTCCAGAAGACATTAGCATTTGAATCGGCAGATCAGGTAAAGAGATGTCTTCACCTGTGTGGCCGAAGGTTCTGATCAGAACAGAAAGGAGGAAGGGTGAGTTCTCACTCTCAGCGTGGGGACCCCATCTTCTCCTGCCCTTGGACATTGGCGCTCTCCGCTCTCAAGCCTTTCGGACTCGGACTGAATTGTGCCACCAGCTTTCCGGGTTCTCCAGCTTGCAGACGAGAGGGGGTGGGCCTTCTCAACCTCTACCGTCACGTAAGCAACTCCTGTAATAAGCCTCCTCTTACATATACGTCACTCTGTATATCCTATGCGTTCTGTTTCTCCGGAGAACCCTGGCTAATACAGGAAGCCGCGAAAAATCTCCTGAGTGATACAAAAAACAAATTTATTGTCCTACGTCGATTAAAAGTCAACACTTCCAGTCGGGCCGTATGGGGCTTTCTCAGCCACGCTGCCGGCCCCAAGGTTCTGCATAGTTTTGTGCCCTCCCAACCCTGCAGTAGTAGATCAACACAGCCCGCAGGCTCCCTTCTGGGCAAACAGACCTGGAAGATAGTGGGGGGCTGGGCAAGGAAGGGGTCAGTGACAGCAGGAAGTGAGCTCTGCCCTGGCTAGAGGCCAGCCGTCCTTCTGGATCAGAAGCCACCATTCAAGACACTTCTCTAAAGAAGACCTCCGGATGGCCCACAGGCACATGAGAAGATGCCCAACGTCGCTCCTCATCAGGGAAATACAAATCAAAACCACACTCATCTATCACCTCACGCCGATCAGAGTGGCCAAAATGAACAAATCGGGAGACTATAGATGCTGGAGAGGATGTGGAGAAATGGGAACCCTCTTGCACTGTTGGTGGGAATGCAAACCGGGGCAGCCACTCTGGAAAACAGTGTGGAGGTTCCTCAAAAAATTAAAAATAGACTTACCCTAGGACCCAGCAATAGCACTGCTAGGAATTGACCCAAGGGATCCAGGAGTGCTGATGCAGAGGGGCACTTGTACCCCAATGTTTATAGCAGCACTCTCAACAATAGCCAAATTATGGAAAGAGCCTAAATGTCCATCAACTGATGAATGGATAAAGAAATTGTGGTTTATATACACTATGGAATACTACGTAGCAATGAGAAAAAATGAAATATGGCCTTTTGTAGCAACGTGGATGGAACTGGAGAGTGTGATGCTAAGTGAAATAAGCCATACAGAGAAAGACAGATACCATATGGTTTCACTCTTGTGTGGATCCTGAGAAACTTAACAGGAACCCATGGGGGAGGGGAAGGAAAAAAAGAAAAAAAGAGGTTCGAGTGGGAGAGAGCCAAAGCATAAGAGACTCTTAAAAACTGAGAACA
>NW_024412419.1:7537980-7583679 GCF_014898765.1 Herpailurus yagouaroundi
AGGGCACCTGTTGGGATGAGCACTGGGTGTTGTATGGAAACCAATTTGACAATAATTTTCATATATTGAAAAAAAAATAAACGCTTAAGGCAGACTAAAAAAAAAAAAAAAAAAGCCGCCATTCAGAGGTTTGCTTGTTTCCACTCATTTGATTCTGTGTTAAAATGGCAACACCCGGGATGCCTGTGTGGTTCAGTCGGTTAAGCATCCGACTTCGGCTCATCCCTGCTTGTGCTCTCTCTCTGTCTTTCAAAAATGAATAAACATAAAATAATTTTTTTTAAATAATAATAAAATATATTTACCACCTGGCCTGTCCCAGAAAGTTTGCCAGTTCCTGGTTTAGTTGAAAGACATGTGAGTTGTCACCCATTTGTTCCGGATGACAGTTTATTCATGAAAGAAGCAGTTAATATTAACCACCTGCGATCTTTATTTAACTTATTTCTGCCTTCATACCGAACTGCGTTCTCACCAGAGGCCTTGGGTGGGCGCGTTGAGCTATGCAATCCAAAGTAAAAGGTTCTTGTGGACCAACCAGCCTTCCCAGTTTTCACATTCCTCCTTTTGTAGGAACCAGAAGTTAGATCTGCAAGTCATTATTTTTCTACTTGTACTGTTTTTTTCCGTCACAGATGAAATGTTGAAGGCATTCCCCTCCCCTCATTCATTCTCTCATTCAGACACAAATAAGGGGAAAAAAATCTTTTTTTTTTTTTTTTTTTTTTTTTTTTGCTTTCCAGTTCTGCAAACCTCAACACTGGGAATGTATCCAAGTTATTTTAATCCATATAGGAATACATATCCAATTACGCTTCGATTCCTTAAACTGAAAACAAACTTATTATACCAAAAGGAAATCATCGGAAAAGAAACTCAATCTGCTCGAACAAGTGTACGCCCCACGTGCATTCAACGTGATTAACTCTACAAGTATTTGTAAAACACATCGCGATGAATTTGGGGACTAAACAAATAAGTGATCCATAATCCCTACCCTCCAGAACTCGGGAAGAGACAGCTTTATTATTAATATTATTATTATTATTAAATAAATAATCAAGGTAAAGGGAGACACAGGAAAGAACAGGTACAAAACAGAGAGGAAGGAGAGGTAACAGAAGCGAATAATAAGTCTGAGAGAGCTCAGGAGAGCGTCACAGAGAAAACACCAGAGCGGGGTTTTAAATTTTGTTTTTTAATGTTTATTTTTATTTTTGAGAGAGAGAGAGAGAGGAGGAGGAGGGGCAGAGAGAGAGAGGGAGACGCAGAATCCGAAACAGGCTCCAGGCTCCGAGCTGTCAGCACAGAGCCCGATGTGGGGCTCGAACCCACCAACTGTGAGATCACGACCTGAGCCGAAATCGGATGCTTAACCAACTGAGCCCCCCAGGTGCTCCCGGAGTGGGGTGTTAAAAGAGGAGCAGAAGGTGAGTGTCCAGAAGCAGGGCTGAAAGCCTGGAGATGTGGAAAGCATGGAACATTTGGAAGCTTGGCGGGGTGAGGGCCAAGAAATGAGAGCCGGTGCCCTCTTCCAAATGCCCTCATGGACACTTAGCCTTCTTCTCTGGTGGAGAAAACCGCAACCTGATTTTTAAGTAGAATCCTGTGTTTGGGGGCGCCGGGATGGCTCAGTCGGTTAAGTGTCCAGCTCTTGATTTCGGCTCAGGTCGTGGGATCAAGCCCCACATGGGGCTCTGCACTGAGAGTGGAACCTGCTTGAGATTCTCTCTCTCCCTCTTTCTCCCTACTCCTCCCCTGCTCACACACACTCTCTTTCTCATAACTAACTAACTAAATAAAGCAAAAAATTTTTTTTAAATCCTGCATGTGGACAAAATGAAATCGTCAAGTACAGAAAGGCTTCTCTCCACCCCAGCTCATCGACTCCTCCCAGTGCCCACGTCATTCTGCCACTTGGAGCGTGGCCCTCACGGTCCCATGCCGGCGCTGTGTTCTAGACGGGCGCGGGGAGGATGGGCACACAGCTGTAGAGTCGGCCCCGGAAGGATCCTGGGAAGCACACGCTCCGAACAGAGTCCTGAAGAAGGAAACGTGACTCACCCAAGGTCCCGCGGTAAGGATTTCAGATGTATCATTTATTGAGGGCTCCGGTGCCCCCACATCCTGCAAGGTTCTGATGGTTTGACCCTTGGCAGCATTATGGGGTAGATCCTGTAGTCCTCCCACTTGACAGGCAGGGCACTGAGGCTCAGAGAGCCCAAGACGCTTACCCACAGTCGCACAGCTCATCAATCAGGGCCAGAGGGTCTGGCAGTCTCCGTGCAAAACCCCTGCTCCCCTAACACCCGTCCTAATGCTAAGGCCAGGTGTCGTGGTCCCTGGCTGTGCCCTCCACCACCAGCGGGCCACCCCAACTAGCAGACCAGTAGACAGTAGCACAGCTTTGGTGACACGTATAAAGCACGTGCCCTTGTCCTCTGAGGCGCCTCTCTCCGCGACCCAGGCTGGGTCGGCATCTTCCAGCCCCTGGAAAGACCCCAGCCCATCTTCGGTGCGCACGACCCGGCACCCTCGTGCCCACCTCGAGCGGCCAAGTGCAGAAGAGAGTTACGTGCCCGTGCCATGGTCACCGGGCCATCAGACTCTGCCCGATTGGAACAGGGCCAGCTACACCACCGTGGTGGTAGTACCCAAACCCAAACTCAGCGAGCCGCTCACGTGCCTCTGGCTACAGGCTGCAGAACTCTGGGGGGGGGGGGGGGGGGGGGCCGGGGGGGGGAGGGGGCGAGGTGGGGTGAGGAGGGGCAGAGAGGCTCTCCCTGCCTGACGGTCGCAGTGTTTTTCAGCCTCAGGAGCAAATCGCCGAGTCAGTACTTTGGTCCTGGCCGAGCTCAGGAGAGCCTTTCCCAGAAGCCTTAGCCTTCTGGGTTTTGTTGGGGCACCACATGGGGATGTTTTGCTGCCCCCCCAGACCCATCTCTGGTGGGTTTTTTTTGTTTTTGTCTTGTTGTAAGATTTTATTTGTTTCAGTAATCTCTGCACCCAACATGGGGCCCGAACCCGCAACTCCAAGATCAAGAGTCACCTGCTGCACTGACGGGAGACCCCCCCTGCCCCCCGCCCCACCAGCTCTGTTGATAGAAGTGGCCTTGGTGTCCAGGGATTGGCAGTTCCCGAGGCCAAGAGCTCTGCCGGGAGCAGGGGACGAGGGCGGCAGGCCAGGCCAGGGAGAGAGTCCTGCTTTGGCTGCTCCTCTCTTGGTGCTGGCTGCCTGGGCGGGCGGCCAGAGCTCCACCTGTATCCCACACCCCCACCCCAGACCCTTGTCCAGACCTGGAGCCCAAGAGGAAAGAAGAGAGATGCCAGGCAGTTAACAAGGAGATGGAGAAAGTGTCTCAGGGGGCGCCTGGGTGGCTCAGTCGGTTGAGCGTCCGACCTCGGCTCAGGTCATGACCTCGCAGCGCGTGAGTTCGAGCCCCGCGTCGGGCTCTGTGCTGATGCCTCGGAGCCCGGGGCCGGCTTCGGATTCTGTGTCTCCCTCTCTCTCCGCCCCTCCCCTGCTCACGCTCCGTCTCTCTTTCCTTCAAAAATAAATGAACATTAAAAAAAATAAAAAGAAAGTGTCTCAGGTTGGAGACTAAGGAGATGTGGTAACAACACACAGGGAGGGGTCCCGCATCGCAACAATGACAGCAGGGAAGATTCAGGAAATTGGAATCAAGCCCGCAGGAACGTTAATAGTGTGGTACCACGGTCAGCGTCTTGGTTGTGTAATCATACTATGGCCATGCCACGTGGTAACAGTGGGGGAAGCTGGGTGCCCTCCGGAAACACCCTGTACTATTGCGACAACTCTTCCGTAGGTCTAAAATGATTTCCAAATAAAATGCTCAAAGCTTGTGTATTTTTCTGCATGAGAATTAAAGGAGGCACTACTGCCTTTCCTAACGGGGGACATCAGCAAACAATTTTGTCAGGCTGCCTTATTTCTTTGCCCTTCCCACCGTGACACACACCGCGGCCACGGGGCAAAGGTCCAAGGAGGCGGTGGGGAAACAGAAGAGAGAGCGGCCGGCCTCTTCTTCATGCTTCGACATTTTCCTAAATTCTCTATTATTCCTTTATTGTTGATTGTTAATTCTTCATTGTTGCTCAGGCCAAAAAACTTGGGGTCATCCGTGGCTCCTCCCACTCACCTCCCACCTTCACACATTGCCCTCCATTGCCCTCTCCCGTTCCTCGACAGCCTCCCTGGTCTCCTTGCCCGTCCCCGGTCATGCCAGACACACGCCCACCCCAGGGCCTTTGCACTGACCGCATCTGTGTCACTCTGTCAGAAAGGGGCACAGCTCACGTCCATCCACATGGATGAATCCTGCTGAGTCCCGTTTCATCATCGCAGGGAGGCCTATTTTAAGTCAACCCCCACCCTATACTTCAGACCCTCTATATTCTGCTCTATTTTCTTTCCTTAGCTCTTTCTCCTTCTAACATACAATTTAATATACTTACTGATTGTGTTTATTGTTTGCTTTCTGTTTCCCTTCTGCTAGAATATAAACTCCCAGGGGCAGGGATTTTTTTTTCTGTATTGTTCCCTGCTATGCTCCCAGCACCTAGAATGGTACCTGGCCCTCTGTAACTATTTGTTGAGTCGATGATTAGTGTGAGAGAAGGGCGGATGACAGCCACTTTTTCCTCTCCGGGGACCAGCGTGGGCAAACTGTTCACAGAATTGTTCTTTTGTAGGTTTTTCCGACCAGGGCCAAAACCGAAATAGGGTCTGTTTGCTCCCCACCATCTATGTAGTCTCAGACAGATTATTATTATTTTTTTTTCAGTGTTTATTTTTGAGAGAGAGAGTGCAAGCGGGGGAGGGACAGAGAGAGAGGGAGACACAGAATCCGAAGCAGGCTCCAGGCTCCAAGCTGTCGGCACAGAGCCCGTCGCGGGGCTCGAACCCACAGGCTGGGAGATCATGACCTGAGCCAAAGTCGGACGCTTAGCCGACTGAGCCACCCAGGTGCCCCCAATGGATTATTTAATCTCACTGTGCCTCGGTTTCCTCATCCGTCAAATGGGCATTCATAATTCTTGCATCTAAAAACAAACAAAAAATACTTCCTGCATCATCGTGTTGTCCTGAGAAGTGAATACAGTTAAATGTGGTTGCGCATGTCAAGCCATCAGAACGTAAGTGTTTAGCGGGTAAGAAGCACTTGAAGAATGTGAGCGAAAAATGCATTTGAAAAGGTAACTGTTTAAAATTCAAAATACACTTCCCCCCTCAGGGATTTAGTTACTCCCTAGAGTTCCCAAGAAAGTTTGGTAACAGAACTGAGAACGTATCATCAGCCCAAGGCTGGTACCGGTTCAGTGAACATTTACTGAGGACCCACCACGTGCCCGCCACTGTCCCGGTGACAGCAAGGACTGGCTTCCTAAGCGCCGGCCACCTTTATTTACCTTCTGGCTCTGGACTCATCAAGAGGAGTAGAAATCAGTTGTCAGAGCTCAAAGGACACTTAAATGCCATCTTCCTGGGTGGGCAAGCTGAGGCCTGGAGAGGGTGTAAATAACGTGCCCAGGGTCACGCGGCTGCTTCCGTCCAAAATCGTGCTCCTTTTGATGTTCAACATGACCGTATCCGTAAGTAGGAGATGGAATAAAAATGTCTCCTTTGCAATAAAAATGTCCCAATGTCTTCTATACAATGAACAACTGTGTCACTGCTCTCAGGCGAACGTCAGTCCTGAGCTCCCTTCTCCAGCGTCTCCTTTAGGTCAAGTTTTATTATCAGCTCCTAGGCGGCCGGGAGAGGCCTTCTTCTGTTTTGCTTCCAGCCTGGAAGGAAAAGAACCGGTTACTGACGTCGCGCCCAGCGCGCCCCCTGCCGACCATTAGTGGGATCCATCTTCCAGAATTTCGATCCGGGCTCAGGCTGAACCCGGGTCTTGCAGAGCCTCTAGATGGGCAGGGCTGAGGGCCAGCCGTCTGCCCTTGAGGGTGTGAGAGTGGCCATGGGACTTGACCTGTAGCCTCTGCAACGCGCGCTTTTTGATTTGGGTCCTATGTTCATTTGAGGAGGGCTTAGGCGACATGCCCCATCGCCCCCCTCCCCCAGCACTCCACACCATCACCGACTCGTTCCTTCAATGTCACTTAGCTAAATGTAGTATTTATCATGCCCTGCCGTGTGCAGGCATCGTGCTCAGAGCCGGAGGAAATGTGGAGATTAACAAGATCTTTCTGTCTATTTACCAAGACGAAAGTACCGCGTGCTGTTGGGTTCAACCTGTGGAGCCCCTAACATGTGGGGAGGAGCGTGCCCTGCATTGTGTAAAGGCAGTAACGGTCAGCAGCCTTGACCGTGAGACAGGTGCACAACACGGCTCACGGTGCGTCCTCCATAAATGTCAGGGGTCATCATCTTTACCACCGGCCAGGATAGACGGACTCACTGAAGGTCCCCGAGTGGGAGATAAAGGGTGGGATAAAGGTGTCTGTATCTGCTTCGGCTCAAATGCTTCTTCTCTCTTAGCGCACCTATGGCGCTGGAAAAAAAGAACTTGGGCTTGAATGGCTTCTCTCTCTTCCTGGAAAGGCTGGTGAGAGCGGAGTGGGGTCTATTTCCCACACCTCCTCCTGTGGCTGAGGAAGTTCCAGGGGCTGACGGCGAGGTGGTGGGTCCAGTATCCAGGAGGGAGGGGTATACGGGCCACCCATTCCAGTCACTGAGGCTGACGGGGTCTTCTCGGCAGGACGTCTTGGGTCTTCAAATCTGCTAATGTGGCCTCTGGGAAGGAGATGAAGAGGTGACATTTCCCTGAACCCTCTGTCAAGGAGTACCTCTGAGGGATAAGTTTTCGGAGTTGGAGATAGACTCCCCGTGGCCTTGTGGGGACCCTGTACGGCCAACCAAGATGGCAGCTGTCCTTGGTGCTTCTGAAAATCAGCCCCGGCCATGCGGAGCCGCCTGGAGAGCCAAGCTGGACGGAGCCCACTGCCGGGGAAGAGAAGGCCAGGTGGTTTCCTAGCGATGATGCCTGAGCTGTGCGCTCCAGACGGGGTAGGAGAGTGTGTGTGTGTGTGTGTGTGCGTATTTTTAAGGGAATATTGCTAAATAACAGATCTATGTGTTTTATTGTCAGGCCCTAAATGAATCGCCAGTCTCTATTTATGAGGAAGTAAGTAAAAAGTTCAGATTAAAAAAAATTTTGGGGGGGGCGGCGCGCCTGGGTGGCTCAGTGGGTAAAGCGTCCGACTTCCACTCAGGTCATGATCTCGCGGTTCGTGAGTTTGAGCCCGGCGTCGGGCTCTGTGCTGACAGCTCAGAGCCTGGAACCTGCTTTGGATTCTGTGTCTCCCCCACTCTCTGCCCCTCCCTTGCTCATGCTCTGTCTGTCTCTGTCTCTCAATAATAAATAAATGTCAAAAAAATTTTTTTTAATTTTTTTAATGTTTATTTATTTTTGAGAGAGAGAGTGAGACAGAGTGCGAACTGAGGAGGGGTAGAGAGAGAGGGAGACACAGAGTCGGATGCAGGCTTCAGGCTCTGAGATCTCAGCACAAGGCCCTATGCGCGACTCGAACTCACAAACCGTGAGATCATGACCTGAGCCGAAGTCAGCCGCTTAACCGACTGAGCCACCCAGGGGCCCCCAAAGCTCAGACTTTAAAAAACTAAATATCAGTAGGATTTTTTTTTTTTTAACTCAAGCTAACATTAAGTAATGTTTAGACCTTTTCTGTGCTGTCTCTTGAGTTCTCCCCGAATTGTTAACAGATAACTGGAGGGTCTCATACACACCCCCTCTAGTCTTAGAAGGGGCAGGAGGGCGAGAAAGGGGGGGTCGCATGGAAGAAGGTGCTTAGGCGTTAACAGGCACAGGGGTGGGTGTGTGAGCAGAGGTGGGGCAGAGGTAGAGGGTGCCGGCTGAGGGACGGGGGGCAGGGTGGGACAGCCACTCTGGGCTTTTCAGGCACATAAACATCCTTTTTGCTCCCGTGTCTATCACTTGCAACCAGAAGAGCTCTTAGAATATTCCTCTCGGTTCTGCTTCGCTCTGCATCGAGTCCACTTTCCACTCTGTGCTTCTGAGTCTCAGGCTTAAGTCTCGAAGCTCCAAATGCAGCAGGAAGTCAGAGCCTCTCTCCCCGCCAAGGCCAGCACATGGCCTGAAACTGGGCTTCCTTAGGAAGGCTTGAGTCGGTTGCCCATTCCTAACGGGTTAAGAGCTTAGGAATTGCCAGGGTCATGTCCTTTTCCCTACACCTTTAGGGGCGAGGAGGACAGGTGGGGAGCTGACCCATGGGCCTTGAGGGCCTCACAAGGACCTGGACATCTGCTCGCATTGTGATGAGACCAGTTGTGAGATCGAGCCTGGCATCAGGCTCCATGCTGAGTATGGAGGCTGCTTGGGATTCTCTCTCTCCCTCTCTCTCTCTCTGCCCCATCCCCCACTCATGGTCTGTCTCTCTTTCTCTCCCCAAATAAATAAGTAAACATTAAAAAAAAAAAAAAAATGAGATGAGACCAGTGAAGGTGAAAGTCATCGGGACCAGCACTGGGTGTGGAAGCCAGGCATCCGGGCCCTCTACTTCCTGGAACACCCTCTTGGCACTTTGCATTATGTTGACCCGCCCAAAGTGTGATTCTGCAGGTTTTGCAAATGCGCATCTGCCAGGCCCAGTCTCTAGCCTCTGTAATCTCCCCATAGTGCTGTCCTCAGCCTTGGGACCAAGCCTAGATAAGCCTCCTGGGGCCTGCCCATCAGGCACCAGCAGAGAAGGCACAGTGTCACCTCCCCTGGGTCTCACTGGGCAATATGTAGGGCTTTCCTATGGTGGAGGGTGGGGGGAGGGCTTGGAAAACCCTGGAACACAACTCCTAATCCTCATTATAGCTACCAATTACTGAGGATTACCAAATGCCAGGTACTGTGCTAAGTTCTTCCACGGAAGCCTCACACATCCTGCTGAAGTATTAACAGCCCATTTTACAGACGAGGGAGGGGAAGCTCCACGAGGAAGCAGCTTGCTCAGTCACACGGCCAGGATGTGGCAGAGGGCAGCAGACTAGTCTCTCTGACTCCAGAGGCCATGCTCTCAAGTCACGGCCCCTCTGCTCCCAGGTCCCACTTCAAATGCATCTCTGGTCTCTTGTCAAACGTTTGTGACCTTTTTTGGGGCGCCTGGGTGGCTCGGTCGGTGAAGCATCCGACTTCGGCTCGGGTCACCATCTCGCCGTCCGTGAGTTCGAGCCCCGCGTCGGGCTCTGTGCCGACAGCTCGGAGCCTGGAGCCTGCTTCAGATTCTGTGTTTCCCTCTCTCTCTGCCCCTCCCCCACTCAAGCCCTGTCTCTCTCTGTCTCTCAAAAAATGAATAAGCGTTAAAAAAATTTTTTTAAAAACCCCATTTTTGACCTTTTTCATCAGATAGGATTATACAATAGGCAACGGAGAACAGTATCCATTTGGTTCCAAACGCTGCATTGTCAATCCATTAAAATGCTCCTATCCAAGTTAATGCTGGCAATATCAAAGCTACAATGGTTATTATTTAAAAGAACATAAAATAACAAGTATTGGTGAGGATGCAGAGAAACTGGAACGGTTGTGCACTCTTGGGATGTGTAATGGTGTGCTCACTACGGAAAACAATACAGCAGTCCTCAAAAAATTAAAAATCACATTGTTCTCTGTATTTTTATTTTTATTTTTTTTTAAGTTTATTTATGTATTTTGAGAGTGTGTGTGGAAGAGACAGACGAAGCATGAGCAGGGGAGGGGCAGAGAGAGGAAGAGACAGAATCCCAAGCAGGCTCACGCTGTCAGCGCAGAGCCCGACACGGGGCTCGAGCTCACGAATCCTGAGACGGTGGCCTGAGCTGAAACCAAGAGTCGGATGCTTAACCGACTGAGCCAGCCAGGCGCCCCGTGTACTTTTTAAATTTTTTAAAAGGTGAAGAAAGGAAAAAGTACACGCCACATGTTCTGATCACAGTGCAGTAAAAACGAAGAGTGGAAATGAAAAGGTATCTGAAATGGAAATCAGATTGTATGGATAATTAACATTTTTGACCTTCTAAATCGCTCAGATCAGGTGGGAATCAAAACCAAAAATTCGGAATACTTAGGAAAAAATGCAAAAATGAGACCACACCCGTTTAAACCTGTGGAATTTGGTCAAAATATCCTCGAAAGAACATATAAGGGCATTCATAATTTCTTCTAAAAAAAGATGCTTAAATGCAATGTGGGATCCTGGACCGGACCCTGGAACAGAGAGGACGTTAGTGAGGAATGTAGTGAAAGGGAATACAGTCTGTAGTTCATAATTTGGTACCAAAGTTAATTTTTTTTACTTTTAACAAATAGAAGATGTCATAATTAGGGGGAGGTAAATGGAGGGTCCGTGGAAACTTTCTGTAACATCTTGGCAATTTTTCTGCAAATCTAAAATTATTTCGGAATAAAAAGCTCAAAGAACAAGATGGCAGTTTATAGCTACACGGGCGTCAAGAGGAAAGGCATGGAGCATCTGCTTGGCAGCGAGGATCCTGGCGAAGCAGTGTGGACTTGAACCCTGAGCTGGCACACTGGCCTCCTGATCCCAGTCCTCTGGTCATGCCACTGGGAGCAGCCGCTTGGGGGCCAGTTCTACAGTGTTCTGGGAGATGCTGCTCGAAGCTCCACCCACAGCCGACCCCCTCCAACACTTCCACTCATTTTGTAAGCATTAACTCCCCCTAGTCAACCCTTTTCTGCTTAAATCAGCCACGGTAGTTTCTGCTATTCTCAGATGGCCCCTGACTGAAATGCAGATGGAAACACTGACTATATTCACCCCATAGAAAGAAGTGAAAAAGTTATCAAAAATCTACCTCCCCCTGCAGCAGAAAAGGTGCTAATGCTTGATAGTTTGTACAGGCAAATTACATCCAACTTACGAGAGAGAGAGAGAGAGAGAGAGAGAGAGAGAGAGAGAATTTAAACTATATCAGAGCAAAGAAAAATATGGGAAGATTCTTAATTTTATTCCAATGAACTACTTAGATTCCAAACTATATAAGAATAGAGAACATAGCTTAAAAATTAACAATGTTTTGGGGGCACCTGGGTGGCTCAGTCGGTTAAGCGTCCGACTTTGGCTCAGGTCATGATCTCACAGTTCGTGAGTTCGAGCCCCACGTCGGGCTCTGTGCTGACAGCTCAGAGCCTGGGGCCTGCTTCAGATTCTGTGTTTCCCTCTCTCTCCGCCCCTCCCCTGCTCATGCTCTGTCTCTCTCTCTCTCTCTCAAAAGTAAATAAACATTAAAAAATTTAAAAAGTTAACAATATTTATGTGTGTGTGTGGCTGATGCACAATCTAAACAAGCCTATTGGTTCTAGTAGAGTAGTAAAAGAATAAAAGACCTTGACAGACACACTTCGTGGTTAACAGCACAGATTCAGGAAAGACTATAAGGCTCAATTCCTAGTTTCACCTGCTTGATTTGGGCAAGCTACTTAACCCCCGTCTCACTTTTAATATGTGCAACAGGAATGATGATATACCTACCTCGTGGGGTTGTCAGGAGTTAAAATAAAGACATAAAATAAAGACATAAAGACAAAAAGTGCCGAGAACGATTCCAGAATTATATAGTCAAGGCTGTGTAGTAGTTGGCTTTTATTATTAATATCATCCCAGGATGCAATGTAGCAAATCGTATGGATAGATTTAAGGAGAAGAATCGCATAGTTTTATTGGTAGATGCCAAGAGTATCTGATTGAATTCAAATACCCTTCTCATAAAAGCTCCCTGAGATCTAGGAAAACAGTGACATTTATTGAATGCGATAAAGGATATGTATCAAATATTGACAATAACTACTTGTGGATAAAGAGGGTGATGTGAAGCCAGATCATAGATTCTCTTTTCCACCATTCATTTAAAAAAATTTTTTTTAACATTTATTCATTTTTTGAGAGACAGAGAGAGAGCACAAGCAGGGAAGGGGCAGAGAGGTGGGGAGACATGGAATCCGAAGCAGGATCCGGGCTCTGAGCTGTCATCATGGAGCCCGATGCGGGGCTTGAACTCATGAAACACAAGATCATGACCTGAGCCGAAGTCAGACACTCAACCGACTGAGCCACCCAGGCACCTGCTCCATCTTTCCCACCATTCATTAAGTGAATATTTATCAAGACCATAGGGGGACCCCTTGCTGACGATGCAGCAGTAAAGAGCTGGCTGGGTCCTGCTTTCCCAAGCTTACATTCTAAAGAAAAAAATCCAAGAGAATGATAAGCGCTATGCAAAACATTACAATGGGGGGCGTGTCCAAGTGACCAAACAAGTGACACTATGCTGAGATCCAAGTGAGAAGGATGAGCTGTGCAAGAGACCAGGAGAAAGGGCATCTCAGCCCTGAGAACAGCCTCCCCCAGGGCTCTAAGTGGAGGTCAGCTTGGAACGGCCTGGAAACAGAAAGAAGGACCAAGCACAAAGGTATGAAGATAGTGAGGATTTAAAAAAAAAAGTTTTTTTAATGTTTATTTATTTTTGAGAGACAGAGCATAAGTGGCGAAGGAGCAGAGAGAAGGAGACACAGAATCTGAAGCGGGCTCCAACCTCTGAGCTGTCAGCACAGAGCTCGACGCAGGGCTCGAACTCATAAACCGCGAGATCGTGCCCTGAGCCGAAGTCGGACGCTCAACCGACTGAGCCACTCAGGCACCCCCAAAACAAAATCTTTAAGAAAGAAGTAAAAAGTAGCGCTCAACCTTATGCAACCGCTCAGGGATTCAAGTGTACAAAATAAGTCGTCAATGGTCTACAAGAAAATGTATCTTTGTGTGGTTTAGCAGGACAGCAAAAACAGAAACCAGAAAAGGAAAAATTGAACAGCTTCACCACATAAACACTTACAAACTTCTGAATGGTAAAAGACACCATAAATGCTATTAATAGTTTTTTTAACGTTTATTTATTTTTGACAGAGAGCACAAGCAAGGGAGGGGCAGAGAGAGGGGGACAGAGGATCTGACGCGGGCTCTGCTCTGACAGCTGTGAGCCCACTGTGGGACTCAAACTCACAAACCACGAGATCATGACCTGAGCTGAAGTCGGATGGTCAACCGCCGAGCCACTCAGGCGCCCCATCCAAGTGCTTGCGAAGAAGGGGAGCGACTGGAACCGGCATTCGTTGCCAGTGAGAATGTTAACGGGACAACCAGTCTACGAAACAGTTTGGCAGTTTCTTCTGAAGTTAAATAAATATACACTTAGCAAATGACCCAGCAATTACACTCTTGAGTATTTATCCTAGAGAAATAGAAGCGTATATTCACACAAAAATCTCTACAGTTGAGTATTCGTAACAGCTTTATTTGTAATAGCCAAAACCTGTGCAAAAAACCCAGATGGCCTCCACCAGGAAAGTGGTTAGACACGTGGACATAAGCCATCCACGCCATGGGGCACGACTCAGAAATGAAAAGGAACAAACACGATCCACCTCACCTCAAGCTCACTAGGCTGAGTGAAAAGAGCCAGTCTCCAAAGGTTACACCCCGAATCATTCCATCTAGGTATTTACCCAAAGGATACAAAAATGCTGATTCGAAGGGGCACGTGCCCCCCCAATGTTTATAGCAGCGCTATCAACAATAGCCAAATGATGGGAAGAACCCGAATGTCCATCGACGGATGAATGGATAAAGAAGATGTGGTTTATGTGCAATGGAATATTACTCGGCAGTCAGAAAGAATGAAATCTTGCCATTTGCAACTACGTGGATGGAACTAGGGTGTGTTAGGCTAAGCGAAATAAGTCAGCCAGAGAAAGATAAGTATCATCATTTCACTCATACGTGAAATTTAAGAAACAAAATAGATGAACATAGGGGAAGGGAAGCAAAAATAAGATAGAAACAGAGAGGGAGGCAAATCATAAGAGACTCTTAAATACAGAGAACGAACTGAGGGTTGTTGGAGGGGAGGTGGGGGGGGATGGGCATTAAGGAGGGCACTTGCTGGGATGAGCGCTGGGTGTTACAGGCAAGTGGGGAATCACTAAATTCTACTCCTGAAATCATTATTACACTATATGTTAACTAACTTGGATTTCAATGAATTAAAAAAAAAGAATAAGCATACTAAAAAATGATTCTTTTAACAAAAGTGCCTATGAGGTTAGATCCTAGCCAATAAGAAACAAAACATTCTCTAAGTAGCAAATTATGGTGATGGAGACAGATTGGTGATTGCCAGGAGTTAGGGATGGGCTGGTTTGGACTATTAAGGAGTAACTCAGGGACTTTCCTGGTGGTGAGGGAACAGTCCTGCATCCTGATTGGTGAGGATAACTCACATCTACACATGTGACCGAATTGCCAAGGACCATTTACACGTACACACTCACAGAAGTGCCTGTAGAAACTGGTAAAATCCAAATAAGCTTCAAAGCTTACTTAACGGTGTTGCACCAATGACAATTTCCTGATTTTGACAATCCACTGCGGTTATGTAAGATATTGAGGGAGGCTGGGTGAAGGGTGCATCGGATCTCTGTACTAATTGTGCAACTTGTGTGTCTTAAACTATTTCGAAAGAAAAAGTTATAATTTTAAGATAAGATATACATGAAATACAGGAAAATATAACTGCTGCATATGTAATAGAAAGAGAGGTACATTCCAAAACAAACAGCGCTCCTATAAATCAATAAGAAAACGATGAAGGTTGCGCCTGGGTGGCTCAGTCGGTTAAGCGTCTGACTTCGGCTCAGGTCATGATCTCGCGGTTTGTGGGTTTGAGCCCCGCGTGGGGCTCTGTGATGGCAGCTCGGAGCCTGGAACCTGCTTCAGTTTCTGTGTCTCCTTAGCTCTCTGCCCCTCCCCCGCTCGCGCTCTGCCTCTCTCTCTCTCTCTCTCTCTCAAAAATAAATAAACATGAAAAAAATTAAAAAACAATAAGAAAACAATGCATAACTCAACCAACGGATTGACAAATACTAGGACATTCAGAGAAGAAATATAAATGGACCTTAGATAAGTATCCATGTGTCCATATTCGATCTCACTAATAATCAAATAAATTCAGATTAAGACAACAAGCAAATATAAGTTTCCAGCCATACAAGATTTATGGCCAGGACAAAGGGACACTTTCATTCATGGTCAGTGAGTGTAAACTGGCCAATATTCTAACAGGCAGCTTGATGGCACTGACCCAGATGTTAAAAGTTTTCACCATTTGACCGAGTACTTCTTGGAAATACAAAGATCCGGGAAATACAAAGGAAATACAAAGATCTACATTGCAGTGTTGTTTATATATATATATTTTTTTCAGTGTGTATTTATTTTTGAGACAGAGAGAGATAGAGCATGAGCGGGGGAGGGGCAGAGAGAGAGGGAGACACAGAATCTGAAGCAGGTTCCAGGCTCTGAGCAAGCGGTCAGCACAGAGCCCGATACGGGGCTTGAACCCACGAACCCACGACCCGTGAGATCACGACCTGAGCCAAAGTCGGAGGCTCAACCGACTGAGCCACCCAGGCGCCCCTGCAGCGTTGTTTATCGTAGTGAAAAATTGAAGGTGACAGAAATGTTTGTTACAGGCGACTGGTTAGACAAATTACAATAATGGCCACTAATATTCATCTGGTGCTTTTGACGTTCCGGGAACTTCTGTAAGTGTTTCACATTTATTGATTCATTTAATCCTCACAATAATCCTACGAAGAAGGTTCTAGATACTGTTAGGCTCGTTTCACAACCGGGGAAACTGACATGCATTAGCAAGTGGGGAAGCTGGGATTCACATCCAGGCAGCCTGGCTCTCGACCCGCACCCTTAACCAAAGACCACACTTCCAGGCCTGTGCAGGTATTTTAAGTGAGACGATCAGCATGTATGATAGGATCCCAGACAACAGTGTGTATATAAAAAAAAAGTTCTGACGTTATCTTTGGGGCTTGTCGTTATGGGCAACATGTACTCTTTTGTTTATATATTTTTATATTGTTTGAATTTTTTTACAATAAAAACGTACCATGTTTATAATTGAAAAGCTTGTAGGGATATTTAAAGGTAACAGATCAAAAATTTAAGAGAGAGAGAGAGACACCAGGTAGGAATTCAACAGCCTCAGGGCACTTGTTCCCAACCCCCAATCCCCTCAGCAGCCCTGGGAGAGTGGCCCCTCAGGCTGGGGCTCCTTTTCCCCGAAGGTGAAGGTGAAATCTGGAGAAGTGGTTAAGTCTTTGGCTCAGGGTAGGTAGGGGGGCACCCTCTCCAGCACTCTTCAGGGCTGGCCCTTCCCTGAGCAGCTGACACTGCCCCAGGGGAACAAAACCACTTCAAAAGAAAAACAACAAACTGCATTCCAAACACCATCAGAAACTGGAGATTAGAAGGGACAGACCAAGAATTTAAAATACGCACAACAAACATACAGAAGTCTGTGGATTTAAGGTCCTGAAATTCACACAGGTCAGGCTTTCAAAAATGCTAATATTTGCAACACGGTGGATGTTACATCCCCGGCAACGAGTTAATCTTAGGATGAAAAACTTCGAATGTCAGTTGAGTGTGTGCAAAGGGGGGCACACCGCTTTTCAACATCGTTTGGGGGGCTACCGAAGCAGAAAGAAAACCACAGATCCCGAGCCGGCTTGCCTGATCCTGGCCTCTTGATGTTTGCTGAAGCTCTGAGTTTGCACGTCTGTCCAGGATGCAGAGCTCTGCCAGGCTGTGAGGCAAGAACTGTCTGTATCCTGGCTAGAAAGCAATTTTTGTTTTAAAGTTTATTTATTTATTTTTATTTTTTTTAATGTTTATTTATTTTTGAGAGAGAGGGAGGGAGACAGAGTATGGGGGGGGTGGCAGAGAGAGAGGAAGACACAGAATACAAAGCAAGCTCCAGGCTCCCAGCTGTCAGCACAGAGCCCGACGTGGGGCTCGAACTCACAAACCCACCAGATCATGACCTGAGCCGAAGTCGGGAGCTTAACCCACTGAGCCACTCAGGCGCCCCAGAAAGCAGTTTCTTGATTGGGATCAGGCTTAAGAGGATCTCTCTCTTTGGCAGAAACAGAAACAGGATCACTTTGTGGTAAACACCCACATCAAAAATCTCCATCTATTTGGGGTAAGGGGGTGGGGGGTGGGGTGGGGGAGAGCTTCCTGCTTAACCATTTCCTGTCCAGGTCTGAGTGAACTACACAGCAACTACAAAGTTCTAGCTTGAGGGGACTGGAGAAAAGCAAGGAGCCACCCCCTGGGCCTAAGATGCTGCCATGCACACGGCCCTGATTTATGTCTGAGTCCAGTTAACAGTTAACTTGTGTTAAATGACAAAAATTCAGCCGAGTACATGTTAAATATTTAACTGGCCTTATTAGTTGATTTATCAATCAAGCAGCATCCCATCTAGCAAGCAGAGGGGAGCACCATCAAGCTGCAGAAAAGGGAAGATTTTTAAAGGTAGAAAGGGAGTGCGAAAAAGAAAATCACTAGCAAAGAATCCCGTTTCAGGCTAGGCCGTCCTCCCGAGGGTAACTGACTGAAAGGGTCTATCTGTAACGTTCCTAGTGCGATCAGTAAATTCCAGGTTTACTGGTTAAAGGTTACATTCCGGGGTGGGGGGGGGGTGGGGGGGTGGGGGGCGGGGGAAATGTTGAAATTGTAGTTAGGTTAGGTATTAAGTCTTGGTGTGCTGACCTGGGAATCTTAATAGGAGTGATTCCGTTTGGGGCTTGTGTTTTTCTTTGTAACAGCCGTCGATACTAAAATTCTAAAGAGCTAACGTTTAATCTAAGAAGAGACACTCTTTTTAGCACATGCTAGTACCCTTAGAACAATGAAAAAGTGAATTTCAAAGACACCTTCCTGCTCATTAAATAAGAGAAAGTCTAGGCTTTTGACCCAAGCTCCTCCAGCATGTGTGCAGTCTGCTGGCCCAAGGCTGTGCCCGGATCTGGCGCAAGGCCGTGTTTAACTCGAGTTGGCAAGGACAGTGTGTGAGTTCTCTGGAGATGCCTCCTGCGGCGGCTGGGACTCACGGTCCAGGTTCATGACTTCTTTGCCAGGAGGCCTCGTCTTCCTTCTTCGTGCAATTCAACGAAGTTTGCCACCTGGCCAGCCTCCTTCCTCCCCACCCCCATGCCCAACTTGACTGCCTAGGAGGCGCGTCCCAACAGGGTGAACGATGCCTAGGAGGGGAAGGAGGCAGCTCACAGCATATTAATGGCCCAGGGCATGGAGAAAGCATTTGAGGTGCCAGCCCAGATCAGGCACACGCTGGCACGCCTGGCATCAGGAGGAGAGGCCACTTTAGCGTGCATTGTTACCAAAGCCTCAAATCACATGCCCGTCGTGGGGATCGATGCTTCACGGGGACAGGAATTAGGCCGGGAGGCATGGGGGGCTTTGTGGAGTTGAGACACTTGGGTCTGGTCTGGCCCCCTTTTCCTGGTGAGTCACTCCTTCATTTCCTTGGAAGAAGCCTTGCTCCCACTCTTAATGGCCGGGCACGCATCAGGAGGGCCCTCTGGGAGGTGTGGGAGGCGAGGCTTCTGTTCTGCTCATCTGCACTAAGGACCACTGTGATGGCAGTGGGGAGGAGGCAGAAAAAAGATGGGGACAGAAGGAGCTGGAATAACGATCAGGGCTATGGGTAACTAGGGATCTGGAAATGAACGCAGGTGGGAAACTGGGAAAAACACATTAGAATAGCTTCAGTTTTCTATTTCAAGAGACTAAGAAAGGTCAGCCAGCTAGCTAAATGGAGAGGACGGAACTTCCATAAAACACCTTTAAGGCGCTTTAAATATCCAACTCTATTTAATCCTTAGAAGAACCCTGTGCTGGGGGGGGTGGGGAATGATCGTGCCCATTTTATCAGTAAAGCAACAGGCTCAGAAGTATCAAGTGGCTTGTCCAAGGTCATCTAATAAATAAGAAGCGATGCTGGGGTTCCCACCTGAACGCAGGATTGGTCCCTTCACCCCCCTACACTGACCAAGCCTAAAAGCAGCTGAACTTCTAGAAAGTGAGTCATCAGAGCTTTGTAGGATTGACTTGCCTGGGCTTTGCTTTCCCCCTCCTGAAGTTATTATTTAGCGAAAATGCATGGGTGGTGAGTGTGGCTTCCAGAATTTCGTCTCTGCTGCTGCCCTCCCCATCACCCCTCCCAGTCTGCCCTCCTCACTAAATGCAGGATTTACTCCTCCTTGCAAGCCTATTTGCATAAGTTGTTCTAAGTCTGCCAGTTCAGAATCACATTTAAAGCTGCCGTCCCCTCTCCTTCCAAACACACACACACACATACCCCACTGTATTTAGAAAGAAGTCAATATTGTGGCCCCATTATCCAGGGAAGGAGGCTATTAAGAAGAAATTATCAGTAATAAGCCAGCAGGAAGCTGAGGTTGGTCACAAGGAAATAAACTTATCCTGGGCCTGCAAAATTGTGGCCTTACATTCTTACTTTTCTCTCTTTTTCAAGTCAACCCGTGGGAAATCCTCTTTCAGACGTAGCCTGGAAGGGGCAGAATTCGGATTTCAGAGAGGGGGGCGGGGTTCGACCTGGGAGCAGGAAGATCAGAGCAGGGGCTTCCAGGAAAGAGGGGAAAGGCCTTGGTGGTCAGGCTCTGAAGGAGGGAAAGATAGGGCCCTGGGGTCACCTTGGGAAGGGGGGCATTTTCACAAGAGATACATGGAGGGGGAGGTCCAGGGGCAGGTTTTCTGTGGTTGGCAGAGGACTGGAGGGTGGAAAGAGGCTGACTCAACCCCACCCTCAGCCCGCGGCCCCACTCTTGAAATCCCACAGCTAACAAGTCACACTTGGGATGAAGTGGTATTCAGTTTTCCAGCTTCCCTCCAATGCCTTTTCCTCAACAGAGGATTCTGAGCATCCTGAAGATGTGGAAGGGGAAGGTCAAGTTCAGAGGGCGGAAGGGGATGCTCTGGAGCCACACGATTTTGAAAAGGGCCGACCTTGCTTCCTAGTGGTTGGGAAACAAAAAAACCTCCATGGGCAGGAGGGGCAGATGTGATTACATAAATCCCATGAAATCTCATGAACAGAATATCTATCTATCTATATGATGGAATATTATGCAGCCTGAAAAATAAATGAAATCCTAGGGGCGCCTGGGTGGCTCAGTTGGTTAAGCGTCTGGCTTTGGCTCAGGTCATGATCTCATGGTTCGCGCGGTCGAGCCCAGTGCTGGGCTCTGTGCCAGCAGCTCGGAGCCTTGAGCCTGCTTCGGATGCTGTGTCTCCCTCTCTCTCTCTGCCCCTCCCTGCCTCTCACTCTCTCTCAAAAATAAATAAATATTAAAAAAAAAAAAATAAGCTGACCAGTTAGCTCAGTCGGTTAGAGCGTGGTGCTAATAATAATAAAAAAAATGATTAAATGAAACCCGAACACATACCACAACATAGATGAAACTTGAAGAGGTTATGCTAAGTGAAATGAGCCGAGCACAAGAGGACAAATGTCGTAAGATTCCACTTATCTGAGGTACTTAGAGCAGTCAGGTTCAGAAAGACCGAAAGTTGGGTGGTGGTGATGACTGATGGGCGGGTGGATGGGGATCTAGTTTGTAATGGGGACAGAATCTCAGATGATGAAGAGGTTCTGGAGACGGATTAAGTACAATAGTGTAATGTACGTAACGGCACTGATTTGCACCTTGAAAAAGGTTCAAATGGTAAATCTTGGGTTACGTATATTTTACCACAAGAAAAAATAAGCTAAATCTAATAAAGCCTATTTATTTCTTTATTTTGACAGAGAGGGAGTGTGCGCACACAAGTGGAGGAGGGGCAGGGAGAATCCCAAGCAGGCTCTGTGCTGTCGGCACAGAGCCCAACACAAGGCTCAACACAGGTCACAAAAAGCGAGATCATGGCCTGAGCCGAAGTCAAGAGTCAGATGCTTAAACCACTGAGCCACCCAGGTGCCCCTCTAAATAAAGCCTTTAGTGCAAACTCCCATTTTACAGTAACTACAGAGGTTAGAAAAACAAATGGACACTATGAAGACACAATCAGGCAAATGTAGAATGTACAACATTCTACACGAAAACTGGCCTAAACTTCAAAAAGTCAATGTCATCGAGAAAAAAAAAGAGTTGTTCTAATTAAAAGAGACTAAAAAGACACAATAACCAACTATAACATGTGTACTTAAAACCAACAAACTGGGCACCTGGGTGGCTCAGTCACTTAAGCATCCAACTCATGATTTCGGCTCAGGTCACCATCTCACTCTGGTGAGATCGAGCCCTGCCTCCAGCTCTGTGCTGAGCATGGAGTCCGCTTAAGATTCTCTCTCTCTCGCTCTCTCTCTTTCTATTTCTGCCCCCGTTCCCTGCTGTCTCTAAAAAAATAAAACGGACAAACTTTAAAGCCATATTTGAAACGATGGGGCGGATTTGATTATGGGGTAGATATCAGGTAATATTAGGGAATTCATGTGAGTTTTCTTAGATGTGAACACGCAGTTGTGGTTATGTTCGAGAATGTCCTTACTTTCGGGAGCTATCTGCTGAAATCTATGGGGGTGACGCGGCATGGCATCTGAAACTCACTTTCAGATGATCCAGAGAAAACAAGCCTCACACACCCATCGAGGCGGATCAAGCAAACGTGGCAAAATGGAAACGACTGTTGACCCCTCGGTGGTGGATGAACACTGGAGAGTTCTTGCCGTTTTTTGTCTGCTGAAACGTTCCTAATAAAAAGTCGGGGAGAAAAGTTCCGGCTGCGCAGTTTTAGGAGCTGTGTGGCCTTGGGCAGTCTCCTTGCCCCCCTGGCCTTAGTTTCTTCACCTAAAGTACAGGGCTAAAAACCCCTCACCCCGTTAACAGTGTAAGCCACCCGGCCCCAGGTGCCCAGCGGCTGTGGGGTGGTATTGGTCGTTAGTGTTGACATTAGAATTGGGAGGACAGTCCCTAGCACGGTATCTGGTAAGTGAGCAGCGGCTTCGGGAAAACCACTTGGGCTCCCCGGGCCAGCCTCTCCGCCTGGGGAGGAGGATGGGGAAGCGGCCCCTTAGGGCCCCCCTCACTCGCCCGAGGGGGACGAGTAAACGCGCAACCGCTCGGGGCGTGACCGCTGCAGCGCGGGCCTCGGAAGTGGGGGCGGGGCTTGCAGGTGGGCGGGCGTGGGAGCCCAAAGCCCGAAGGAGCGTTGCCCGTCGGAAGCCGGGGGCGGAGCCTCTCGCTTGCTGACCAATCCGGAATAGGTGCCGAAAAAAAAAAAAACCCCAAAAAACAAAAAACGGGCGGAGAAAAGAAACGGGAAAGATCCCGGCGGATACCTGCTGCCTAGGGCTTGGCGCCGGGCATCCTGTCCAGGTGACTGGGCCGCTTGGTCTGGCCGCTCCTCTCTCTCTCTCGCTCTCTCTCTCTCTCTCTCTCCAGTCCGCGGGGCAAGAGAGGGGGCACGGCGGACCAGAAGCCCGGCCCGGCGGTCTGCTCGGGCGTGACCTCTGAGCAGAGTCACGTTGCTTTCTGCGCGGGCTTCCTCTTGTAAAGTGAGAGCAGTAAAAACCCGCCGGAGGCAGGACGGGACGTGCCCAAGTGACTCAGAGTTGGGAGGCAGTGAAGGGGAGAATGGCGACCTTGCCTCCCGCCTCGTGGTACTGCTCGTCTTTCCCAAGTTTTCTACAATGCACACGTGTTATTTTGGTGGCCAGCAAAGTTAAGCTAAAAGTGAAGTCATAATTTCTGGCTAGCTCAGTACTACTTTATGGTTCCTGTACCTACAGAGAGTGTAACAGGAGCTAAAAACAAGCACGCGGTGCCTGAGACAGCAACCGAAAAGGAGCACTTGGGTTACTGATGACGCGAAATTGGAATGTGAATTGGGTATTAGAGGACACCAAAAAATCCTTGCTAACTTTATTAGATGCAACAGTGGCTTTATCAGCCATAAAATTATCACTAAAAATATCCATTCGGGAGCTGGATCAAATTAGATGAAATTGACAATGTCTGGGAATTGCTTTAAAACTAAGGATGCTAGGGGTGCCTGGGTCGCTCAGTCAGTGAAGCATCGGACTCTTGATCTTGGCTCTGGTCATGATCTCGGGGGTTTGTGAGTTTGAGCCCCGCTTCAGGCTCCTTTGGGCTCCGTGCTGACAGTGCGGAGCCTGCTTGGGATTCCCTCTCTCCCTGTCTCTCCGCCTGTCCCGTGCTCATGCTCGCGCGCTCTATTTCTCAAAAAATAAAATAAGTAAACTTAAAAAAATTAAAAGTAAGGATGCTAGGTCAAAGTTTTAGTCGTTGCTTTGTCTTAAGAGATGTGATTATCCTTGATTTTTCTCTGAGGCTTGAGACTAAACACAGTATGTATGTGGTACTTTAAGAAATGGCAGAAGTAGACCTAAGTCAGGAGGGGCTCTTCCCTACCTCTGACCTCTTTAAAGTATACTATATCTAGAAAAGACTTTGTACAAAATTCCAGTGTTTCTCTTTGTGACAGCTCTAAGACTGCAGGTGTTGGAGCTTTCCCAAGTGAATCATTTATTTCCTGGATCTGAAAACATTTTTCTTTTCATTTCGGGCATTTTGCCACTTGCAGGGCAAATGTCTGTGGCAAATCTGAAAAACCAAACACAAAGTAAAATAAAAACTTAATAAATTCACGTCCCCACCTTCACCCAATGCACGTTTTCAATCTCCTTTTCAGGCTACTTGCTGCCCAATTAACAGTAAATGAGTTTGGAGTTCTTCATTCTCTGAACTCTCAGGACTTTGGGCTCAGTTTCCAATTTTAAAAAATGCATTGGGGACAGTGGCCTGACAACCCACACAAGTTCAATGGGAAATGCACCAAAGGCCTTCGCTGTCATTTAGTTAACTAAGCTTCACAAAGGGCTGCGCATTTTAGAACAATTATCTCATTTAATCTCACTTTATTAATAATCCCACAGGTTCGGTACGGCGACAAGTCCCATTTTACCGACGAGGGCACTGAGTGTTTTAGCCAGGTGACATGTCCAAGTGACACAGCAACTGCACCTCGGGACCCCGTCGCCAGCGGCCCTAATCGCTAGGCAGCACGCTTGTCGCCGACCCCCCCCTCCCAAATTTAACGGGACTCGAGGACCCCTAGCCCCCCACCCAGGTACACGTATCTAAACGGGCGCAACCACGAGCTTCTCTTGCAGCCAGGGGCGTTTTCAGGCATTTGCACCAACCTCATTTGCAAAACCACTCGCCCGGACCCGCGAAAACGGTTCAGGGGTGGGGGAATCCTCTCCCGCTCCGGGCGGCCTCCAATCGCGTGGCTGCATTCAATCCGAGCCGCAACTGGAGGAGTGAGTCCCGCGCGCGCCACAGTCACCGGGGCGCGCGGGGGCTGCAGCCTTTGTCCGGTGGGGCCCGCAGGGAGCCGGGCGGCGGCGCCCCTAGCCCGGTCCACGGGTCCAGGGGATCCGGGGTGGGCCCGGGGACGGGGGTCCCGGGGGTCCCGGGGGGTCCCGGGCGGCTCGGCGCTGCAGCTCCCGCGCGGCTCTCGAACGGCTGACGTGGGGCCCGGTGCATCCAATGGGAAGGCGACGTCTGGCCACGCCCACTGAGCGCGCAGCCCCGCCGGTGGGCTTTTAAAAGCCCGCGCGGCGGTGCGGGGGCTTCCAGGACCCGCGCGCCACCTAGCCCGCCTCGTCCGCTCCCTGCCGCCGCCGCCGCCGCCGCCGCCATGCTCTCCGTCCGCGTCCCGCTCGCCACCATCGTGGACCCGCAGCAGCCGCAGCAGCAGCTTCAGCTCTCGCCCTTGAAGGGGCTCAGCCTGGCGGACAAGGAGAACACGGTGAGGACGCGCGGGCCGGGCCGGGGCGGCTGGGGTCTCCTGGGACGTGGGCATGCCCCCTCACCGCGCGTCTCCCCGCAGCCCCCGGCCCTCAGCGGGAGCCGCGTGCTGGCCAGCAAGACCGCCCGGAGGATCTTCCAGGAGCCCGCCGAGCCGGTGAGTGGGGGTCTGGCCGCCGGGGGGGAAGGGGCCTGTGGGGGCGGGGCGCTGCCGGCAGGGGACGCCAGCCGGCTCTTGGCGCCAAAGCCTCATTGTTTCCTCTGCCGTTTCAAACCCTAGCCCCTCCCCGGCCCGCGCTCCTTTCCCGCCAAAGCATTCCCTCCCTGGCCTGCCACACACTTCCGTAGATTTCCTCCTGTCCCTCTGGCACCTCCCGGTTGTGTTCTATGTGAGATCCATGTGTGACAGCTGACACTTACACACTGAACCACATGAGCTTGCCGACCACTGGGCGCACTTGGCCTGAAGAAATGGCAATTTCATGTGGGACGCCCTACAATTCGTATTTCCATTACCCCCTCGCCCGGCAGAAAACTAAGGTGCTTGTCCCCAGCGTGGAGGATGAGCCACTGCTCCGAGAAAACCCTCGTCGCTTTGTCATCTTTCCTATCGAGTACCACGATATTTGGCAGATGTATAAGAAAGCGGAGGCTTCCTTCTGGACAGCCGAAGAGGTAACGAGGCTCGGGAACCGGGAGACTTAAAAAGGAAGTTTACGCGTTGCCCCCCAACTCTTGAGGCGGACCCCTGCCCTAGCGGTTATGCCTTGGCTGGAGATACACTTGACTCTTCCTCTGGTTCCTCTTGGGGATGGCTGCCCACCGAGGATGTGAGCTGTTCTCACTGGCAAAGGGAGTTCTGGATGGGAGGGATGTTACCGATCAAGCCGTGTTCGTAGACTTAAAAGGTTTAAGAACCAAGTGTGTATGTGAGGCCCCGCGTGTGTAAACCCCTTGTGAAACTTCTCAACTTCAGGTGGATCTTTCCAAGGACATTCAGCACTGGGAGTCCCTGAAGGCAGAGGAGAGATATTTTATATCGCACGTTCTGGCTTTCTTTGCAGCGAGTGATGGCATAGTAAATGAGAACTTGGTGAGTTTCCAAACAACGTCTGCTTTCATTCACTTCAAGACTTGAGAGAATGTCCTCTTCCCTCACCTTTCACGTTGTCCCGTCCCGATACCATATGTGTTTGTAAGGTCATAGTTCTATTACATGGAGTTTGCTGTTTTATGATATGCTCTGCAGTTGTTTCTTCCTCACGGGTGTCTTTCTCCCCCCTGGTTCTAGAGAAGCTCAAAGACCATGTGAAGTGCTAGCCATGGGTTTACTCCTCGTGGCTGTGGCACTACTTTTTTTGTGGCTTTGCTCTTCCGATAACCTGATTCCATGTATGCCTCGCTGTGAGTGGATCCTTCCTGCAATGAGTTAGGAAAGAGTGAACTGATGAGTGTTCGCAGAAACCCCGTAACGCAGGCTTTATCTCTTTTCCTGAGTTGTACAATGAGCGTGTGGCAGGAAATGTCCAGCTTTAGCACAGCATAGTGAAGAAGTATTCAAGTAGAAACACACCTTGTAATGGTACAAAGGGAGTGTGATGAATCTGGGGTCCTGGGGCTGAGTCGCTTCTCCTCAAGCTGCACTGTGATGTTTTACCACTAGGTGGAGCGGTTTAGCCAAGAAGTTCAGATTACTGAAGCCCGCTGTTTCTATGGCTTCCAAATTGCCATGGAAAACATCCATTCTGAGATGTATAGTCTCCTCATTGACACTTACATTAAAGATCCCAGAGAGAGGTGAGTGTTTGGGTGGTATGCCAACGTGTTTAGGACTCACTTACTGTTACCCTGTTGCAAGTTTTTGAGCTTACGTAGGGACAGACAATTACTCTAGAATGGCTAAGCAGGCAAATCCCTACCACGCGTGGTCACGTCTGCTCTGAGGAAGAGGCCTACACTGACATTAGGAGCCAGTCACTTAAAAACAAAGTTAGGCGGTTACTCCGTTTTCTTGTTGGTCATTCAGTCTAAAACCTTTCTTTGAACAAAACCAAACAAAAAACATCCGTAGAGGCTGTGTACAACGAACTAATTCCTAGGTCTGACGGTTTTGACTCCTGTGGCAAAGCTGTTAACCTACGATGTGAAGGAGGTAGAGAGTGTACCCAAGTAGAATGTTACTCTCCTCTTAAGGAGCTAGTAATGCAGTACGGGAAATAAGACCTAGAAATAGAAGGGAGACGAGTTACATAATGATGTGCAGGCAGTTCACCATTAGATGAGTTTAGGCACAGAACTGTTTGACCAAAGTGACGGTTTGTTATGGGATCACAAAGGGGGAGCTTAAGGCCCATCTTACGTTTTGAAGATTGGAGAGGAGGAGAAAGTTAGCAATGGCTGCCTGAGTGCTCTGGGTACTAAGAGCTCAGGAGGGGAGCCTTGTGTGGAGCCGAAGTCTTAAAGCTGAAAAGCAGACTCTTGTAGATTACCAGGGAGAATGTGAAGAGGGAAGGTGACTGACGACTCGGTAGGGCTAGCAGGATTGGGGAAACGCTTTGGGGGTAAAAACATCGTGGACAGAAATGAGAAAAGACAGGGGCGCCTGGGTGGCTCAGTCGGTTGGGTGTCTGACTTCCAGCTCAGGTCACTATCGAGGTTAGTGAGCTCGAGCCCCACACGGGGCTTGCTGCTGTCGGCCTGTCGGCGAAGAGCCCGCTTCGGATCCTCTCTCTGCCCCTCCCCCACTTGTGCTTTAAAAAAAAAAAATAATAAGTAAATGAGAAAAGACAAAGGCATAACTGGGATGAAAAAGCAGAAGGGGCAGGATCAGGAAAGTCTGATGGTTAAGCTTCAAAAGCCAGGGAGAGGCAGACCCAGGTCTCCAACAGAGCATGTGGACGTGGAGAGAGAACGAAGGGAGCCCAACGGTCTGATGACCTTGGCTTTAGAAAACAAGGTCACCTGATAAGGAATGGGCTGGGGAATTTGCAGGCTCCCAAGCTGAGCACAGGGATACATTGGAGGCGGAAGAGGCTAATAAAGACCCAAGTAAGTGTAGGGCCAGTCGATTTTCTTTCCTGACCTGGGATCATCAGTGAGGCATAGAATTATAGTAGGAAGCAATCTCAGGTTGTTTAGTTTATTGGCTTTAATTGTTTTATTATATCCATATGGCACTTGGGGCCCATATAATTGGCCTGATGTTATAGTCTGGTGGCGGAGGGGGTGTCGAGGAAGATAATGGTCAGCATAGCTTAAGTAGTCTTAGCAGTTAAGATTTTATGGCTTTTCACGTTTAAAGATAGGGCCTATGAACCTTGTCATGACCTGGACTTGATGTAATTAAGCTGATAAATGCTCTTGGTGTAATGGACTAAGGCTTTCGATGTGAGTAGATCTCGGGGCTCCCTGTGCATTAAAGAATACTTAGGTTTGTATTAACAGGAACCAAATGAATGCCGAGATTTTAAAAAACACTGGGGGAAAAGCAAAAACAGTAATGAGAAAACATTTCAGGTTGAGTCTTGATTTGGCCTTCGTTCCCAGTGTTGTTCCCTAGATGTTTGTGATAGGAGGTCTTTGCTATAATTGCTGACGCTCTGGGTGCCTACTAGGGAATTTCTCTTCAACGCCATCGAGACGATGCCTTGTGTAAAGAAGAAGGCGGATTGGGCCTTGCGTTGGATTGGCGACAAAGAGTCTACCTACGGTGAGGCCCCCTTTGGCCCCACTTATGCCTGAGCTTCATCCTCTGGTGACGGTCACTGGCTTGTGAGCCCTTCCTGTGCACGTGCTCGGTTGCCCACTAGAACTATGTCGATGTTAACTCTTCCGCAGGAGAGCGGGTTGTGGCCTTTGCTGCAGTGGAAGGAATCTTCTTTTCTGGTTCTTTCGCGTCGATATTCTGGCTCAAGAAACGCGGCCTGATGCCTGGCCTCACGTTTTCCAATGAACTTATTAGCAGAGATGAGGTGAGTCTAATACACACAACAGGCTGATCTGCACCCCAAATATCTACAACTCTTGGGTTCCCTGAAGGGAACTCAGGACAACAGACTGCCTTGTATCTACATTTAACATGTGAGTTCAGTGATTACCTGTATTTGGCAGAGAATGAACACTACTTTTCATTTACCGGAAGGTATTTGTATTCTCAATACATTTCTATGTCCGTCGCACTGTAGGTGAGGGGATGTTGTATTATTTTGGCCCGGTAGCCTATCTATGACCCTAGTGTATTTCACAGTTGGCTGAGCATCCTGACCGAGTGAGAATCCATTCCGGTCCAGTGTATGTCTTTGAGTGCTATTGGATTAAACTGGAGAGGAAGGTGGAGTATGTCCAGATGTTCTGATTTAAGTCCGGTCTGAAAGGCAAGGGCCGTGGACCCTGCCATACTTGGAGCCCAATGAGCAGATCAGACAGCTGATCGTGCCTTGTAAGATTCTCTGCCTTCCTGGAGGGCAAGATAGGGATTACTTGGCATTAAGACTCACAGACTCGATTCACTGGAAACTGCATCACTGGTTTCCTGAGCATTATTAGGTCGTAAATCTCAAAACTAGCCTGGTCACTGAGTTTTGCCTTTCCTGCTAGGAACTGTGGCACAACTAGAGCTCATAGCTGTAGAAAGAATGCTGTAGAAAGAACGCTTGGGGCAGAAGTCCTGTGCCATCCTTGGTTACCTCACGGAGCAGCAGGGCCGGGACCTGGCCTGCTCTTGCTACCTGGGTAGCAGCGTGGAGGGCCTTGCATGCAGATGGGCCCGCCTTGGCATAGGCAGAGCAGATGGCCGTTGGATTCTTCTTCCCTTTTTTTGACAGTTAAAGTGCTTGTAGTATGGCAAGATGTACAAGGGGAATGCAGAAAAGGGTAAAGCCATTTCCTGTTGCATGTGAATGATAAAGGTCTGGCGTTACAGTGATACTAAACCTTTTTTTCCTAGGGTCTACACTGTGACTTTGCCTGCCTGATGTTCAAACACCTGGTCCACAAACCTTCAGAGCAGAGAGTGAAGGAAATTATTATCAATGCCGTTAGGATAGAACAGGTGCGTTTTGCATCAGGGTCTCTTCGTGCTTGCTAGAAGATGTCTTTATCTGTGCTACCGTCTTACTGAGAAGCTCTGTTTTGGTCCCTAGGAATTCCTCACGGAGGCCTTGCCAGTGAAACTAATTGGGATGAATTGCACTTTAATGAAGCAGTATATTGAATTCGTGGCAGACAGACTTATGCTGGAGCTAGGTTTTGGCAAGGTACGGTATTGTTCATAGCCTTCTGGTTCTCCCGGAAACTGGTGTTCTGTATTCAAATTTTGCTGTGGACCTTTTCAGGTTTTCAGAGTAGAAAATCCATTTGACTTTATGGAGAATATTTCACTGGAAGGCAAGACTAACTTCTTTGAGAAGAGAGTAGGCGAGTATCAGAGGATGGGAGTGATGTCAAGTCCAACAGAGAATTCTTTTACCTTGGATGCTGACTTCTAAGTGAACGAAGATGTGCTCTTAATGTTGCTGATTCCTCCCCCTCCAACCCTTCTCATCAAAAAAAAAAAAAAAAAAAAAAATCAGCTACTTGAAGTGAATCAACTAGCTACACTATGAATCACCAATAGTGTTCACGAATAGTATTGTTAAAACTGTGTAGCTACCTCGTACGCAAGCCTGTTGATTAGTGATGCTAGTTGTCTCCCCTAGAAAGAAGCATGGAAAAAAGCTACTTGGGTTCTTAGGAAAGAGCTTGGCCGTGTTGGGCTTTTGCAAGCACCCTGGCTGTCCATGACTTCATGGCTCTTAGCAATCATGGCTCAAGGTGTGGGGACTCTCTGAGTCTGACCCGGCAGGATTAAAGGGTTGCTACAAGGCCCTTGGGAGGGGGTCAGCCTTGGTGCTTCAAAGCAGATTTTAAAGTTTACTTACTGCTGTGTATATAAAATTGGCACTTTACACACAAACCTATTTTGTACTGTTGAGGTAAAGGCCTGATTTGACCTAACTTGGTTTCTAGACCAAACGCAGAGCATTCTGTTGACCACTAATGGGAGCCAGTTCGGGATTTACTAGGTGACCCACGTCTGCCAAACCTGTGCAAGTCAAGCATGTTATTTCTCCTCTTTATTTTCTTTAATGACTTGAGGTGCTTTGTGATCAGCTTTAAAGTCAGTCCTGCACATACCCCTGGGTATTAGCCAGTTGGTGTCCCAAAGAAGGCAGGTTGCGTTTTATATAAATACAGGTCAGGTCCTGTATGGTGGGATCAGAGGGGACAGGAGCTTCCAACTTAAATCATCAAGGATTAGAATGTGATGTGAGCGGGCTGCTGGTCACTTGGGGGTGCAGGAGGAGCAGTTTCTGTCTATTTCTCAAACCGTATTTCCCCCAACTTTGAGTTCTTGTGAAAGACCCTTAGGTCCTTAGCTATAGGATCGGAGGTAGCACCGTACGTTGAGTCTTCAAACGATCCTTGAACAAAATGACCCACTTGAGGTCTTCCTCCAGTTAAGTGGCCAAAACCAGGACTGAAATTGGCTCCCTGAAAAGTTGGGGCATTTATTCCGATTTGCTTTCGTGTGTAAGTAGGTACCGTTGACTTCATCCTTTTATATTTGCTACATGCTTTTTAAATTAGGAAATGTCATTTTGCTGTATATGCCCGATGTATCTGTGGTTCATGTTTTGAAATAATTGCCCGGCACCGCGATTCGTGATCGAAGTGGATATTGTTCAGTGCACTTACTTTCACTTCAGTGCCTGCCTAAATCTGAGCATTGCCTTGTTGGATTCCTGACCTTCAGGAGAAAACTAGAGTTGCGTGAGCTATAAATACATGCTCTATTCACATATTAATTTTAGAATGAAGTACAGAATAATATACCTAATAAGGCTAGTTTGAGGCGACCTGCCTTTGTTACCCCTGTCCCCCAAGCCCCCCCAAAAAAGAAAACCAGCCAAGATGCTACATGGAACGTGAAGGAGGATACGCGCCAATCCTTCGGCCACGTTTGTTACCCTGTTGTATTGTGTTGGCTGATCCCTGGCCCTGTTCCCTTGTCTGTTTCCTTCATTTATTGTATAAATTGTCAAATAGTTGATTTAAGCACTTCTGTAAGAGGGGCTTCCTGTCTTTTAAATTATTGTTACCTAAAGTCGATCCAGATCGTGTGGTTTTTACACTTGTGCAACACAGAAGTGAATAAACGTTTTGCCCCGCGTGTCAGGTGCATGCAGTGGGAAGCTGGAAGCGGGTTTTAGGATTCTGCCTCCTTTAGCGTGCAATGTAAGAATTTCTGCCAGCTCAGGTTCAGTTTCCTGATCTGTTTAAAGGGAAACTGGTGTTAGGCTAAAGCACTTAGAAGTCTCAAAATTGAATGCCGCACAGGTGTTAAGTAGACTGTTCTCGCATCTGTTCCTTGATAAGATTTGCATTTCAGTTTAGGAAGAAAAAACCGGGATTTTTTTTTTCATGAAGGCTTAGGAGTTCATTTGCTTTTCATCCCATTTTGGGGAGGGGACTTTCCTAATGCCTGTTCTGGCACAAGGTCTCTAGGAAACGGGTCTGCCTGAAAGGTGACGGTCAAAAGCATCAACTACGCTGTAGGAAACGGGTCTGCCTGAAAGGTGACGGTCAAAAGCATCAACTACGCTGCACGTGGAGTTTGTAAGCCAGGACTGACTGGGTTCAATTTCCCAGCAACCCTAAGTGAACCACTTCGCGGCCTCAGTTTTCCCATCTGCTAAACAACAGGCGGTGGGACCAGAAGGGGCTAACGATCTCCCCCAGCTTTGTTCTTCCTCGTCTCATCAACTTGACCTGCATGGACTTCTTTGTAGTCTTGGGTTGGTCCCTCTGTCCATAAATGGCCTTGCCGGGCCTGCCTTCTTAAAGCGTCTTTGAAATCGTGACCTGTGTCTGCCACTTTAACCCAGCAGGTAGAGGTGGGCAGGGGGTCTGGCCCGCCCTGCGCAGCTTACCTTTATTCTCAAGCAAGAAGCCGATGCGCAAGTGAATCTGAATGTTAGTGCTGTGGTCATGGAACTAGGGCAGGGAAGGAGCAGCAGAGCTTGAGGTGGACAAGCACTTAGGAGAGGCATGTGGAGGGGGTGACCTTGTTTCTCTGGAGGAGGAAGGGATGGGAGACTTCCTCGGAGAAGGCACATCCAGGTCCTTGCCCGTCCCCCTGTCTCAGCATGAGACCTCCAAGGATCAGGCCCTGGAGAAGTAATTTGAGCGGAGTATTTGGTGTGGGTAATGTCTTGGGGGCAGGCGTGTTCTGTGTCTTAGAGGAACGTGATCTTTGCCCTTTCCACCCGAGGGGCACTTGGAATGTCATTTGACTTGTCAGGTTGGTGGCAGGCCCACTGTGGGTGTTTGGGGCGGCCACGCTCTCGGGACCAACTCCAAATGGCTTCCCTGTGGGTCACCTACAGTCACACCTGCACCTGCCGTCACACCTATGCCAGCTACCTTCTCTAGAACAGACCCATAGAGGGTCTGCATCAGTTAAGTGCAGTCGGGCCACTGAGTCAGAATTGCCCACCCTGGCCTGTGATCCAGCCTGAGCACTGGCTCCTGACAGCTGGAACTGGACGGGTATCTAATGCCACGTGGCCAGGGAGCTGACTGGCTGTGTGTGCTGTTGAGGGTGAAAAGCTCTGCCAGTGTTGGTCCAGAGATCCAGATAATGGTCCCTGGCTCCCGGGGGTGTGGCTGTAGTTTTGAGGGAGCAGGATTGTATGGCGTGGCTTTTGTCGGCCCAGGGAAAGCTAATAGGCCCCCCAGCCCCACCCCACTTCTGTGGAGGAGGGTACCCTCCCGGTGTACTCCGGGCACTTGAAAAAGAGAACGATCAGTGACGGCCCTTGTCGTTCCTGGGAGGGGATTCTGGACACCAGGATGTTTTACGACGAGAATGGCTGACCCCGCTGCCGGATGTAAGGTTCAGGGACCACAGTCCCTTGGCCTGGCTCTAAGGACTGGAGTCGTGCCAGCAGGAGAGCAGACGGAGGTGATCTGAACACCCTCCGGGCTTCAAACACACCAGTGATCATAAGAGTTAAGTGGGTAATGACTTGCTAGGAAAGGGGCATTTTCAGATGCTGGGAACAGAGATGGACTGGGGAAGCTCGGGCTTATCAGAGTGCTGGGGGTGGTTATTAGTCCCTTAGAGAAATTGGGGGGTGAGGGACCAAAGAGCACCCCCCCTTCCCAGATTTGGAGGGAAGGGACTGACCTGTAGCACAGAAACTGCCATCAAGCCAGGACCACAGTGAGATGGGGCTAGGAAATCATCCCACTGGCATTGGGGGAGAGGGTGAGGGTGCTTATCTTTCTGGACTCCCCCAAATCAAAATCGTAGGCCTGCACCTCTCACGGGTTTGTGATCTAGGAACATCCATAACCCCAGCCTGGGTGCCTGTGATTCCCACAGACGGTGTTCACCATTTTTAGGTTACAAAACAAACAGGAGGAAGCCACATGATTGTAGGAACAACAGGTAAAAACCCAAGAACTTCCAGTCAACAGGATGATAGATCTAATGGGTTCAGAGGGAAAAATTTGAAAGCCCAAAGAATGGAGTATTCTAAAGAAAGATTAAAAAAAGAAACTTGCTACGATTTCTAGATATAACCTAACAAAACTACTGGAATTAAAAGTCTTGGGGCTTAAAAAAAAAAGATGCTTAGTAAGAGGGAACACAACTGAGGGTGCATGGGTGACAGCAAAGAACCTGGGGGAGTTCTCTAGAAGTAGATGGGGGGGAGATGTGGAGGGTGGAAGGGGGTGTGTGTTATTTCTAAAGGAGATAGATGTTCATGAGGGGCTGGATGGCTAATGTTTAAAGAGGTGTTGACTGCAAGTTTCCTAGAAGCGACTCGATCAGAAAGTGCAAGGAATCCCAAGTCCAGTAAATGAAAATAAATCCATACTTAGACTCACCTGTAGTGAGTCTGCGCAGCATATCGACAAAGGTCATTAACGTTTACAGGAACGGTAGCTCTATAAAGGAGTAACCATTAAGCAGAAATTTGCAACAGTGCTACGGTCGAAGCCAAAGATTATGGAACCAAATCTTTTCAATGCGGAGAAAATAATTAAAACCTATTCAGAAGTAAGGGAGACTTCAGCCAGAGTTCATGCCTCCCCCTCTTCAAAAGAAAAGTGAAGAATGCCCTTTAGGGAGGAAATGGTACCCAAAGGAAGGATGGTGAGCATAGGAATTGGTCAGCCTGTAGGAAGTCTAAGCACGGATAAAATCAGGGGGACCCAGAACACTGGACCACGTGGTAGGGGCGACACTGGGGGAAGGTCCTTGTGCTAAAAATAAGAGGCCGGTGACACAGGTTCGCCAGACACCTGAAGAATCTGCAGTTCTGCTAGCAAGGTGAGGACAACCTGAAAGAACCCACCAGAGTCACAGGGAGGCAGCATAGGGGCGTGGGACACGTGATCAGTCTAACAGGCAGAAGAGATGAGAAAAGCCAAGCGTGGTGAGTGGAAACCATCATGAGATCCGTGAACAAATGCAGGCAGACCGCCCTAGCCAATTAAAAAGTCATAGGAGCTCAAGACTCCATGAGAATCCATTTCCAAACCTTACATAATGCAGAAGGGTGGATGGGGAAAAAAAGCCTTGGGCTGAACTGTTAGCAAGAGAAAAGGGCAAAAAGGCTTCCTGCAAATAGAAGTTCATGCCTGAAGGATGATCTGGGGAGACGCAGTTGTAATACCGCGTGGCCTCCCTGTCTGCAGTGCCTTTGGGCATTGACTTCTCCTTCCTCCCAGGGCCTCATGGAGGCTGGACGTGGTGGCCAAAGGGGAATGTCTTGTGGTTCTGACCTAATCCTCCTTAGTCACTGTCCCGCTTTTTTAATCCTCACCTAGGATTGTCTGCATCGTCCCTGTTTCAGAGTCCTCTGAGTGTACCTGCAGGTGGTTGGAGGTTCACCCCCGGAGCACAGCCTTTATCGACTGTCTCCAGCAGGTGCAATTCACTTTCCTACCAGAGAGAAGGTGCCTGGTCCTCCCATGTATGTCCAGGCAGGGCCACAGGCTGGGGTCCTGGGTCCAGCATGGGCTCGGCGGGTATAACCTAATGGACGGCACGATGCACACAATTTGGCCCCACTAACGGGATGAACCAGGGGTCGGGGCCTGGATGGTGACAGATGGCAAGACTTGCTGAGTGGGGATGTCAGGTCCTCCTAGTTTGGGGAGGGCAGAGCCTTGGGGGCGTGGCCTGACCTCAGAGATTATAGGACCCGCGCCCGCCGAGACCGCGCCTGTGACCCAGAGAAGGCCTTTCTTTCTATACTCTTGAACTGGATGGAGGTGGTGGGAGGGAGCTGCTGTCTCTCTTGGTGGTGGCAAGATGCTTCAGGAGAGGGCAGGGCCTTGGAAAGCCTCGTTTTCCCTCAGAGGCCACTGACTGACCTCTTTTGCTCACTATCAAAAGCCCTCTGACAGCCCCTGCGGGTTCTCCCAGCCGGAGGCTTAGGGTTTGGGTTAAGTTTGGGGGCGGGGGAGGCCGTTTTTACCCTTGGCTTTGGAGTTGAGGGTGCAAAGGGTGTGGGGCTGCTGCAGCCTCCTCGCGGCCAGGAAGGCAGGCCCTGTTGAGAGAGGAGCCCAGACTCGGGAGAGGAGAGCTGATCCGCAGGGGGCTTCAGAGAAGACGGGGTCTTCAGGACCTTGTTCGTTTTCTGAATCCAGCCGCGCCTGAGTTCCACTCCCCAGGATTTCCACCTAAGTAAGCCAATAAATTCCTAAGAGCATCAGGATGTTTGTGCCACATGCGACGAAGATCTACCTGGACGGCACCCACAGTCGTGAATTCATTTGGTCCACAGCCACCCTGGGGCGTGGGGGCCCCCCACATCACAGATGTGTCCAAGAGGTTCAGGGAGGCCGTGGGCCTTGCTGAGGACCGCAGGTAGATAAACAGCGGCCAGTCAGGGACTCAGGTGTCCCGGTTCTATGGCATGCAAACTTTTCTGAGAACAGGTACCCCAGGCCTCTACTCTGTTCCCGAGGAAAGTGCTTCTGGCTCCCCTACCTGCTCTGCCTGTGTGCCCTGCTCTGCTTTGCCCCTGACACTGGTCAGGTGGCCTGTCTGGGCAGGAGTCTCCTCTATCCTCACTGGCCCAGGCTTTGGACCCAGGGAACCATGCCCAACTTGCTTCTGCCTAAGACCCCCCAATGGCATGGTGGGCCTGGGGAGCCTCCACTGCCCTAGGAAGGCTGAGGAGAGGGTCACGCACTCCCACGGGAATTGGAATCTCAGGCTTAGTAAGGAGGTGGGAAGCAATAACGAGCCTGGCAGGTGGAACGCAGGAAGGTTCCAGCTGTTTCCAGAAAGATCCTGGGGACTGGCTGCCTGTGCGAGGTCTTGCACCGGGCCTCCCCTCCACCTGGGGGCGGACAGCCTCTCCTGCGGGGACCCAGGACATGCTCTGCCAGGTTTGCTTTGGAAGGTGTGCAAATAGGTGCCTGCCTGGGACTGGTGTGGCCTCCCCTGGGCCGATCTGGGTTTCAGTTGCTGAACTGCATTTCCACACCACGGCGGGCCTGTTCATTTCCATTGGTGCAGGGACGGTGCCAAAAAGGCTGGCTTTAGAAATTGTCACTGAGGGGCGACGGGCTGGCTCAGTCGGAAGAGCGTGCACCTCTTGATCTCACGGTTGTGGGTTCAAGCCCAACGTTGGTTGTAGAGATTAATTTTTAAAAATGCCATTGTAGGAATCAGGTGAGTAATGCCTAGCGTATTTTTTGAAACAGCTTTATTGAGGTATAATTACAGACCATCCAGTTCACCCATTTAAAGCCAAACTTCGTTGGCTTTTAGTACATTCAGAGATGTGTCACCATCACCACAATCAACTTTAGAACATTTTCCTGCCTTCAAAAAGAGGCCCTCCCCCCATTAGCAAGTTCCTCCCCGGCCCCCCTCCCTCCCAGCCCCTGGCGACACTGATTGCAAGTTCTATCTCCGCGGGTTTGATTGGGCTCATTTTTGAGATACTCAATGAAGAGACGTTATTAACGGAAGAGGCGCTGGATTTTATTTCTTAAAAAAAAAAAAACTTTTTTTAAAAAATGTTTATTTATTTTTGAGACAATGAAAAAAATAACTTTTTTTAAAATGTTTATTTATTTTTGAGACAATGCAAGAGACAGAGTGCAAACAGTGGAGGGGCAGACAGAGGGAGACACAGAATCCATTTTTTAAAAAAATTTTTTTTTTAACGTTTATTTATTTTTGAGACAGAGAGAGACAGAGCATGAACGGGGGAGGGTCAGAGAGAGGGAGACACAGAATCTGAAACAGGCTCCAGGCTCTGAGCTGTCAGCACAGAGCCCGACGCGGGGCTCGAACTACAGACCGTGAGATCATGACCTGAGCCGAAGTCGGCTGCTTAACTGACTGAGCCACCCAGGCGCCCCAGGGAGACACAGAATCCAAAGCAGGCTCCAAGCTGTCAGCCCAGAGCCCGAGGCGGGGCTCGAACTCACGAACCGTGAGATCATGACCTGAGCCGAAGTCGGACGTTTAACCGACGGAGCCACCCAGGCACTCCATTATTTCTGAGAGATCATTTAGAATGTTAGAGGCAACAAAGAGGTGATGGGTCTATTTGGCAGGGAGAAACTTGATTTATGTTTCAGAAAGCCCTTTTTTCCCTCGGCCTGTTAGAAAAAAAATTTGCATTCAAAAAGATTCATGATGTTGCCTGGAAATGGTCTTTGCAGCTGAATCGGAGAGGCTGCCCCCGGCTGGCTGACCTTCCTTTCTTCACCCTCGATCATCAAACATTAACTTAGCCTCTCTCCTTCTGTCCCCGGCCCTGTGCTAGGGGGGTGAGGTGTGTGGGGCGGGGAACAGACGGAAGGTCGGGGGTCAGAAAACTGGGCCCAGGAACCAGGTCTGGTCCACTGCCCGTTTTTGTACAGACCCTGAGCTAAGAATTTTTAAAGATATACTGAAATAGTATTTCGTGACATGTTTCAATGATACGAAGCCACATTTCAGTGCTCATAGATGGTTTTGCCGGGACACGGCCACACTCCCGTCTGCCTGTCCAAGGCTGCTTTCATGCTGCTGTGGCAGAATGGAAATGCTGCCACAGAGACCGTATTTAGGTAGAGCTAAAATATTTTAAAAAAAAAATTTTTTTTTAACATTTATTTACTCTTGAGAGACAGAGGGAGGCAGAGCAGGAGCATGGGAGGGGCAGAGAGAGGAAGAGACCCAGAATCCGAAGCAGGCTCCAGGCTCCGAGCTGTCAGCCCAGAGGGATGACAATTTTAGGAGGACATAATTCAGCTCGTAATACTGAGCTAGCGGTTAGATACAACAGCCGTTATTACAAAATAAATGACGTAAGCTCAACATTCGTAAAATATATTAAAGAGAAATATAGTAACGACTTAAACTCTGTCTTAACCCTGTTACTGTTCCCTGGGCTCCTGAGGCTAGTGACGCCTGTCGCCTGTCGTGTCTCTGTGGTGGGAATAACTATATAACGGTGTATTGCTGAGCATGTGGTAGCTCAGAATCCGCATTGGTGGGACTACTGACACCATGGGGATTAGTAAATGCTACAATCCAGGGTCCCTTTCTGGAGAGCTGGCTGTTGAACATTTACCCACACCACCGGCGCAGGGCGCTAGGTGCTGAGAAAGTCAGCCTGGGCCCTGTGGGGTACGGAGAGGGATGCCAGGCCTTGGGGAGGCTGTACTTGACCTGGTACCTGGGGCGCCATGGGGGGGGGAGCCTCTACTTGACCTGGTGGCGGTGGGGAGCCACGGAAGGGCTGGGAGCTGGCCGGGGAGGGGCGGGTGGTGCGTGAGCTACTGGCTGGCAGTGGGTTTGTATTTGTGCCCGTGTGTGGAGTGTGCATGCAAGGCTCTGTGTCCTCTGCAGGTGGGAGGTCCTCCACGAATGCTCGCTGAATGGCCGGATCATTTTGAAAAATTTCAGAAAATATTTATCTATTTTTGAGAGGGAGACAGAGTGGGAGCGGGGGAGGGGCAGAGAGAAAGGAAGACCCAGAATCCGAAGCGGGCTCCAGGCTCTGAGCTGTCAGCACAGAGCCCGACACGGGGCTCGAACTCACAGACCGCGAGATCGCGACCCAAACCGCCCGCAGTCGGCCGCTCAACCGACTGAGCCCCCCTCCCCCGCCCCCTGCGTGCCCCTCATTTTGAAATTTCTAAAAGGGGATTCAGCTTCCCATCTCCAGTGGGAGTTAGGGCTGGGAGTAATCTGAATGCCGAGCAGAAGGGCCACGGGTGAACGAATTATGTAGTCTCTCCCCGGCCCCCCCGGGGAGGGCTGAGCAGTCGTTACAAAGGGTCGATATGGACGATGGCGAAGGAAAATAGACGGTAAATTATTTGCGTCCCGTGGTTACAATGGCATAAAATATGTGTACATATGGATCAAGACAGGAGGGACCACAAATGGAGAAGTGAAAACAGTTGTCTCAGGGAGGCGGGAGTGACAGCAGTTTTTCCTTCGGTTCTGTTTCCCTGTTTTAATTTTCCCGTCATAAATATTGGAGAGCGGCTGCCGCCACAAGGCAGTGGCTTCCCCGGGCCCGATGCCGCTGCCTCCTCTCCCCGCGCCTGGAGGGCTGGGCCGGCCCTCCACGTGCCACCACCACCACCGGAAGTGCCCTGGGCGTGTGGGCGGCATCATGCGGACGTCATGGCCACTTGAGGGGGCCGTGCTGGTGACCCGTGGGCGCCCACTCCTCCGGGTTGCCTCCGGAGGCTTGGGGGACCACTGGGCGCCGGGAGCCGGTTGTCTCTGTCCGCGGTGGCCGGCCGGGGAGTGGGGGGCGCCGTCCTGGTGCCCCCTTTCAGTTCAGGCAACCTTGGGCTTTGGAGCCCAGTGGACCCAGCTGGGTCCCGCTCTGCTGCTTCTGAGACAGTCCCCTGGGCCCAGGGGTTAGGTCTGCAGGCGGACGGTGCCCACCCAGCCAAGTTCAGTTACGCAGGTCTTGGGCTGACGTCTCTTATACGAATGTGGCCTCCCAGGGGAGGCTCTCCACCCCTGTGGGCACGACCCGCGTTCTCCTTTTGCGTTGCCGGTTACTGCCACGGAGGCCTCAGCAGACCCTCTGGCTGTAGATGGCACCGGCTTGTGTCTGAATGGAGGGGGCCTGCTGACGGAGGCCTGGTCTTGCAGTGAAGACAGCATGCGATTAAGGGTCCTGTGTCCCAAGGTCACACCGAGGAGGGTGCCGCTTGGGTCTGGGAGGGAGAGGGTAGAGCGCAGGGGAGGAGCCCCCTACCTGTTCTTGCTGGGAAGGAAAGAGGGGAGGGGCGGGTAGGAGCGCTGCTGTTCCAGGGCCAGAAACAGTAGCACAAACAAGACCGAACGGTCGGGAGGAGGGTGAGGCGTGGGGTCGGGGACACCAGGAACTGGCACCCATTTGCTGAAAGCCTTACACGTGTCCGCTCTGCTCAGGTGCCGGGAGACAACGAAGCACAAGGCGGAGGAAGCCCAGGCCCTCGCGGAGATCGCGCGCTGGTGGGCGACGCGGAAACCCAGCCAACTAACCGCCGTGCGGTAAGTCACGGGAAGGAAATGGAAGTAGGCAGGAGGGGGATGGGTAAAGGGCTCACGCTCTTTCATGTGGGTAGTCGAGGAAGGGCTCTGAAGAACGGGAGGAGGAAGTGGGGACAGACCACACGGTTAGCAAGGAAAGCTTGTTTTAGGTGTTGGCAACGCAAGTGCAAAGGTCCTGTGGCAGGGACGGTTTTGATTTGTGGGGTCAGAGCACAGCGAGACACGAGGGTGGGTTCGGGCCCTCCTGTCGGCACAGGAGGTGAGGGACAGGTGGCACGCCGGCCGAGACAGCTGACGGGATTAGCTCGGGAGTTGCCTGTGTGTGAGAGAGGGGTCAGAGGCTCCAGGGGTCCTGGAAGGACGAGTTGTGGCGACTGAGATGGGGAAGCATGAGGAGCGGGGCAGTGAGGAGGGGCCCAGAGGCCGTCCGGGCAGGTGTCCTTCCAGACGCCTGCCGGGTGCGTCGGCACGTGCTGGACGGGCTGGTGAGGACGTGGGACCGGAGCTCGAGGAAGAGGCCGGGGCTGGAGACGGCACTCGGGAGCCTGACGTGTAGGTGGTGTTTGAGGTTGTGGAGGGGTGAGTACAGACCGGAGAGGGAAGTTTCCGGCAAAGGAGCAGCGCTGGGGTGGGAGTGGGGGGGGGGGGGCGGCCGCGGGGACCAGTCACAGGCCTGCACTCTGCCCACCTGGGCTGCTTTGCCTGTTCTTGGTGTTTGTGGGTGCCCCACCCCCCACTTCTCCCAGGGGGCAGCGGCGAATCTGTCCCCCTCCCCGGGGCGCCCCTGCCCCTACCTGGTTCCAGGCCCAGCTCCCGCAGGCCCTGGGAAGCAACCCCGCTTCCCCACCCCACCCCCGCACCCCGTGGCATCCCCGTGCCTCCGCGATCCCACACCTACCTCCCGCTCAGGCATCTCCTTCCCAGTCTTTGCTCCCCCTGTCCTCTCTGCCCCTGTAGGGTTTTCTCTTGGAGCCGCTTCACACCCATCTATGGAATTGCAACTCTCCTCAACGTAGGTTTTGAGTTCCAGACCGAACATGCAACTAGACAGACATCTCCACTTGGGCGCCCCACTTGGGGACGCTGCCCCGAACCGCACCCCAGATACGCTGGTCGTCTGTTTCCTCAGTGAATGCCCCCAGGAGCCAGGTCCTAAATCCTGGATGGGCTCTGCTATTCCCCACGTGGCCGGGAGGGGGCGCCTCGCACCCTCCCTTCTCCCTCATGGCCCCCACCCCCACCCCAGCACCACCTGCGGATCCACTCCCAGATGGCGCTCGGGCGCAGTCCCACGGCCACCTCCTGGGTTACCGCCACACTCACGGTCAGCCTGCCGTCTCCCGCTCTGCCTTCCTCCATCCAGTCCGTTATCCGCACAGCCTCCAGAATGATCTCTCAGAAAGTAAATCAAGCGGGGCCACCGTGTTGCTAAAGCCCCCCGGGGCGCCCCCAGTCCTCCAGATAAAGCCACAGCCCTCATCCTGCACCAGTCCAGGTGCCTCGCTGGCTTCACCTTGACCCTCACCGAGCTTCAGGGCTTCAAACGCATCGCTTCTGCCGCTTCCCTGCCCTTGGCTGCACCTTGCTACCTGTCCAACTCGTCTCATTCCGGAGACCACTTTACCTGGGTACCTCCCCAGGCCCGGAGGGGTGGGCTTAGGGGTCTTCTCTGTGCTCCCATGGCCCGCAGCAGCATCTGCTCTGAGGGTTTATCATGCAGAATTACACCTGTCCGCCGCTTTTCTGACCCTTCCCCCCGCCCCCCAGGTTGTGAGTCCCCTGAGGTCAAGGACGCGGTCTGCTGCCCCCACGGTATCTTCAGCCAGCCTCTGACTCGGGCACGGTGCTCTAGATTCTCTCAATAAACACCTATTCAATGAGCGAGTGACTAAGCGAGTGAATGAATGAACGAGAGAATGAATGAAGGAGGGAATGAATGAAGGAGGGAATTCAGGAGCAAGTGAGTGACTGGGGGAGAGGCTGCGGTCTCTGACACGGTAGCAGAAGGGTCACAAGAGTGAGGGTTAAATGAGATAATGCTCTGGAGCCTCTGGCCCCTGAGGGGGTGGTTGGTAAATGGGGCTCACTCCCCGCTCCTCCTCCTGTCCCCTGTCCTGGCTAACCTGCGAGTGGCTGCCGATGCTAAGTGACCATTCCGTCCATCCTGCCGCCGTTGCCCCTTCGCAGGGCGTTCTGGAGACGGTCCCATCACCCGCGGCTTCAGGCCCTCGGGGCCCGGAGCCCAGACTGAAGGCGGAATCCTCCTGCACACCAGCTCTTCCAGCCCCCGCTGGCCCCTGGCCCTGGGCAGGGTTGTGCTGTCGTCCATGGACTTGGAGCGGCCAGAGACGGCAGCCAGCTCCCAGGGCATCTCCTCGGGTGCTCCCAAGGTCAGAGACTCAGTCTCGCATCGACTTGCTAGGGCACAATTGCTTTCTTTGTCAATTTTCTCGGGGACCTGTGCTTGTCCGGATGTTTACGTGGTGTGGGAAATGTGTGTTCTGGAGCTGTTGGCAGAGTATCACCTGGCATCCCTGTGCTTCTAGAGATTTGGGGGGCCTTGGAGCTGTGGCTCCTGCCGCAGGCAGCTGTCTGTCTTCTTCCGGCTCTTGAGCTCGGCAGCTGCCTCGGCCCCCAAACACATGAGCGACCTTACGACTCTGGCCCTTCCGTGATCCCCGACAAACTGTTCCCGTGCGTAGGTGGAACTTCTATTTTTAATAGCCGAGTTGTTGAGAGATTGTAAGGCTTCTACTTCCTTTTGAACAGAAGGCTTCCAGAAATAGCTATACCTTTGCTTCTACAGAATCTAGGAAGTCCTCCCAGCCCAGGGGAGGTCAGCAGGTGGCGTGGGGTCACCTAGGAGACGGCCCCGGCCGGTGACATCACGCACTGCTCGCTCAGTCGGGCTGTCCAGTCCTCTCGATCCGCCGAGCACCGAGGGGCCCCGGCTGGCCCTGCCCTCTGCTAGGGAAGGAGGGTTCGGGTGCACAGGGACCGGGTCTTGGGGGCTTTTAGTGTCAGGCTGAGGGATCTGAACTCTGTCCCTAAGCCCTCACTGACTTAGCAGAGGAGTGACAGATCAGGTGTACGTTTCCAAGAGGCCGGATGGCAGTGGATTAGAGCTCTGTTCCGTCAGTCTTTCGTTTTACAGAGACCTCACCCTTCCAAGGTGCCAGGAAGCGGCGATCGCTCCAACCGTGTGCGATGCATTCCAGCGTTTTCTCTTCTCTTCTGTTTCATTTGTTTTTCTAAAAGCGCTGTTTGCAATCCTCTCCATTGATTTTCCATCTCCCTGAATGCTTTTGATCTGCAATTTGAACAGCACTGGATTGGAGAGAGGAAGCCGGGCAGAGGCTGCTTGTCATTGTCCAGTGGGGAAGCCGCGGGGGTAGGGGTGGGGAGCGCCAGCCCTGGGGCAGATGGGCGGGAGGTGGGGGGGGGGGGGGCTTGCATCAGGTCGACATTGGCCCCTCGGGCTGTGCGCAGCCCCTTGAATCCGCGGGCTCAGTGTACCCGCCTCGAGAGACAAGGGGCAGTTCCCGAAGCAAGAGGGGCCTGTGACTGTGTCGTGTTGGGGATCCAGAAGCTGTGCTTTCATAACTCAGACATGCTGCGTGGTGTCTGAAAGTCATTTCATTAAATGTCGCACGGAATCAAAATAGAAATTACATGTTTGGGACAAAGCCCATTGAGCCAGGAGCCAGGCATTCGGAATTGGATCCAGAAGAGTCTCACGGAAGCTGGCGACTGTGGATCCAAGGTGGCCCTGTCTACATGGCCAGCCTCTCCCCGCCTGCTCACACTTGGATTTCCAGATGTAGCAGGTGGCCCTGGAGCCCCGTGGGCTCACAGATATCAAGCTGCTGGGGGGGGGGGGGGGATGGAGAGCAGTGATGACAGTTCCCCTTGGTACCCTTACTGAGCTGAAGACTCATGTCAGTGATCCTCCATCCCCAGCTACCTCTGGGAGGTACACTTATATCTGAGGGAGGTCACCGCCTTGGTCTGAGGTTGTGCAGCCGGCAAGAGGCAGAGATGACGTTTGGGCTCCAGACCAGCCCTCCTGCCTCCTGGGCCACCTCTCCCCTGTCGCTCCTGGTTCTTGCAACGAGCTGACCGAAGTCCCGAAGTCAAGAGACGTGCGCAGATTAAATCTGGGTGTCTGGGGGAGGGGCTTGGGCCTCGGCAAGTTTGAAGGTCCCTGGCAATCCCGACGGCTCCCTAAGTGGGGGCCACTGCTTTGGGAAGGGGTGTGGGTGGCCTTTGTGTCTGCCTTCGCCCCAACCTCTGCCGGCTGCTCTGCTCATTCAGCTGGTGCATGAGCAGGACCCTCTTCTGGGG
>NW_024412419.1:7584079-7733911 GCF_014898765.1 Herpailurus yagouaroundi
TCCCCTTGGCCCTCCTCCCCAGGGGAGCCAGGCTTGGAGGGCAGGAGAGCTGGGGTGGGGTAGGCACTCAGGGGCTTTGCACCCACTCTGAGCCTGGGTGGAGGGAGGGGTGTAGGAAGAGTGAGGAGGTGCCTGGCGGGGGAGGGGGGGGGGCTGGTTTTCTAATCCAGCACTTTCTGTCCCACTTCCCTTAGGTTGATGTGGTTCTTTTTCTCACTTCCTACTTTGGACACTTTTTTTTGGTAAGTAAGATGTAAGTTTTTAAGACTTTGGATTTTCCTCTGAGGACTTGTTTAGCTGACTCCCCGTAGGACCTCACATGTGGTGTTTTCATCATTATTATTTCTAGACCTTCTGCGGTTTGGGTTTGGACCGCTTCTTTGATGCGTGAGTGAAAAACTCTTCCTGCCCCAAGATGGTGGCCTTTCCCCCACAGATTTTGTCATATATATATATATATATATATATATTTTTTTTTTTTTTAACATTTATTTATTGCTGAGAGACAGAGAGACACAGGGCGTGAGCAGGGGAGGGGTAGAGAGACGGGGAGAGTAGGCTCCAGGCTCTGAGCTGCCAGCACAGAGCCCGACGCGGGGCTCAAACTCACAAACTGCGAGATCGTGACCTGAGCCGAAGTCGGTCGGTTAACCAACTGAGCCACCCAGGCGCCCCTTGTCTTGTATTTTTAACTTAATCGCACAGTGGTTATAGAATGTTTTATGTTGTTGCTGCCTTTTGGAATTTATTGTTACTTCGGAGTGATTTCTTCCCCCCTTTCTTCCAGCTTTATTACAGTATAAATGGCGTACAATAAGCTGTGCATATTTAATGTGTGCTATTTATTAAGTGTTGACGTGTGTGCGCCCCCAGAAAACCATCACAGCGATCAAGCTCATGAACCACTCCTGGTTTCCTCTTTGTGATTTGTCCCTTTGTGATTGCTCCCCGGGCTCCCCCTTAGCCTCACCCTGTCCCCAGGCAACCACTGATCTGCCTTCTGCCCTCTCGGTCAGTTTGCATTTTCTAGCATTGTGTGTGAGTAGAATCTTAGAGCATATTTTCTCTTGCGTCTGGCTTCTTCACCTGCAATTATTTTGAAATTCATCTTATCCCACCAGGGCCCATCCCTTTTTCCCCCTGTGTAGTATTTCCCGGTGTGGAGGCACCATGCTCCTTTGTCCATTCAGCTGTGGATGGACCTTTGAGTTTTCCCCCTTTTTGGCTCCTATGAATAAAGTTGCTACAGACATTCATGTAGAAGTCTTTTACGGATGTACACGTTTGTTCCTTTCCGGTAAATACTTAGTAGCAGAAGGGCTGGTGAGAGGGTAGGTGTGCGTTTAACTTTTTTTTTTTTTACAGAGAGTGTGTAAGCGAGCGAGGGGCAGAGGGAGAGAGGGAGAGAAAGAGAGAGACAGAGGTGGGGCTTACCCGAAGTGGGGCTCATACTCACCTGACGCGGGGCTTGATCTCACCCGACGGGGGCCTCGAACTCATGAACCGTGACATGAGATCATGACCTGAGCTGAAGTCAGATGCTTAATGGCTGAGCCACCCAGGCGCCCTATGTTGAACTTCTTAAGAAATTCCCAAGCTGTTTTCTAAGCGACTGCCCGTTTTACCTGCCTGCGAGCACATGAGACAACTGGAAAGTTCTACCTGCTTCGCGTCCTCTTCCTCGGGTGGCCGGTCTTTTACATGGTAACCATCCTAGCGGGTGTCCGGCGTATCCCCTGGAGTTTTAATTTACATCTCACTAATGACTGACGACAGACATTGAGCGTCTTTGCATGTGCTCAGTTTTCCTACATGTATCTTCTGTGGTTGGCTGTCTATTCAAATCCTTTGTCTTATGTTGCAAGGATTATTTATGTTGCAAGGATACAAACCCTTTGCTAGATTTGTAAATGGGATTTGTAAATATTTTCTCCAGCCTGTGCCTTCCCTCTTCATTTTCTCCACAGAAGATCTTGAAAACAAAGCTTTTTAATTTCGGTGAAGTCCAATGTACTGGGTTTTTTTTTTCCCTTTGTTTGTTTCTTTTATAATTTGTGTTTTTGTGTGCCCAAACTGAGCCAGTGTGGCCCCAGCTCAGGCCCTTGCTTCCAGGCTGTGGTTTCCTTACTAGAGAGTGAGGGTGGGGCAGAGAATTGGGTCTCCCACCCCACACTACATACGGTCGGGTTCTGGAGTGTTCCTCCACCTTTTCTGATTCCCTCCTCTCCCGTTTCAGGCCAAAATGTTTCCTTTCTGCCTCAACACCTCTGATTTTCATTTGACCGGTAGCAGCTGCTGAGCCTGCGCCGTGGGGCCTGGCCTGGGTGACACCTGTCCTCTTCCTTCCCATCTTCTCCAACAGGCAGGATTTCCTCAAGGACGTTGCAGGGGGTTCTCCTGGAGCCAGAGTCCCCCAGCTGTGGGAGCGACGCTGAGCCAGGACTATGTGAACCCTGTTGTGCCCCCAGAGGGGTATAAAGTTGTGCCATAAAGGTCTCGCAACGTAGATTCTCTTTTAAGGGTGAGGAGGCTGCAGCCCAGAGAGGTCGTTCACCCTGTCCGAAGTCACACAGGCAGTCTTCTAAACCGGGTCATCTGACTCCAAAGCCCCCACCCCACAGTGCTCTCCAAGGACCTGGCAGTTCTGGCCAGGATCTGCCTGGGTCTATGGGTAGAACCTGAAGGCACCCCAAGGAGCCTGTCTAGACCTTGGAAATATAACCACTCTCAAAGCTGCATTTCAAGTCCGTCTATAATGGAACAGAGACATGCATAGTCTTAGAGGGAGAATAGCTCCCAGGCTTGTAAGTGAGGCACTGCTGTGAGCCAACAGGAGGTAGGCTAGGCAGCGGGGTCCGAGGCGGGGAGGGCCGGTGGTGTTTCCTCCAGGATGAGGCCCGCTGGGCCGTCAGCTTTCCAGGGTCTGTTTGCTGCCCGGGGAAGTGCTTCCTTGCACGAAGAGAGAAGGGAGGTGCAAAGGCCAGGCCAATCCGTCTGTCTGTTTCCTCACGGCTCATTGAGCTTTGACTATGTGAAAGGGACTGCTTTGGATTCTGGAATTCAGTGAAAAGCAACATTTTTAAGTGAGCTCCATCCACTGCCTGTATTGGGATTTTCCCCCGAAAGCCCCAAGGAGAGGGGTTGCAATAGAAATCGAGGGCAAATGGGCAGTGGGCTTGTCGGCAGTGATGGGAGGTGGAGCCTGGGTTTCAGCGGCCTATGGGGCCGGGACAGCCTCACCACTGCAGGGAGCAGGAGGGGAGGGCCACACGGAGGCCCGGTGAAGCGGGTGAAGGCGAGACTGCATCCCTGGGAGGAAACTGTCCGGTCCTTGTCACAGCTCGCGTGTTCATCGTCAGCGAAGAACGTGGCTTCTGGTTTATACATCAAGCTTATACAACGAGCTTGGCTAATGGGAGTCTTCCCTGTAAACTGATCTGTGCTCCAGCTCTGGCACAGCAGTGAGGTTTCTGAGTCGGGTCAGCTGAGGAGTAAAAGCTGCCTCGAGAGACTCTCGGCAGACAGATTTCAGCCATCAGCAACATAGCTGTTCGGGTTTAGTTCAAGCACAAAGATTGTGAAGCCCAGTGACGAAAGGCCAGATGAATGAACCCAGGCTTTTCGCCAGCCTTGTAGTCTGGGCTATGGCGGGGGTCATGATGGGAGCCGGTTAGCTAAACTGTCTCCTGCGTACCAAAAAAAGCGCTGTCAGGGGCTGGAGAACCGCCCCGCCACCCCCCACCCCATGTGGGAGGGCGGGGGCGGGGGGGCTGCCCTGGGCTCACCTGCCTGTATTTGCTACCCTTGCTTTTTTTTCCCATTGTGGAGGGTGGCCACTGCAGGCCGGATTTCCATAAATTCTATAAATCTGATATTCAGTGTTGTGAAATGTGGTTCTGGGTTCCATTATCTTTGGAGGTTTTGACAGAATGCACAAGGAGCTAGCTGAGATGGAAACAACATTGCAATCACCGAGCTAATGACTATGATAATGCAAATAATTTAACAACCAGATTAATGCAATATTAACTCTCCTCATTATACTAATAATCTTCGCACAGCAACACAAAAACAACAATTGGCTGGGGAGGAAGGATTCGTTTTACGGGAGAACAAAGTCTCGGGGAAGTCTCAGAATGTCCTTCTGTGATCTGAGAAGGGAGAGAGAGAGGAGCTAAGGTTTCCGAAATGCCCACCGGGTGCCAGGATGCAGGGGTGACGGAGGACAGTCCCTCCTCGGGGCGGTGCACGTCTCACAGGGTGGGACAGCCTTAAGTGACTGTACCATGAAGTGGCCTTGAGAGGAAGAGGGAAGGCTTCCCGGAGGAGGCAGCATTAAGCTGAGTCTGGAAAGGTAGGATTCATCGTCTGCCCTCTTCACCTCCCTTTTCCCGGCAGCCTGGTGCAGTCTGCTTTTGTCCCTTCTTCGCCTCCAAGATGCTCTTACCAAGTGACCTTCATGTTGTCAGACCCAAAGGTGGGTCCTCTGTCTTCATTTTCTCTGGTCCTCGCAGCACGTGCTCCTGGAAGCCGTCATGGCCTCTGGATGCCCCCCAGCATCACGGGCACCCCCCCCCCCCCCCGCGCTTCTCTGTCTTTTCTGCTGGGTCCTCTTCCCTTCCCGACCTTGGAACACTGGCACGCCCCAGGGCTCAGCCCTCCCTCCTCTCCTCCCACCTGCCCCGTGACCCGGACCACCGTCTACAGGACGCCTCCCTGGGATGTCTGGCGAACATGTTTTTAACCAGATTTCATAAAACAGAAAAAGCACATGTTGCGAGAGCACAGCGTGACGCCTTGCCACAAAGTGAACACACTTGGGGCTCAGTTCCCAGATCAGGAAGGAAACCGTGACAGCTCGAGGAAGCCCCTCCTGTCTCTCTGGCCCTCCCCGGGGAGCTGGCCGTGTCCCCGCTGTGTCGCCTGAGGTGGTCTTGCTTGGGTTGCTACCGGGTATAAATGGGATCACGGGAAATCCGGCCCCTTGGGCTCAGCGTCACGCCCGTGGACTCGTCCACGGTGTTGTGCAGCGACAGCCCGACCTCTCTGCTGTTGTAGAGAGTGTTCTGTTGTACGAACGCACCGCAGTTTGTTCATTCGACTGCTCCCTGGCATTCGTGTTGTTTCCATCTGGAGAATTCTGAGTAATCCTGGTAAAGGGGGCTCATGGCTCAGTTTTCCTCCTGACTCTGCAAACCTGGATGCGGGCTTGACGTGGGGAAGTAGTGTGATAGGGTTCATTGCTGGAGTCTAAGGGTCTGGAGCTCACCTTTTTATTTTATTTTAAGTTTATTTTTTATGTTTTTTATTTTTGAGAGAGAGGGAGAGAGGGAGGGGCAGAGAGAGAGGGAGACACAGAATCCGAAGCAGGCTCCGGGCTCTGAGCCGTCAGCCCAGAGCCCGACGCGGGGCTCGAACTCACGGACCGCGAGATCGTGACCTGAGCTGAAGTCGGACGCTCAACCGACGGAGCCACCCAGGCGCCCCTCGCCTTTTTATTTTAAATACAAGAGTGCGTGAGTGAGTGAGTGAGTGAGTGACAAGGGCATGAATGAAAGAATGGATGCATTTCTGTAAAGGACATTGTTGCGTGTGGCCTTCTGTCAGTTACCCGGCTGGTGGTTCTCGTGAATGTTAGCATGTTTAATCCTCGCCACAGTCCCCTGAGATGGGGGGGATTGTCTGCATTTTACGGAGGCTGTAAGTGGGCGATGCACAGAAGGCAGGCAGCACCGTCCGTCTCTGAAAAGGGCTTCATGAACTTTTGCCGGCCACCTCTCTGGTTCGAGGTGACATAGCTTGTAAGTGGCCGAGCCGGGATTTGAACCCGTGAACCTGAACGTCGTCGCAACTGCATGGTTTCCACCACCTGGGCTGCCTGTCTTTGGGGGATGTGGGAGAGCGAAGGGGTCCCAGCTGTGTCTTTCTGACCGCCGCCACATCTGCCTCTCTCTGGGTGGCGGACTGTGCGGGCCTCCTCCCCAGGCCCGCACCGTCCTCTCCCTGCGGGTCACCCGGACCGCGATGCAAGCGATGGGCTCAGACTCAGCCCCGGGATCTGGCGCCCTCCCTCCCTTAACCGGCCTCAGCCAGAGGATGAGATTAGCACACAATTGCAGTGGTCTTTGCTCACTAATTCCATTTTCTGTGTCTGGAGTAATAGGGCCTCTTGAACTCATTATGCTAATTTAGACTCGAATAATGAGCAGCTTGGTGTCTGACTCTGGGGTTAGGGCTGAGGCTCCGCCCGGAGCCGGGCCTGGCTGCTCCCAGCCGTGGACCGACTGGGTGCTTGGGAGAAGTGGCCTCCCCCACCAGGCGCGTGGGGTCGGGATGCGGGTCAGTCAGCTGTGACCGAGCTGAAGCCACCCTGACCCAACCCCGGCGGGCCCAGCAGAGCCCCCTCCCCAGCGCCTGCACCTCTGGAGAACCAGCCGGTAGCGACAGCGGTGACCCAGGGAGAGCTGTGGCCCGGGGGGCCTGGTGGGGGCGTGTTAGCCCTTTGGATGGGACCGCCTCGTGGATGCGGCCACCGATGCGTCGTTTGCATCACCCTCCCGGGCTGAGGGATGGATGTCAGTTTCAAATGGGCACCACATCTGGCCCGCGTTTTTATTTACATCTGGTCCTAAGAGGTGAGGTGGGCAATGGGTGACATTTTCAAAGGGGTCTGTGGCCCCAAATAGGACAGGAACCACGCCCCTCATGAGCGGAGATGTCCTTGGTTCAGCCTGAGTGGTCAAGGGGCTGTGAGTAGTGGTCCCCATGTGCTCTGGTGCCGAGACAGGAGGGAGCTCTGGGTGTCTCTCCCTCAGGCCCCCGAGGGCTCCTTCCACGCCTCACTCTCCATTGATCCCTGCCCTTCAGCACTGGGGGTACCCGCCGAATTCCTCGTTTCTTCCAATGACCAGTCCCCTTGGCTGGCAGTGTTGGCTTAGTGTCTTCTCCTGGGTCTAGCCCACCCCTGGGCCTCTCCTCCCATTCGGTTCCACACACAATGCCACCAGCCTCTCTCGGCTGGTGATGCTGACGTCAGACTCAGGTCTTTCCATGAGGACCCCACTGAGGGGCAGGACACCGGTGACGTCCAAAGCAGGATCTTAATAGTGCCGCCAAAACGAGCCAGCTCCAGAGGATCGAGGTTGAGGGATCACAGCGGCTGAAACAGTTTAATAGGCTTCCTTCCTGCGGGACTGCTCAGAGCCTTTGTTGGCTGCTTTATTGGTGTCGAATGGGACATTTCCCAAACACACTTGGGCATGACCTTCACTGCACACGCGCCACATGGCAGCCTGGACCAGGCACTTTCCCGGCCCCGGGAGGTAGGTAGCATCTTCATTTTACAGAGGAGGGACGGAGGAACCCAGAGGGCAGGGTCTCGCCCAGGGGCGCAGAGCTCAGAGAGGGGGAGCCAGATTACAGATTGCAGTGTGGAGCTGCCCTTTCAGAGTCCTGGGCTCAGCCAACAACTTCGTAGGGCCTAGCAGCTTGGGAGCGAGGCCACTCCAAGGGAGGGAGCCCCACTGGAATCGGTCTCCTTCCCCCTGAGCCCTGTGCACCCGGGCACGTGCCATCTCGCCAGGACTGCAGATACAGACTGGGGGGCTGGGGCTCAGCGATGTCGGTCGTGAGTGCTGGCCCGGGAATGAGGGGATGTATGAGGAGTCTCAGCTCTGCCATTTGTTGGCTACGTGGGTTGGACCGGTTCCTTCTGGGCCACGGTGTCTCTGCTTAGAGATGAAGGATCCCTCTACGTCCCCAGAGAAGCGACTGGCAATCGCTTCCTTGGCCCGCCCACAATTTGATTCATGTTCCGTGCATCAGACTGGTGGGGAAAAATCATTGTCTTCGGTTGGAAGCCCTTCCTTTTTTTCTGGTAAAAATGGCCGTGCGTCTTTTTTTATTTAAAAAAAAGTCTTTTTTTAATGCTTATTTATTTTTAGAGAGAGAGAGATTGACAGAGTGTGAGCAGGGGAGGGGCAGAGAGAGAGAGGAAGATACAGAATCTGAAGCAGGCTCGAGGCTCCGAGCCGGCAGCACAGAGCCCGACGCGGGGCTCGAACTCACGGACCGTGAGATCATGACCTGAGCCGAAGTCGGAGGCTTAACCAACTGAGCCAGCCAGGCGCCCGGAATGGCCGTGCGTCTTAAACTAGCTGAGTGGTCATCGCAAGCCGGTGCACCTGCAGGGAGACCCGGTTCAGGTTGGGGTTCTGCCTGAACTTGCTGTTTGACCTCAGGGCTCCAGCTTTAGAGGGAGGGGATTGGGCTTGTTAGCCTGCAGGGGTCACCACTCAACCATTTCGCCCCTGGGCTCTCCAGTGATAATGTCCTGTGATTTCAGCTGGCCAGGCCTGCCCAGGGAGGGGACCTCTGGATATCACCACCATCCCCCCCCCACACACACACCGTTCCGGGAGATAGGTGCACTCAGCTGGCCGCTCCCCAGAACAGCCGCCACCGGGGGGCGAGAGCCAGTGGGACCAGCTCTCCTGCAAGCAGGGCCCTGGGGTCCGGTGCTCATCAGCTAAGCAGGTAATTATGTGTGCGCTTTGTTCCCCGCACAAAGGAGCTCTCAGAGAACTTCCGAGAGGCTCCGCTTCCTCGCTGATTTGATTTTTTTCAGAACTGGAGTGTGAAAGCCAGGCCGAACCTGCCTAATTGTGCCTGCGAAGGCTATTCAGAGAGACCGTTCTTGGAAGAAGATCAGGACAATTAGCTCTTGGCTGCGGGTAGAGGGGGAAGCGAGCTAATCACGGTGAATGTCAGCCTGTTCCCGGGGGAACCAGAGGGCACAGAGTTGGGAGAAGAAATAGCAGAAAAGAGGCGCATCTGCCAGGCCTGCCTCCGGCGGGGGGGGGGGGGGGGGGGCGGGGGGGGCCTCCACCAGGAGGGAGCAGAGGCTGGGCCAGGACAAGGAGCGCCCAGGAGTGTGGCACGCCTCGGGCTGTTGGGGCCGACCGTGCGACCTTGGGCAAGTCTCTTAGCCCCTGGGGTCTCAGTTTCCCCAGGTCTGCAGCACGAGCCCTGTGCAGAATGAGCATATGGAGCCCGTTCATCACAGGAACGACAGGTGGGCGCCGCGGGCCCGGAGCAGATGGTACCGGAAGGGCCGGAGGAGAGAGCTCCAGCAGTCAAGGGCAGAGCCTGGTCCTCTGGCCGCTTCTAACCACCACGCCCTCCTGTGTTCCGCCTGGATGAGAGGAACATTTCTAGTTCTAAGGCCAGTGCCTCGTTGGACTTCAAGTCCCATGGAAGTTCAAGTCCCAGCTTTGCCTCTTCTGAGCGCTGTGACATTAGCGATGCTCCTTGGCCTGAGTCACTGTTTCCTGATACATTACAGCGGGACCCCCAGGAGGTGGCAAACGCTCACTGTCGCTGCTCAGCATTAGGAAATGAGGGTCCGTGTGAGTGCATTTTCTCCACAACCAAAGTGTGTGTGTATGTGTGTGTGGCTGTTTGGACAGAAGTCTTTCTGAACGGGGTGTGTGCTTTTTCTGCATTTTTTAAATGGAGCCTGGAGAACATATTCCAATGGATTTCTCCCCCCTTAGAGAGAGGTAACAGTGTTACAACAGAGTCTGCGTCTGTGTCCGCCTGTGGCCCCATCCCTCACCGACTGTGTGCGGTCAGCACTCTGATCTCTAGTTGCCTCATTTCTCAGTAGCGATTGTTTCTCACTCCAACCATGCGTGACGGGAAGGGTGCTTGTTAATACACTTAGAACAGGCACCAGCGCTTAGTATGTGCTCAGTAAATTTTGGCAGTGTCACCATCATGATCTGATGGCTTAGGCTCACACTGTACAATCCACACGTGCCAGCGGGTGATGGGGGGATAAATCTGTTCCTGCGGGGCTGGAACGAGAGGATCAGAACCTGGGTTCTGGTGGGGCTGGGTGATGTTAACGGTCACAGATTTTGGAAACCACCCCTGGGGAGAAGAGACAGCCCTCAGGGCTACTTCTAAGTTTGGGGACTTAAGAGACAGATGTGGGAGTGGCCAGAGAACCCGGTCCAGAGAGGAGCCAGTCCCGCTGCGCAGACCCTGGTCCCCACCCGGGATGTGAGGCGGCCTCAGCCTTGTCAGCTAGGCTCACGGGGGGCGGGGGGAGGGACAGGTTGCCACGGGCTGCCACGGCCACGAGAAGCATCCTCATGTATCTCTTTATCCTCTGGCCGCTCCTCGAATAAAAGGCTTCGTGTTTCTGCCCACTCAGAGAACACTTACCCCCTTAGCTTCTCTTAATCTCAGCACTTCGGAGGACGTTTTGGAGGTGGTCCCGCGCGTTTCCCGGTGCGGCCCTCACGGAACCCCGTGGCTGGGAGGAGGCTGAGACCAAATGTGGGACCTCCCAGTTCGGGGCCCCGTTGGCTCACGGTTACCATGACTAGTATCCCCTGGTGACCGATCGGGGCGGTGAAGGAGCTGAAAACACGACCGGACCAGGAGACTCCTTCCCGGAGGAGGCCTGGGAAAAGCTGCACTGGGCTCCTTCGAGTAAGTGGTCCGAGGCCGTGTTGACTGCCACGAGTACGTGACCTCTCGCGCCCATTTTGCTGGAGGGGTGACGGAGGCACATCTGGGCTCTGTGTAGAGGACCCTCTCCGGCGGTGGGCGGCGTCGGGGGGCAGAAAGGGCGGTGAGCACTTGGCGGGGCCGTCACGGTCTGGAGGTCCCTCCTCCCCAGCGGGGTCGCTGGACAGTGGGGCTGCCGTGGAGCCGATGGAACCCAGCTCAGGGAGCTCTCTCCGGCCCCAGCAGCTCCCCTCTGCTCCCGCCCACCAGGGGCGCACAGTTGCAGCCTCAATGCCTTTTCAATAAAGCCGGAAAGAGGACCGGCCCGTTTCCCGAGCAGAGCAGAGCAGAGCAGTTATTTTACACTTCATCTAATTGATTAAAATCACTCCTCGAAATGAGCCAGGCCTTGCAGAGCAGAGGCGGGTGAGTGAGACTCAGAGAGGGCAGCTTGCCGGGGCGGGGGAGACGCGCTGGGCCGCCGGGGCTGCGCAGAGCCCCGCGGTGGGGGGCAACGGCCCTTCTCCTTGGCCCCGCCCTCCCAGCCCCCGGAACCACTGCCAGCCTCCTGATACCCTGCAAACCTCTGTCGGCCAACAGGACCCTCCCAGGCTGCCAGCCCTCCCCAGACGCCAGGCTGTCCCAGCAGGGGCCTCTCTCGGGGTCAGGCAGGTGAGGGACTCCGCAGCTTCTCACTGCCCACTGCATGGCAGGTGGGCGAGGCGCTCAGGATCCAGGTCCCCTCTAAGCCTCCAAGCTGCCCCAGGAGGGGGGTGACGGCGATCCCACTTTCCAGCTGATGAAACCGGAGCCAGCTGAGAGGCACAGGGGGCCGGGGCTGATCTTGCACACTCTACCCCCGCAGTGGCCGACGGGGGGCCGGGGGGGGGGTGTCCCGCTTTCGTTTGTCATCTGCCAAACCCCGAGGTGAGTCCGGGCATCTCACGATGTGGACTTGGTTATGAGAGCGCCTATTTGCTGACAGCCTTTGGGGGAAGGCTTCGCCACCCGTGAGGCCGGAGCACGGGACAGGGACGGTGTCTCGCCCAGTAAGGGACTGGGAGCGTCTGCGCGAGGAGCACCCCTCACTTTGCAAGGGGCTGAGGGCGGCAGATTCCTTGAGAACAAGAACGAGAGCTCGTGCCCTTGCGACTGGGTGTAAAATTCTGTTTGATGCTCTCGCACTGACCCCTGTCCGTCACCGCCTCCTTCAAGGCAGGGCTCGGGTGCCACCCGCACCGCGCGGTCTCTGGGCACCCCGGCCCGGCACTGGCCTCCCCTGGAGCACCACCCCTGCTGGGCACCCCGTTACGGGAGCCCCCGTGTGGCACCGCCTCCGCTGCTTGGTGCTTATCCTGGTTTTCCCGGGTCTGGCGTCGTGAACGCTCAGGAAACGATCGTTAGACAAACGAATGGACAAATTAAGGAATGAAGGAGCGAGTGAGTGAGAAGTGAATGATGGGTATGAATGGAGGCCCTGGATGGATTTGGGAAGGCTCCTCTCGCCCTGCCCCTGCTCCAGGACCTCACCATTCAGCTCCACGCCTCTGGCCCTGCGGGCTGCAGGGGGCTGACAGATACAGGCCCACGACATAAATGCCCACAGTGCCCTTGACCGTGCCCTGCACAGCTGGTGGTATGACTAGGAAGGGCGGGGACTGGAGCTCCCTGGAGGGCGGGTGTGTGTCCGTGTGGGCCTGTGTCAGGGGACCGGGTGCATCGGGGCCGGGGGGTGGGGGAAGGCAGCGTCCTGCCTCCTGGTCTTTCACACCGACGGGCTGTGTAGAGCCGGGAGGGTGCGACAAAAGACACAGCAACAGTGAAGATCCTCTTTCCCTTGGCTTTCCTGCCTCCTGGCTCCCCCCGTCCCTGCTCTGCGCCCTGAGCCAGGAGGAGGTGGAGGCAAAGCGGGTGCCAGAGCCGACAGCCTGGACAGGAGGCCCAGGGAACGTGACGGGGCGGGGGCTGATCCTCCTGGGGGAAAGGAAACGGGTGCAGCAAAGTCCTCCCAGGCTCAGAGCCCAGGTCCCCAGACCACGGCGGGTCAGGCCAGGCTGTGGGTCACGTGGCGGGTGGCGGGGAATGGCCTCACTGGCTAGGACGAGAGAAGGCGGGTTGGCTGGCTATCAGGTGAAGCCCAGCGGAGACCCGAGCGGCGGGATCTGGGCCAGGAGCCCCTAACCCCGCGGGCGGGGTGCGCTCGGGCCGCGCCTTCCCGCCTCGAGATCTTCGTGGCAAATGTTTATTTGCTTATTTTCCAAATTGAAGGTGACCGTGGCTGTTCTGTTTTCTCTTCCCTGGAAAGGCCACGGGGGCCCACTGCCCCTGCGCATTTGATAAGCCCTTGTCTGCTTGCGCCGAGGAATTACGTCCAGGGCTTTCTTGGAGACGGCTCTCAGAGCAGCACATCAAACCGTGGGGAGGAAAACCTTTTCCTCCACGGATCCGGGTTCCGTGGTTGGGGCCCGTGAATGTAACTGACAGCGGACGAATCAACAAGAGAAAAGGGGAAGGGGCTCAGTAACGAGGGGTTTCTAGACTTCACAGGGGAGGGACAGAGCCTCTTTTTTTTTTTTTTTTTTTTTTTTTTAGGAAAGACCATTGGGCCTTTAGGGGAACAAAATAGGAGATAAGACCCTGGTGATGATGTTTGTGTATGCAGCGGATCTTCTCCGGCCTCTTCCTCCCCCGGGCAGGGGATTTATGATAGTCTCGGGCCCAGAGAAGAGCTCTGCAAAGGCTTCTTTCTGTACCTGTTGAATCTCAAATGTCTTTCAAATAATCTTCACAGCCGCTGTGGGGGGTCCAAGTGGATCTCCACGCCGCTCCCCACCCCCCCCCCCCCGCCTCACCATCCCCCTTTCAAACAGCCGTAAAGGTGGTTGACCTCTGAGCTGGCTTGCCCATGAGTCCCCAAGGCCTCGGCTGACATCCAGTTTGTAGAGACAGGGCGGTACCCAAGGCGAGAGGGACCAGGGGCACAGCCCCTCCCCCACGCCTCAGGCTGCCTGCCTGGTTCTGGGTTCTTCTACTGCAGGACACAGGGAGCTCTACCCTGGCTCCTGTCACGAAGGCCGGCTCCCAGGGTGCCCTGAGGCCCAGGCTCAGACTTTCCGGAGGGAAGGGGTGGGGCTGCCTTTCTCCGCAGGCTGTAAGGAGTGCTCAGGAAACTCCCCCCCCCCCCCACCTTCTCCCCAGCCGTGAGCTCCTGCCCCTGCTGGAACCATCATCGTGTTTTCCAGCTCCTAGAATGACCCATTTGCAATTTTCCCACTTAACTGTCACTTTTCCTCCGTGGCTGGAACCTGGAGTTTGTTTTGGAGGCTGAGCAGGTGGCTGGAGATACAGAACATAAATATATCATGCCTTGGCAGTTGGCTTGGTTATCTTGGAAACAGATGTCCTCCCTCCTGAGAAAGGGTCTCTCGGCCAGGTTGCTGCATAATCCCTTCGCCGGCTTTGATTTCACCGGTGGCGGGACCGGCGGCCCCCCGGCCCAGCCCGTGGGCACCGAGTGGGCGTTTCAGTAGGAGCCACAGATGCTGAAGTGGAGGGAGTGGATGGACCACGCTGTCAGTCTTGCTTTCCTGTCCGGGGTGTGTGTGTGTGTGTGTGTGTGTGTGTGTGTGTGAGAGAGAGAGAGACAGAGAGAGACAGAGACAGAGAGAGAGGGAGATGGTGTCTGGCTGGCTGATTAGCTCAGCTACCCTTGGCGGCTGGCAGTCAGTTGGGGCCTGTGATGGGGATGCGCACGGGCTCCGGCTGCGAGGTGGGTCATTTGAGGCCCGGGTCTCTCTCTTCCCTCCCTGCGCTTTCCCTCCAACCTGCCTCTCCGCCAAAAGGAACTGTGAGGCTCCCATATGCCTCCTACCAGCAGAGAGGGCAGGAGGCCTGGGCCCCCACTCCCTCCCAGCCACAGCCCCTTGAGAGCACAAGAGACGAACGCCTGATTAGAAATCAGATGCCAGACAGAAGGCTGTTTTGAAAAACGAGCACAAAATGAGAGGCCCCGAGAGGCGGCCTCCTGTAGAGTCCCTGTGGGCAGAGGCTGGGGCCTCGGGGCTACGGGCTGCTTTGAGGTGCGGGGCCCAGGCCTCATCAGAAGAGAGGTCATCTGGAGCCCCCTCTGCCCCGAGCAGGCACACGAGGAGCCTCTCATTACAGGGTATGGGGCTGCACAGACCTTAGACAGCGGGGCCCGCACAGACTTCAGGCAGTGAGTCTGCACAGACCTCAGGCAGCGGGGCCTGCACAGACATCAGGCAGCGAGTCAGCACAGACCTCAGGCGGCGGGGCCCGCACAGACCGCAGGCAGTGAGTCTGCATAGACCTCAGGCAGCGGGGCCCGCACAGACATCAGGCAATGAGTCAGCACAGACCTCAGGCAGCGAGTCAGCACAGACCTCAGGCAGCGGGTCGGAAGCAGGGCACTACCTGGCCTCAACGGCCAACTCTTGGCCGCTTGCCTGCAGCTTGACCCAGCTTCCTCACCCTGGTCCCCTCTCCCCTATCTCCCTGGGCTGTTGAAGGGATTACATAAGGCACAACAGAGTTTTGGGAAGAGAGGGAAAAAAAGACCCTCTGTGGATCTTCACGCAGTTTATAGGGAAGACGCGGCACAGGGAGAGAAGGAAACCGGCTGGCGTGGGCAACTCTGAACGGAGAAGCCAGGATGTGTCTGCTTGTCTGCGTTTCCTGAGGGCCTTCAGGCCTCCTGAGTCTCGCCCCCACTCCAGCCCCCAAGGCTCTGTGTCCCCCCGCCTCCCCGCGATCCTACAGTTGTTCCGAGAAGGGGCCTGTGAGGGAACTGCACAGGGACTGAGTAAGGTGTTAGGCGGTGCTCTGAAGCGCTCCAGAGGGGACCCGTGAACTTGTCAGAGCCTGGGGGGGGGGGGGGGGGGAGGCACGATTCAGGAGCCACAGAGGAGCTGCCCTGGGTATTGGGTCAGGACCAGTGATGCCCCAGCTCCCCGGACGACGTCGTCCTCGCCTGGGGAACGGGGCAGGTCAGCCGGTCAGCCGGGCGGAGGCAGGAACAGTCATGGACACTTCTCCGGAGCTAACATCCCCTGAATAGTTTATCTCATTAAAAATTATTGAGTGTCGCTGTGTGTCAGGTGCTGTCTGGATACAGGGTCTTTGTGACAAACAAAACAGATGGAAACTCTGGCCTTGTGGCGTCCGGGAGGGACTGTGAATGCTTCCCAAACCCGGCCGGGATCTGGAAGGATGTGGGAGAAGGTTCTGCTTCGGTGATGTCTAAAGGCTGGGGGGCTGCTCCTCCGGGCGCAGGGCTCCCCCGTCGGCCAGGAGCAAAAATGTAGCAGCACAGCTCCTTTGGGAGATCAAAATGTGTCGTAGCATGAATATATTGAGAGGGGGACACGGTCACTGCGTGACCCCGGACTAGTTACAGTGTCTCGACTCTAAAGGGGGGCGCCGATCCCTCCCTCACACCATTGTGGGGAGGGTACACTGCTTTCCTGTGGCTTCTGCTGCCTCCTGCGCTGGGGGAACCTGGGCGGGTGGGGACAAAGCTAAATGAGGCTCTCCTTTCTCTGCTTGGCAGTGATTTATGGGTATCCAGCTCAACTCAGAGCTCAGGGAAGACACAGCGAATGCCCTTTTGTTTTTTGTTCAATTTTGTGAGCAGAATGCTCCTGGGGCCGATAGATTTTTCCAGTAATGAAATTGTAAAAAGAATTGAGTTATGCCTCTCCAGCTTTAAAGGACAATCCGTGCCCTTTCCCCAACCCTCCCCGTGATAGCAGCAGACGCTCGGCTTCTCTGCTTTGGCCAGGGCCCCCGTCCCTCTTTCTTCTGACCTGCCGGTGCAGCCTCTGGACCGTCATCCTGGGAAGGGGAGGAGGGACTGGGGGTGACCGCTTCATTTTTGTACTCAGGACTGGAGAGGAAACTTGGGGAATAAAACGTGGAGACCCTTAGAACCAAGCACCGGGCCTGGGTGACAGCAGGGGTCAGCCCGTGGAGCCACCCTGATTATACACCGGGGCGCTGTCCTGGAGTGCCCGCAGGTAGGAGGTGCTCAGGAAACACCTGTTGGACAGAAGACTGAGTGTCCTTCCCCCTCTCCCTTGACCACCCCTCTGGAGCCCCTTTCTGCTTTGCTCTCTCCTCCTCCTCGTGCTCTCCAGCACGCGCTCTGGCTGCCTGGGCTCCAACGCAGCTGTCACTTACTCGTGTGAAGTCCCGGGCCAAGTGACAAACCCTGTGCTCAGCTTCCTCATTTGCAAACGAGAATATGGGTGGCGACAGCCCGCCACCTCCAGCTGCCTGGCAGGCGTGGGTCACAGGGCAGTGCTCTGGGGACGCTGGCTGTGGTCGTGTCTGTTTCTCCTCTTTCTTCTCTCCTCTGAGCTCCTTTCTTTCTTTCTTCCCTCTTCCTGGGGTCCCCTTTCTCCTCCACCACGCTCCCAATGTGCATGGTAGCGGCCAGCGCTGCCACAGAGCTCACACTTGGGGTCAGCAGGTGTCCCGGGAGCAGGCTGGGCCCCCGAGGGGCCCGGCTGCAGCTTTCTATTCTGAAGCACCCCCGCCATCCCCTCCTCCCTTGGGCAGAGGCCTCCCCCAGCTACCCCCTTGCTGGAATGGAGTAGCCCCTCCCACCCACCCCCGGGGCCCTCTGTGCCCTTTGGAGCTTCACCCGGAATCGGAATCGGCTGTCACGCCGCAGATAGAGACGGAGAGCAGCCAGGACGGGGGAGAGGCGGGTCCCTCCAGGTGCCCCCTCCGCTCCGCGTCGCTTTCTGCGCTCTAATCTAGGCGTGCGTGTTTCTTCTCTTGTTTAAAAAAGTATATCGAGGTATAACACACACGGCAGAGTGCACAGGTCCTAAGCGTGTGGTTTGATTCATTCCACACATATATACACCCTGATGAGGACGCGGCACATTGCCCGCGCCCCGAGGCCCCGGGGGCCCCCTCCGCAGGCAGTCCTTCTGCTTCCTTGGGTAACGGTTGTTGTCGCTACAGAATGGTTTTGCTTGTTCTCGAACTTCGTATAAATGAACCCCGCAGTCTGTGGTCTTTGTGTCTGGCTCCTTTTGTTTATCATCCTATCAGGGACACTCCTCCATGTGTAAGGCTCTGGATCGCGCTTTTTAGTTAAGGATTCCGTTGGGTGAACATAACAGTCGATTAGTTCTACTATTGATGGGCATCTGGATTGTTTCCAACCGTTGGCTACCGTGAATAAAGCCGTTATTAACCTTGTACGTATTTTCTGGTGGTCACATGCCTGCATTTCTCTCGGGAATGCTTCTAGGAGGGGGATTGCATGGTCATGGGGGGGGGGGGTTGGCTTTAGTAGATGGGTGTCCATTTTGAGGGCTTAAAGTGTACGGATCATAATACACACTGGGTTTTGTGGTTTGTCCTTTGCACCGAGCAATATCCCATAACTATTTCTTTAAGCTAAAGCTTTTATTTCTAGATAATTGTAGACTCCCGGGCAGGGGTAAGAAGCAAGCCAGAGACACCCAGTGTGCCTTTTATCCACTTTTCTCCGATGTCACATCTTGGCAAACGCTAGTATAACATGACCCTCAGTATGTGGACACCCATACAATCCACCCGTCTCACTCAGACCTCCCCAGTTTTATTTGCACCCACTTGTGTGGGTGTTCACTTAGTTTTATGCACTTTAAAAAAAATGTTTGTTTATTTTTGAGAGAGGGAGACAGAGCGTGAGCAGGGGAGGGGCGGAGAGAGAGGGAGACACAGAACCCGAAGCAGGCTCCAGGCTCGGAGCTGTCCGCACAAAGCCTGACGTGGGGCCCGAACGTACAGACCGCGAGATCATGACCTAAGCCAAAGTCGGACGCTCAACCAACTGAGCCACCCAGGAGCCCCTGTTTTATGCGCTTTTGTCACCTGCGCAGGTGTGTGGGTCCACCATCACAGCAGACCCTGGACAGTTCTGACATCGCAGGGTCCCTCTGGCTGTTCTCTGTAACTGCAGGTCCCTCCCTGCCACCATTCTGCTCCCAGTCACCTCCCGGCACACCACTCACCTGTACTCCATCTCCATACTCTTGTCTTCACAAAAGCGTGCTGTAAATGGACTCAAACAGCACGTAGGCCTTTGGGGATTGGCTGTTCATACCGAGCGCAGTTCTTTACGAACCAGGTCGTTGGGTGAATCAATACGGTGTTTCTTTGTTGCTGACTGGCGTTCCCTGGCATGGATGTGCCACAGCGTGTTTACCGTGAACCCTTTCAAGGGCTCCGGTTGTTTCCAGGTTTTGCCAGTTACACGTAGAGCTGCTGTGAACATCTGTGGACCGATTTCCGTGTGATCATAAACCCACAATTGCGGGATCATGTGGCGGTTGCCTCATGACTATATTTGCAGGAGCCCGAGTTCATAGGCTATTCTGTCGGTGACATATTCCAATGCCAACTCTTTCTGCGACCCTGAAGTCTTTGATTATGGCCTCTCGGGGGCCCCCATCCCTCGTTTTTGGGGATTAGAGCCTCCCTTCTTCTAACCTAGGTCTAGACCCATTTCCTCAAGGGAGGACGACACTTCACCCCGCTCAGCCTCCCCGTGAGAGGGGCCCCACTGAGGCCCTCCTGTGGGGTGGTGGGGCCCACGGACTTGGGCAGAGGATACTCTGGGTCACGTCGCCTTCTCCCCAGAGGCAGGGCCCACGAGCTTACAGCCTAGAGGCATCCAGCTCCAGACACATCCGTTCTCTTTACCTGGGAAAATGTCGCGTGTGTGTCGCCTGTCGGGTAGACTGAGGCCTCTGGGAAAGTGCGCAGAGCCCCGCGGGAACGCCTTTCTTCGGAGACAAGCTGACTTCGTCTGCTGCAGACTTGCTCCCTTGTTTCCAGCTGCAGGCAACGTGTCAGCCTGGGGCGAGCATCAGCATTCAATCGTTCTCTTCACTCTAGAGACAGGCTGAGTCCAGGTCATTGTGTCTTCCACACCCTGGGCAAAAATCAGGAACGAAATGGTTACAAAAAAAACCCCGTTCCAAGTTATCCATTATTTATCCCTGCTGCATAATGCAGGAGCCCGAAGCCCACAGCCCGGCCCTTTTGTATTCTCCACCTTGGCCTCAAATGTCAGCCCGCTGCTTGGCAGCTGGCCCAAGGGATTCGGGATGCGGGGCTCTGGGAGGCCCATCGCCCCTCCGGCCATGTTTCACGGGGAAAGGCCGGGCCTCAGGCCTTCAAGCTCACTAGGCTCCCAGCCTGGATTGTCTACCTCTTCCCAGGCCTCCTTCTCCAGTGCTTAGCCTGGAAGGCAATCCTCCCTGACCCTTCCCAGAAGGGGATTAGTCCTCCCTCCCCCCCTGCCCCCCCCCCCCACCGCAGCCCTCCAAAGCTCTGACAGAACATTCACAACCCCCATCAGCACCGTGACAATAGCCACTATGAGGCACTCGGTTTCTATTACCTGCTGGACACATCGTGCACAATTGCCACATTAGATTCTCATATTAGCTGATGGCGTAGACATTGTCTTTCTTTCTTTCTTTCTTTCTTTCTTTCTTTCTTTCTTTCTTTCACTATCTTAACCATTTAATTAAATAATTTTTTTACAGCTTATTTTTTATATTTTTTAAAAGACAGAGCATGAGCAGGGGAGGGGCAGAGAGAAACGGAGACACAGAATCTGTCAGCACAGAGCCCGACACGGGGCTCCAACTCACGAACTGTGAGATCATGACCTGAGCCGAGGTCGGACGCTTAACCGACTGACCCCCCCCCCGCCCCGCAGGCGCCCCAATGTTGTATTTCTTGACTTTGAGGCAAAGAAGCAGACGTAGGCAGGTCGCTCAAGCCCCCCAGGGACACGCCGCTGGTGAGAGCCTCAGCTCCGAGCTGCCCGCAGGATATCCGTAGCTGTCAGAACTCCTCCTCTGCCCGCTCTCTAGAAGGTACCTGTCTTTTCCAGAAACCAACTGTAGGTTTTGCTGCTTCTGTTTGTTTCTCAGTTCACCAATTGGTGTTCTTATTTTTATTCCTGCCTTCTACGCTCTTTGGATTTATTTCACGGTTTCTTTTGTAACTCTTTGAGATGGACCTGAGTTTGCTGCTTTTTTAAAATTTGTATCTTTTTTTTTTTTTTTTTTACTAGAGTTGATGTATGACGTCATGTTAGATTCAGGGGTGCGACACAGCGATTGGGAAATCGCGTCCGTTTCTCAGTGCACACCAGGCAAGCGTGGTCACCCGTCGTCACCACGAGCGCATGGCTTCCCTGTCCTTCCTTTCTGCACAGAAGGCCACCAATTTCCCGGTAAGCACGGCTGCGCGTGCACTTCACGTGGTTTGCCCCGTTCATGATTCCACTCAAAATGTTTTCTGGTTTTGGGGCCCCTGGGTGGCCCAGTCGGTTGAGCGTGCGACTTCAGCTCAGGTCAGGATCTCACGGTCCGTGGGTTCAAGCCCCGCGTCTGGCTCTGTGCTGACAGCTCAGAACCTGGAGCCTGTTTCAGATTCTGTGTCTCCCTCTCTCTCAACCCCTCCCCCGTTCATGCTCTGTCTCTCAAAAATAAATACATGTTAAAACAATTTAAAAAAAGTGTTTTCCAGTTTTCATCATGATCTCGGGCTACAGGCACACTGACACCTGACGGGTTCTAGTGCTTGTGTTTTAGGATTTGTTTTGGCACAGAATGACCCGAGTTCACACCCACCCCTCCCTCGGGGTCCTGGTTCAGGTTTCCCCAGCCCCACAGCCGGGCGGTTGCCTGGCTCACCCCTGTAGGCTTGGCCAGGTTAGAGTTCGGCCCGAGTTTGGACCACAGCGGGGAGAAGGCAGTGTTACTACAGGGGTGAAATAAAGATAAGCAATTCATAAGTTTGGTGCTTCAGTCATTATTATTTGGAAAGATATATATCTCTCTATCTATTTAAGCTTATTTATTTTTGAGATGGAGCAGGGGAGGGGCAAAGAGAGAGAGAGAGAATCCCAAGCAGGCTCCGCACTGTCAGCCCTAAGCCCAACAGAGGGCTTGAACCCACGAACCGTGAGATCATGGCCTGAGCCGAAACCAAGAGTCGGACGCTCAACAGACTGAGCCACCAGACGCCCCTGCTGGTCATATATTCTGACCGGGCACCACCTAATCAGAGAGGCTTGAGCGTTCCGCCGCTCACACATTCCCCGTTTTCCAGGGGAAACAAAGGGGTGATGAGCAAGGGGAGGGGAACTGTCTGCATTACCTGCTCTTTACTTCGTGACGCACGTCTACACTGTCACAGAACCCACTCAGATGCAGGCCGTCTCAGAAGCGGGGAGGTCCCCACCACCTTCTCGTGCCGCGGCTGGGCCCGAGCCTGTCGGGTCCTGGCAGGTGCCCTCGGGGCGGACGTGGCCTCGGACTATGGCCTCTGGAAGGCCGGTGGGGTGAAGGCACCATCGACTGACCTCCCGGGTCCCCCCTGGGCCTTGCCCCAGCCCCTCCCTGGTTAAGTCACTTTTCTTGTTCCGCAGGCAGAGCGGGCTCTGTTTCTCATTGGCTGGTGGACTCGGAGAAGGCGGGACTCTTCAAACAGGCTCTTCTGCCTTTCCTGCCTTTCCTAAACGAGGCCAAGTTCAGTGATGCCAGGAACGCAGATGTTCTTGCGGTTGGGTCTCCCTGATCAGCACAGGCCTGGTGTTTTGCTGTCTTTTAATCGCGAGGCTTGCGGTTCACAAACAGCCTCTGCTCCCCTCATCTCCCCAAACTGGGTAATCACGGCACAGCTTTAACTTGCTTCCGATCCGATACCCCTCTCTGCTAACAATATATGCAGCCAGCTTGCCTGGGAGCAGGGCGACCGGCCTGATCAGGTCGACAGGGACTATCCCAGGCTTAGTACCGAAAAGCCCGGTATTGTGGGAACCCCTCAGACCGGGCTAACTGGGACAGCTGCTCATCTCAACTGGGAGGCTCCCACTTGGGGATGTTCGGCTACTCCTGGGGTTGGCTGCAGACGGGGGGAACGGGGAGACCCAGACGGGAGGGCCGGGTGGGAAGGTCTGGTCGTGGCTGGAGTGGGAGACCCGAGCCCTCTCTGCCTCCCAGAACGGACCCCAGCCCGGTAACGCCGCTGTCCCTGCCCCAAGGTCAGTGCTGAGCATCTCACGTCCTGGTGCTGGGAGGACCTTAGTGAGCGTCTCATCTTTCCACTTCTCTTATAGATGGGGAAACCGAGCCGGGAAGGGGAGGCTTTCCCAAATAATAACAATGCCAACTCAGCTTTACGGGTATCAGGATAGCACAGATGTCCAGAGAAGAGCTGGGTGTTAACCCCGTCTCTACCGTGAGGACCAGGGCGGAGATGACCAGTGTGGTCAGAGGGGACCAGGCAAAGCCCACTGGACAAATGGCCAAGTTGTCAAACTTCTAACGTTTAGAGCAAATTGTGCAGGATGGGATGGATTTGGAAGGTTTCTGTGACGTTTTTGTTGACCAATAATTATTTTTCCTTTGTGCCAGTATTTTAACAAATGTTTTGGAGGAAAGACAGAGGGGAATCAGTATGTCAGTATGCAGCTGCTAACCTTGGCTGCTGACTCCTGGACGAGAGAGAGAGAGGAACGGGGAGTGAGAGAGACAGGGGTGGGGAAGGCTGAGGGTATTAGTTCATTAATCTACTCTTCTCATAAAGAGAACCGTGTTCAGAAAACTATTCTTTAAAAATTCTGGAATGCATTGACTATATGCTTTTAGAAAGCTTCCTCATGCTGGGAAATTTCAAACACACACAAACAGAATAATATAATGAGCCCGACGCACCATTCTTTTCAACAGGGATCAATATGTAACCAGTCCTGTGTCATCTCTGTCCCCACGCTTTGTCTCCTCTCCCCAAGCACGGATTGTTAAGCAACTCCAGCCGTTCATGTCTTCTGTAAATATGACTGTTCTCAAGTATACCAAATACATTCCTGAAAATGCCTTTCTTCGGGTGGAAAACTTCCTGCCAGTATACATTTCCACGTCCCTGAGTCTCCCCTTCCCTGCTTTTCAGCCCCCCTGTCTATCTCCTCCCTCACCCCTCACCCCTCACCCTCCCCTCTCTGTCCTCAGCGTCCCCCTAACCTGACCAGCGGTCTCTCCTTCCGGGGGTGGGCAGTCCAGGCTGACTCTCCCCCCCCCACCTCCCACCCCGACCGTTTCCTCCATCTGAAGCAGTGGGGAGCTGGACAGAGCAAGTTCAACACACCTAGAATGTTCCGCGGTCAAGTACAGAAGAGTTAGCCTACACTTGGCAGAAATCTCCAAAATCTTAAAAAAGAAAATCCCACCTGTTATGAATCACTATAAAGCTGTAAGTCATTAGAATCAATGACTCTGTTGATTGACTCGCCTTTGATGTATGGACTCAGAGCTGTGTGACCGAGGACAGGTCATTTCACCCCCCCCCCCCCGCGCCTCAGTTTCCTCTTCTGTAAAGGGGGGAGGTTGGACCATAACACTGGTTTTCAAACTGTTTTTGGAAACAGCGTTCTCTTTTCCCCCAACCAAAGCCTCGGTGGACCCCAACAGTCAGAAGCGAGACTGGGGCCCACAGGAGCAGAGCTGAGGTCAGGCAGCCTGGATGCTGCCCCTGACCTCTCTGTGCCTCAGTTGCCCATCTGCCAAGTGCGTCTGATAGTTGAGGGCTTTCCTGGGGTCAGGTGCATCTGTGGGGCTTAGACTCTGGGCCTGGCACGCAGTCAGTGCTCTGTGAATAGCAGCCATCATTGTGACTTCCTGTGCCCTGAGGCAGGGACAGGGCACTGTCCCTGGGGACAGGGGACTGGCTGGGCCTTGGCCACCATGCCTCTCCTTACCTTGGGCCAGCCCCCACCCTCCACGGGGGTACAGGGACACCCGTCTTCTGTGCTCTGCGTTCTCAGGTCCCGGAGAGGTTGTGTTCTGAACCGCCCAGGTCACGCTCTGGCGCCCGTGACTGCACCCCGGCCCCCTCCCCCTCAGAGGAGGTAAATGCAGTGCCGGGTGGCAGGCCCCCAGACAGCCAGGCTCTGGAGGGATCTTTACCCAGCCCCATGGTGCCCTCGCGGTACCTGGCACGTCCTTCCCAAATCTTGTTCCCTGAAGGCTCCCGGACCAGGAGCCACCCAGAGGCCCAGACACTCATCCCCTTGCTCCCGCTGCTGCTGAGCACTTCCTCCGCCTTTCCCGGCGGAAGGGTCCAGGAGGATGATCAACTCTGAAGTTAATTATAATTATGGACAACTGCAGCCGGGTTGTCGTAGAAACCCGTGGCTCATGGCTCTCTGTCTGTGGGACCCGGCTTCCCGCCCCGGCCGCCCCGGCAGGGGACACGCACCTTCCTTCCCACCTGGCCTGTGCCTTGACGGCCCTCGGGGACTGTCCGGGAGGGGGTGGCACAACACTAATGCAGATCCCTCTAACCTACTGTTCGAAACCGGCAGGAACCTGGGGGGCCCAGGTGGTCGGAGAGAAGGGCTTTCTCTGCATCTGGACCCACCTGCTCTCTTGTTTTTGACATCCCTCGGGAGGCGCTCCGGGGCCCGTGGCTGTGCCCTGCGTGCCAGGCCACGGTGATGGAGGGCCACCCGGAGGACAGGAAAGGTGGGGGCTGTGTCGACCCCAGGCAAGTCGCTTCACCTCTCTGAGCTGGGGTCTGTAAAACGGCGGTGGTCGTGCCCCCCTCCTCGGCTCGTGGGGCTCGACAAATGTCATTGCTGTGCCATCTGCACGATGGCACCCGGGGATGGAGGAACGGAGGGGGGCCCTCTGCCCTCTGACTTGGACCTCTGGCCTCAGGACCCCCTCGGTGGTTCTCAAAGTGGGGTTCCCGGAGCAGCAGCATCTCAGCACCTGGGAACTTGCTAGAAATGAAAATACCCCGGAGCCCCTCTAGACCACTGAGTCAGAAGCTCCAGGAGTTGGGGGCCCAGTGATCTGTGTGTTGTCTTATCCTTGATGTCCCCGCGAGTGTGGGGATCGCTGCCCTGACAATTTGTGGATGATACCCCGTGTGCCTCCCACATCCGCTCTCATTCTGAGTCGCCGCCCCCAGCCCGCTCACCCGGCCCGCTCCCCTCCCACCTCGGGTGCGTCTGAGCTGGGTCCAGGGTGTCAGCGGCACAACGGGCCGGGCCAGGGCCACCCGGTGGTCCTGCCTGGACCCTGACGTCCGCTCAGCGTCTCAGCTCAGGCTACCTTACAGAAGGCACAACAGACATTTCTCTCTCATGGTTCGGGGGACTGGAAGCCCAAGGTCAAGTGCCGGCAGATTCCGTTTCTGGTGAGACCTTTCTGCCGGGCTTGCAGACGTGTGGCCTTCTCACGGTGTCCTCGGGTGGCCTTTTCTCTTATAAGGACGCCGGTTCCGTCGGGTCAGGGCCCCGCCCTCCTGACCTCATTTAACCTGAATGACCTCCTTGATGGCCTCACCTCCACTTACAGTCACACTGGGCATTAGGGCCTCCGTGTGTGAACTTGGTGTGGGGGGGCGCGGGGGGTGCCAACATCCATCCATCCATCACATTTGACCTGCCCAGGCCTCGTCAGCTCGCAGCAGCCTCGTGCCTGGGGGCACCGGGGTGGCTGGTCTCAGGGCCTGGGACCAGGGTGGGGGTGGGGAGGGTGTCGTGGGCCGGCGTTTGGATCCTCTGCCGCCACCCAAACGTGCCGAATCCTTGAAGAGAGGCTCAGGTGAGGAGACGGCCGGTGGGCTTCCTTTCTCCCAACAGAAGAAGGTCTCCCTGGAGGTGCTTCCTGAATCCTCCGGAAGCTTCTGCGTGAGAAGTCACAATGCAAAAGATCCCGGGCCTGGCCACGTGAGGCTTTGTCCTACCGTGGAAACACTAATCCCTCTGGATACCTGATCTTTGTTGGGCATTTATTATACAAGATGTGCTAAGTGCCCCTCGTGCCCCAGGGCCATGAGGGAGGGCACAGAGTCGATATTCCCACTCCTCGGGTGAGGATGCAGCACAGGGGGCTCAGCAGTGGCCCAGGCGGTAGAGTCGAGACCCCAACCGGCTCGCTGACGGGCTCCAGACCACGCTCCCCTCAGCACCCTGCCGGCCCGTCCCCGCTGCCCGAGGAGAGAGTTGCTCACAGGGTGTCTGTGAGGTGGGTGCCGAGCCGGCCTCAGCCCTGCTTTCGAGGGCGGCCAGTCTGGCCAGTTCCGCGGGCAGTGGAAAAGGTCAGGGGGAAACAGCCTGGGAGGGAAGAGGGCTCCAGGAGTCATCCGGGAGGAGAGAGGAATATGACTCATCGTCATTAAGCGGGAGCAAACTGGAGATTGACAGCTAAAGGTGACCGTGTCATGCAGGGCAACCAGGGACGATGGTGCACGCTTTGAACGTAAGGTGTTCCGGGACTTGAGTGAGTCTTGGTTCAGCTCCGCTCTGAGCCCCACCTCCGGTGCCCTTTCTCGTTTGTGTCAAGGGAATGCGGGTGCTGACTTCATGCTGAGGACTAAGACTCAAGGCTTCCTGAAGGCAGGGACCCGTCGGACGCATCCCAGGTCCCCAGCCCCCAGAGCTGGGCACGTTGTGGGCGCCCAGGAAGAGTCCGTTCCCTTCCTTTCAGAGGGGCTTCAGGAGGGCAGTGTCTCTAAACCCTCAGCCGGAGCCTCAGCAGGGACCCCAAGGAAGCTTGGGGTGAGGGGCTGCCTCGGGGGGAGCGGGGATGAAAGCTGCAGGAACGGAGGTGGCCAGAATACGGTGAAACCTTGGGTCGCGAGGAACTCGTCCTGCGAGTGTTCCGCAGGACGAGCAAACACGTCCCATAAGCTTGAACTTGATAAACGAGCGATGTCTTACGAGTACGTGAGGCCAAACGTCGCACGATCGCAGCTGAGCCGATGGTTCTCACAACGTGCTTGGACACACGAGTGCTTTGGATGGCAAACGTGTTTCCGGGACGAACTGCGCTCACAAACCAAGGTTTTACTGTATGGTGATGAGGACTGCGGCTGCGCGTTCTTGCAGGGGGTGGGCGGGCAAGGCTTGGGCACTTCGCCCAAACTCTCTGAGCCCACGTGTCCTACGTACACGTACCCGGGGCTGAAACTTCACAGGGTTGCCGTGAAGTCTGTCGGAGCACAGGCGCACGCTTGGGGGCCCGGCGCCGGCCGTGTAAGTAGCTAGCCCCCGGAAGCAGGCCCCGTTGCCAGGGAAGCCAGGGAGAGGGGCCAGGACGGGTGGGAGGCAGAGGCTGGCTTCTCTCTCCCCTGTCGTGGGCACAGAGACCCAGCCCTTCCCCCATTAACCGCATAGCACAGCGGAGTCTGGGCCCGACCCTGTAAGTCTTTGCCAAGGGCTCAGGGACGATATAAGGGAGAAAGGCTAGGGTGACAACCATGGCTCACAGGCCCGGTGGCTCCTCTTGGAATTGGTGGCAATTCCAAGCGGCAGTGCCCAAAGGATTCACAGATGTTCCGCGCTGAAAAGCTTCTGTGGACAAATACCTTTCTGAAACCCAGAGCTCAGGAGTTTCATGAGCTGCCCTCCCCCGCCCCCGCAGGACTTATCAGAACCTTTAGTGGGCCAGGACATTTAGGATACTCAGCAGTACGGTTGGCAGTCCTCAAACTTATGTGACTACAGAACCCTCTCCCGCTACGGCAACTCACGGCGTCCTAGGTCTGGGGAACCAGCTCTCGGAAACCCCGACCACACGGGGTGGAGATCTTCCTTGGCTCCTACTTCCTCGGCTCGACTACTTGTGGCTGAGGTTTTTGAATCCCTCCAGTGTAGGAGCAAGTGGGAAAGAGACCCAGAGAGAGTCGAGCGTCACCCTCTGGCCCCTGGGGCTGGTCTCTTGCCTGCGGCAGGACCCCCTGTTCCTACCCGACTCTGAGAGGGTGATGGTGTCCGTCTGGGGTCAGTCCTGTGGGAGCTGCTTCTAGTGCATCTGGACCCTGACACTCCACCTTCATGGTTCTGGGCCACGGTTCTGGGCGCTCGGGCCTTTTGCCAGCTCCCTACCGCATCTGTTCTCTGTGATTCTCTGCCCCATCGGGGTCCCGAGCGCCGGCCTGCATGGGCTTGTCGATGACTCACCTGTCCCCCCGCCCCGTGCCCGCTGGCTTTGGCTGGTGGGAACCCCGGGCCAGAGCTGCGTGGGGACACAGCCCAGAGGCTGTCCTTCCAGGAAACGTTACTGGGTGCCCACCGCGTGCCAGGGGACTCACGGGCACTCGTGAGTCACGGACACAACAGGACTTCGGGTACTTCCTTCTTTCACCCAGGTTCAGCTTGCACGGGTCACCGGTCCTAAGCCTGGGTGGCTCTGCCCCGGGCAGCACCAGAGCTGGGACCTCAGGGTTTCTCAGCAGAACAGGCCAAAGTCACAGAGCAATCCTTTCCCACCCCGGGTCAGCGCTGGGTTTTATAACAGCGAACCCAAGATCGCAGCCAAAGCAGAGCTCTCAAGTAGACCAGGAGGAAGGACACACGGGAATTAGCAGGGAAGTGGCCACTAGTTTTGATGTCCCTAGACATTTGTGTCACAGCTGGCCCCGGGCTGGAGCGTGGGACCGAGAAGCATTTCACAAATTAAGATAAATCGTGTGAACCCTCAGCCCATTTCGATGCTTAATGCAAAACATAAACACATTAAGGTCATCTCAGCATCTGGAGGAGTCTGGATAATTCAGGCCCGTCATCATTTACTCCGAACGCCTCATTTCATTTTGTGAGTCATCTTTGAAAGGAAAAGAAGAGAGAGATGTGTGGTGGCAAAGATTTTGGGATCAGAACCGAGAGGGCTGGAGCAGCTATGAAGCGGGGGGGCCGCCAGCGCCCTGGATGGACGTGGCCGGGGCCAGTTTCGGAATCCGTCCTGGGTGGGGTGCAGAGAGGTCTCGGGGGAAGAAAGGCCCGACCCGAGTCTGACGCCCGGGGTTTGGGGGGCAAAGCCCTTGTCCGGCCTGGGCCTCGGTTTGCCCATCTGTGGAACAGAAGCACGGGGCCTTCTCCTGGGTCGCCGTGAGGCTGGACCAGTGCGGTGGTGTGTGTGGGGGGCGAGGGCAGGCCCCCCGGGTGCATACAGCAGCCGGATTAGTGAGGTCTGGGAGGGCACGTCCTCCTGCGTGGAGACAGCAGCACACGTCTTTGTCCTGCTTCACTGTTTTATAGTTTTTGATGCTGGTGTCCGTTTCCCCAACCGGCTGTGATCCCCTTGTGGGTGAGGACCATGGCCTTACCCCTGCGCCCAGCATGGCCTCTGGCCCAAGTTAGTACCTGTGGCCTGAATGCTTGTCTCTTCTGGTCACCGCCACCTGGGGCAGGGGCCCCACGGGCTCCGGCTCGGGGGCTGGTGTCCGGACTCCGGCCCCTGTCCCCTCCCGTCTCGTCCAGCAGGCCGTGGTCAGACCCTCCTCTTCACTCTCCTCCCTGCCTCTCCGGTGCGGCGGGGAGAACCCTGGCTTTGGAGTGAGCAATACCCCGGGGCTCCAGTTCTGGTTCGACCCCGTGCGTGACGTTGTGCGAGTTACTTACGTAACCTCCCGTCGCGTCGGTTTTCCGCGGCGGGGACGATATTGCCACTGGGGACCTTATGCTCCACTGGGGGGAGGTGGAGAACTGACGTCTGGGAGGCACGCGGCCCATCGGCAGCCCCCTCCAGGTGACGGCAGGCCTGGTTGTTTCCATGTGCAATGCGTCCGGGGCCCCACTGAGGCCGGGGGTGCGAGAGGCACTTGTGGCCACGGCAGGGGCTACTGAGAAGGACGGGACAGGGTTTGGGGTCCCCGGGAGCTCGTGGGTATGACAGGCTACGCAGAAATCACTACAGTACCGGGGTGGGGGGGGGGGACAGGGGAAGTGTAGCTGGGAGGTCTTCATGGAGGAGGGAGGGTTCAGTTGGTCCCAGAGGGATGGCGGAGGGGGGGGTGCAGGGGAGTTGGAGGCAGGAGAGTGATGGGGAGTGTCCCGGGGAGTCCGTGCTTGAGAGCGTCCCCAGGGCTCCTCCCGCACTGTCCCCCGCTCAGAGCCTGCTTGCTTCCTTCCTCCCTCCCAGGCCCTCCCTCCTGCCTCCAGTGAGGAGGGACCGGGTAAAGGCAGGAGAGGGCCAGGCCGCACCGCGTGTCCTCCTGGGCCTGCCACGCTGATCCACCCATGGGACCCTCCTCTGGGGCAGGGCACGGATCTCCCCGGGCACCGCTGAGCACTCCTGAGCACATCTGCTCCGTCGCGGGTGCAAACACCCACAAGCGCTCACCCCAAGGGGGGACGAAGCCTTCCTCACCCCCCCAGCGCCCACTATCTGTCTCAGGAGCTAACTCTTTGCCATATGGGTCCCTTACACTCCCATGTTGGGGTACACACTGCCCTCGTGGGACCCCACCCGCAGGGGCGTGCCTTCAGTAGGACAATCGTCTCAGTGTTTTTGTCCAGGACCAGGACAGTTCTCAGCTTCTGGTCCTCCCTGTATTAGCTGACATCTCGTCTACAGTTACCTCTGTGTTCTGATCTGGAGACAAAGCCGGGCTGGCCCGATGAACCTGACTCACATGTTCCCGGGCCTTGGGTAGCACCCCCCTGAAAATGAAACAGCCCAGATGGCGGGGCCCCCTGCTGCCGAGCTGGGTCTCACCATCTTTCTGGCCTGTTTTCTGAAGCTCTGAACTCCCTTCCCGACCACGCAAGACGACACAGACTTCAGCCGTGTCTTCTAAGCTTTTCTTAGGCTCTCGCTGCAAGTGTCGTGGGAAGAGCACGGTGACTTTTCAGAGCTGCAGCTTGGCCGAGAAGCCAGCGAGGGGGACGTAATCACCTCAGCAGTGACAGGTGTGCTGGCCGTCTTTGCCCCAGAAAATATCACCCATCCCTCAGGGAGGGCCCCACACCCACTCACACCTGGCGGGGGGGTGGAGAGGGACCCAGGGACCCAGCAGGGAGAGGCCGGCTCTGTGTAGGCTGCTAATTCATTCGCTCACTTATTCAGCACCCAGTGACTTATTATATGGTCCTAGAGGCAGTGTGGCTTGGAGGAGGGTCTGGAGCCAATCTGGTTGCTTTCCTTTCCTGATGGCCACTCACTGGCTGCTGCTTAACGTCCCCCTGCCTCAGTTTCCCCAGCTGTCAAATGGACATGCCCAGAAGAAGAAATGAATTAGGACATACGAGCGTCTGTCAAACACGGAGTCTTACTCGAGCTTGGTCAAGGACATGGGCGTGTGGCCCAAGTCAGACCAACCAGGCTGCTTTTCCAAGGACACAGAGACTCAAACGGTGGATGCTCCCCTGTCCCCTGGGTGCATCCTGAGGGGCCGGGCATTAGTGTCCCCATCTGGATCCCAGAAACCGCCTGCAACACTGTGCTCCCCGTTCCGAGGCCATTCATCCTTCTTGTGATTCTCTGAGTACCCCTCACCTTCCAGTGTTGTCCTCCTCTTATCCCTAGAATTAGCCCCAGTGGGCGTCTGTTGCCTGTATCCCAAAAGCCCCAGCGCGAGACAACTGCCTGTGGACGAGACAAGCGGAAGGCGGGTGTCTTTACCTGGGGTTTGGCCTCCTCCTCCTCTGGCAACAGAGCCCAGCCTCTGGGGGAGACGGACCCGTGATGCGAGAGCCTGCAAGAGGGGCCCTCATCTACCTGTGCGGTCAGAGAAGGCTTCCTGGAGGAGGTGATGCCTGGGACGAGCGTGCAAAGGTGAAGAGCCCTGGCCGGGTGACAAGAACCGCAAGGGCGACTCCAAGGTGGAAGGGCACAGAGAAGAGAATGAGACCGAGTGAGATGAGCTGGCGGGCCGGTGGCTGTCACTCCACCCAGTGGCAGGGCAGGGAGCCACGTCTCTGATGGATCCCAGTAGAGCAGCTTGTGGACTCCTGGAAAGCCCTGCTCAGCGCTGCTCTCAGCCCTGTCTGGGCACAGGGAGGTGGGATTTGCTCCCAGAGGAGCAGCCAAGGTCATTAGGGACAGGACACGAATGGATCGGTGCCCCCGTTGACTCTGCTTGGCTTTCGAGAACACACCTGAAATGACTGATGGGTTTAACGACCCACTGCTGCCCTGCTTCGGAGCTGTTCCATACGGGTGCCCGTCTGTGGCCGGAAGTCAGGCCCGAGGGCCCTCTTTCCTATTCCAGAGCGGGTGGCGCTAGAAACGGAGGTCCCAACCCCTCTTGGTGAGATCAGAGATGTCACCACATGCCGCTAACGTTCAGAGGCCTTGCCGAGGCCAGCCAGGGCAGATCTTGGGAGGGCCCCACGGGAGGCAGAGGGACGTCCCCTGGAGGATGACGCGTCGCCTGAGCAGCGCCCGATCTAGTGGCCAGAGGCAGCCCGTGTTGTCTGCTTCCAGAGCAGTGAGCTTGCTTCTGCAAACCCCTCTCCGTGGCGCCTCTGCCCTTGCCTTCCCTCTGGAGTCTCCGTTCCTTTGAGTCTCGAGTCTTGGCTCTTGTCCCGACAAGTTCAGGCCGGTGGCCAGGAGGCAGACCTGGACGGGAGGAGATAAGAGTAGCAGGAGAGCATGGGGTTCGGGGCTGAGGCCAGGGCCATGAGGAGGGGCTCAGAATTGGCGGTTATGGAACAGTCCGGGAGGCAGGGCACGGACATGGAATGGGGCTTAGGATCCCTCCAGTCGCTGCCCTCAGTATATTCTGCCGAATCTTCCTTTCCTAGCTCAGAACAGCTGTGTGGCCAAACCCAGAGTTCTCTCGTGGCTGTGACTCTAGGGGCTGGCCCACCCACCCTGTCCCATGCTTCAGTCTGACATGGTGATTAGCTTCTCCTGTCCCTCCTGTGCCGTGGACTTAGGCCAGAAGTGTATCTGTTTTGTTCTGGTTTTGCTTTTGTTTTGTTTTTACTTTTCGTGTCCTACCTTCTCGGGGAGTGAGGCAGGAAGAGGGAGAGTGGCACAGGTGCCTTTCATTTTCCAGAACAGGACAGTGTGTATGATGAACAGAAGGCATTTGATACAGATGCTGGATGAAAAGCAGGCAAAACAATTGGGGAATGTCTCTCAAAGGCACACGCATCTAACCTGTGACCCAGAAGTGCTGGGTAAAGATCCGGGAGAAATAAAAACCCACGTTCATAAGAAAACACTTGATAAGATCGCTTGTAACAGCTTGATTTATGACTTGACCTCTATTGATATGTGAAAGCGGGGAGACCCAGCTTGGGATGCTTTTCTGCCCTAAAAGACACATGAAAAGAAGGTAGCTAGAATGCAGTACGTGAATAATATAAAAGGGAAATAAAAAGGCAAGGGCGGACGAGCAGAAATCCACACCCGGTACGTTGCGGCGAAAGCGCGGAACACCGAAGACAGCGAGAAGATTGTGGAAGCAGCTGGTATCACAAGGCGGATGCCCTCGAATGACAGCGACCAGGTTGGCAGCTGACTTCTCAACAGCCGTCGCAGAAGGCATGTTGCTGCAAGGAAATCAAAGCCAATTAGAATCCGGCAGCCGGCCAGAATGTTCTTCTGCAGACGACGGCAGATAGAAGTATTTTCTGATAAAAACTGAGAGCAGTCGTTACGAGGAGACCTTCTCTAGATGAGCCCCGACATGTGCTTTAGGAAGAAGGAGAGGGGCTTCGGAAGGAAGTTTAACTGGCACTGCCTCTAGGAAGTCTGCCTTGATTTCCCTGCTGACGTCGGCTCTCCCCCCCTTAAATGCACTCCTAGAACCATGGCATCCTCGTCTGGGACACTTGTCACCGGAACATGTGCACATTTATTTTGTGTAATTAATTATGGTGTGGCGCCCCTACTGGACTTACAGTTCCAATAGGTAAAAGCCTGCCTCTGTTTTTTTGTTTCTCTGTGGTTTTTGTTTGTTTGTTTGTTTGTTTGTTTTTGCCTGCCAGTATATCTCCGGGACGAAGACAACCATGGATACACAGTGAAATTCACCAAAGAGTTGTTGGGTTTATGAATCGGTGAATGACGCCTTCCGTCCTGCGATCCCCCTCATGTGAAATTCTGGAATATGCAGATTCGCTTCTTCACGTCCTGAGCCCCCTGGGTCTGGTGTAAATAAACTGCGAGTCTGTGCAATGGGGAGAAACTGAAAAAAAGGAATTGGGAATTGGGAAAAGAAAAGGGAGGAGAAACTCAGGAGAGCTCGAACTGCAGCCTTCTGCAGTAAAGTGCGGGGGGCGGGGGGAGACGGGGACAGTCAGGGGAAGCGAGTGTGGGTGGATGGCAGGTGTTCGGGCAGGAGGGTCTCCGAGCGGAGCTGAGACCACCCAGCTCCCCAGGGGAGGGGCGGGCAGAGAGCCCCCCCCCCCCTGCTCAGCTCTGCCAAGCAGGTTAAATAAAAGCCAACCAGAGCCTCTCCCCGCTTGAAACTATGCAACTCTCTCTGTTTCTGGGACTGTGGTGAGGCCCAGGAGGCAGGAATAAATAACTCTGAGTCATAAAATCATTAAGGCATCGAACATGTGAGCAGACGAACAGACACACAAAAACACGCTTCGTATACAGCTGGCACTTGCAACAGAGCCTGTTTCCTTCTGCAAGCGTCTCCCAGCACTCATCTTGGTTAATTTAAGATGCGCAAAAGGTTATTGATTCTCTCTTTGTGTCATGAGCTGCTTCAATGTTTAATTTTGGTGAACAAAAATATTTTCATAGGGGTTTTCACTTGCGACCTTCGTCCCCCCCCCCCCCCCCCAGAGCTGCAGAGCCGTGTATCCGGCTGCCTGGGGGTGGTCGGTGTTCCAGAGGCCCCTCAGACTCAACTGACCCCCGGCCAACTGCCCCACCGGCTGTGTTCATCTCAGGACCCGAGCCAGAGACCCGAACAGCAGCCCTGATGCCTCTGTGCCCCACCCACTTCCAACAGGTACCCGTTCAAGTGCGCTGGCACCTCTCCCACCAGAGACCTCCTTCGCCTGCTGTATCCTGCGGGGCTGCTCTCCCCGGCTCTGGGCCTGCCCCTCCCGTCCGTCCTCCCCACTGGGATGAAGGGCAGGGCTGTGAGGAGAGCTGCTCTGGGCCGGCGATCAGAGGCCCAAGGGGACTGTAAGTGAGAGGTTAGGCGGGCGAGCTCTAGGACAGCCTGCTGACCCCCCCAGTGCGAGGCCTACTCAGAGCTGGCTTTACCCTTCAGTCCAGGCTTGGGTGAGCCTGCTCTGCTTCAAGGTGTGGGTAAGAGACAGCGTTTATTCGCCCGACAGATATTTACTGAGCACCTGTTACCCGTGCCAGGCCCTATTCTGGGCTCTGAGGGCACAGAGGCAGACACCTGACGGAGGCATTACAGAAATTCCTCCCCTTGACACAAATACCAAAATTCTTTAAAAAAAAATTTTTTTTTCAACGTTTATTTATTTTTGGGACAGAGAGAGACAGAGCATGAACGGGGGAGGGGCAGAGAGAGAGGGAGACACAGAATCGGGAACAGGCTCCAGGCTCTGAGCCATCAGCCCAGAGCCCGACGCGGGGCTCGAACTCACGGACCGCGAGATTGTGACCTGGCTGAAGTCGGACGCTTAACCGACTGCGCCACCCAGGCGCCCCACAAATACCAAAATTCTTACAGGGAACCCAGGAGCCATGACAGAGGGTGCCCATCAGCGCGCTGGTGTCCTCGCAGGGGTAGATGGACAGGCGGCACCTGGAGACGGGGACCGGATAGTTGTCTCCTGCTCTCCGTCTTCTCTACTCTCTCTGTGCTTCCGGGTCTGGAAGCCTCAGCTACCTGTCCCGGGTCCCAGCCTCCCTCGCGAGCCGGGTCCCAGCTAGAGTCATCCAACGGGAGGCCCGGGCACCAGATTAGAAGCGGGGTGTGTTAGTTACCCGAGGCCGCCGTGACAAAGCGCCACAGATGGGCTTAGATGGGGGCTTAATCCGTACGCGTCTATCGTCTCACAGCTCCGGAAGCCGGAGGTCCAGGCAGGGTTTGTTCCTTCTGAATCTGTGAGGGAGACGTTCCAGAGCTCCCCACTAGCTTCTGGTGGCCCGTTGGCGATCTTTGGCCCTTGTTGGCTTGCGGATCTTTGCCTTCATCTTCACGTCTGTGCGTCCACATTTCCCCTTTTATAAGGACACCTGCTCCGGTAGGACCCCACCCTAACTAATGGCATTGGCAATGATCAAGGTCTCACATTCTCAGGTCCTTGGGGTTAGGATTTCCACATACTAATTTTGTGGGGACATATTCAACCACAACAGTGGGCAAAGGTGTGATCCCCGGCTTCCTGGTGGTCGCTCTGGGCATCGAGGGGAGCTCGGGCTGTGGTCCCAGCCCCGGGGGGCTGATGGCTTCCGTATGCGTATGTAGCACCCCTGCCCTCTGCGCCCGCAGCCTGGAACTGTAGCAGCTCCCTGGTCTCCAGGCCGCACCTCCTCTTCTTCTCTCCATGATTCCTCTTTGAGTTCAATTCCTCTTTGCTTGAATTAGTTAGAGGGGTTTCCGTTTCCTGCCTCGTCAATGACCGATACCCACACCCTGCAACAGTTAGAAGTCACAGACATGATGTTCACAGGACAACTCAGATAGACTTGAAAAGCAGTACCGGGGAGGGTGTGTGTGTGTGTGTGTGTGTGTGTGAGGAAATGGACAGGTTGATTCTAAAATTTATATGGAAATGCAATGGGCCAAGAAAACCTAGATCACTTTAACAAGGGAGAACAGAACTGGAGGGTCTATACTACCAGATCCCATGACTTATTATGATGCCCCGGCAATCAAGACAGTATGGTGATTGCCAAGGCTGGACAAATAGACCAGTGGAGCGGAATAGGGAATCCAGAAGCAACCTGCACGTGCAGCGTCCCTTGATTTTTAGCAAAGGTGTAAGCGTCGCGTGATGGGGGGAAAGGATGGTCTTTCCAGTGAAAGGTGTCGGGTTAACTGGATCTTCATATGGAAAAAAAGTGAATTTTGATCCCCACACAAACACCCGTCTCAGGTGGATGGTAGCTACCCATTTCAGAGCAAAATAATGAAGTCTCCGAAAAGAAGCACCAGAGAATATCTTCATGACCGTGAGGCAGGCAAATATTTCTTAAACAAGACACAGAACGCACTCACCCACAGAAGCAGCAGTGATAAATCGGACTACATTAAAATTAAGCACGTCTGCTCCACAAAAGACACCGTTCAGAGAGCGAGAATGCAAACCGAAGCGGGAGGAGACATTTACCATACGTGCATTTAAGACTTGAAATCCGGGGGAGCCTGGGTGGCGCAGTTGGTTAAGCGTCCGACTTCAGCCAGGTCACGATCTCGCGGTCCGTGAGTTCGAGCCCCGCGTCGGGCTCTGGGCTGATGGCTCAGAGCCTGGAGCCTGTTTCCGATTCTGTGTCTCCCTCTCTCTCTCTGCCCCTCCCCCATTCATGCTCTGTCACTCTCTGTCGCAAAAATAAATAAACGTTGAAAAAAAAATTAAAAAAAAAAAAAAAAAAGACTTGAAATCCGAATATACGAAGACCGTCTTCAAATCAGGAAGACGGACAAGCCAACAGACAAAATTGAACAGGCTCTTTACAACAGGGCACGTGCACGTGACTCATAAACCCGTAAGAGTGCTCGACTTTGTTACTCACTGGGAAACAGACATTAAAGCCACGATGCGGTCACGACCACACCCGCGAGAGCGGCTGAGGTTACACATCGCCCGTCGCAAGAGCTGGAAGATGAACAACCCTTACTCGCCCGCACGGCGGGAGGGCGTCGCTGGCCGTGTGTGTCAAGCTGTGAGCAGCCCCTGAAGCGGCGAGACAGCCCTGGGTGTCATTCGACAAGTATGCAGACCTAAGGTCACCCGAACACATGTGCAAAGTGTTCCTGGCAGCAGCGATCACGACGGCCCAGAACCGGAAGTGATACAGCTGGTCACCGTCGGATCGGTTCTCCAGCGATGTTAATTACACAGTTTCAGAATAACCTCATAAAATTAGAATAATAAATAATAATGATAATAAAAAAGGCAACCGTGGTCTGTCCTGGTAGAAATAAGGACAGGGGCGCCTGGGTGGCTCAGTCGGGCAAGCACCCGCCTCTCGATTTCAGCTCAGGTCACGATCTCGCAATTCGTGAGTTTGAGCCCCGAGGCGGGCTCTGTGCTGACAGCGTGGAACCTGCTGGGGATTCTCCCTTTCCCTCCCTCTCTGCCTCTCCCCTGCTCCCTCACTCTCCAAATAAATAAATAAACTTTTTTAAAAAATCTTAAAAAAAGGAAAGAAGGGTAAATGTTTACCTTTGGGAAGGGGCACGGGCAGGGGTGGGGGGCTGGGGGGTGCCCGCGATGTTTCGTTTCTTGATCTGCCAAGTGCTTCTCAGACGTGCTCCCTTTGTGAAGATTCACTGAGCTGAACTCAATATTGTACTTTGCACACAAAACATTACACCTTGCAGTTTGCGCTCTGTTCAATTCTTTACACTTTTATGCAAAATGAAACTCTCAGTGATTGCATGAGTGACAGAAATGAAGCGATTCCAATTCCGTTTCCTGGTTTTGAAAATCACCCCGGGCCCGGGTCCACCCCAAACCGGGGGGCCTCACGCACACCTGTGGCCCCCAGGCAGCACCCCCCCCCCATCTGCTCCCACCACCCTTCCTTCACAGCCCTGTCTGGCCGGGGTGCCCGGGGTGGGGCAGAGGTCTGGAGGGGATGGGGGCACAGGCTCGGAGTGGCCTCAGCCTCAGCCCCTGCATGGCCGGAGGAGACCCAGAGCAGGAGGGGCACTGGCTGTCTGGGTCAAGGGGCAGTACGGTGGGCCACAAAGGCTGGTGGCCTGGGTTGCTGGCCTGGGATCAGTGTGGCACCAGTTCCTGTTTCCTAGATGGAGGGATCCCCCCCCCCCCCTCCTGGGAGGACATAGAACAGAGAGGCAGCCCCTCCCTCAATGAACTCTGGCTGTGAATTTGACATCATAGGGAGGGGCTGTGCGTTTCAGTGCAGGTGAGTGGCGAGCCGTCCTGGCTGCTTCTGTCTCGGAGGCAGGTGAACTCCCTTAGCCAATGTGCCTGAAGGTCGCGCTCGGTCCAGTGCAGGCCTTCTGTGGGTGTCTCCGCAGCTCGCTGCCTCTCACCATACGGTCTGTGAAGGACACATCATCGCCTTTAGCTTTGGGTTCTTATTACTCATAATGGGGGGGGGGGGGTTCCCCCCTTTGCCTTTGTCTGGGGTACGACGCAGGGTCTCCAGGGCAGGCTGGGTTCCCGTGGGGCCTCTTCGCTGCAGGGCCCAGGAAGATGTACTTGCTGCTTGGAATCCAAGTGGGAAGGGACGCCCTTGATGTTCCCCCTGTGTGGGAACAGGCCAGGGCCCTCCGTGTGCGCCTGCATCATCATCCCCGAGAGACACCGCAGGTCTGGGAGAGAAGGAATCACGCCGGAGAGTGGCAAGAGGGCAGAGATCAACGGGCAGGACATTTCCACACAGTCCTCTGAGCCAGACAGCAATGTGGTGCTGGACAATTACTGCTGCATGTAATTGAAATTTCTGTTGAATTCTCTAAGAAGTCTTCTCTTTTTGCGCGGCTTGGGATAACATACTCCGTTTCTTGGAGCTTTGGTTTCCTCGTCTGTGGGAGGAGGGAAGGTCCTCTGAAACCCAAACGGCCGACACAGACGCCGGGCTTTTCTTTCCTCCACGCGAGTACTTCCAAATGTGTCCTGTGACATATGGGTGTCTCCATATATTAATAGGTATTGATTTTTTAAAAAGACTCCTTGGTGGGGCGCCTGGGTGGCTCAGTCGGTTAAGCGTCCGACTTCAGCTCAGGTCACGATCTCGCGGTCCGTGAGTTCGAGCCCCGCGTCGGGCTCTGGGCTGACGGCTCAGAGCCTGGAGCCTGCTTCCGATTCTGTGTCTCCCTCTCTCTCTGCCCCTGCCCCGTTCATGCTCTGTCTCTCTCTGTCTCAAAAATAAATAAATGTTAAAAAAAAAAAATTAAAAAAATAAATAAATAAAAAGACTCCTTGGTTAATCAAGTTCATGAAACACTGGGTGAAACCAAGTGAAGCAGGTTTCCTTATTGCAGGACTTCTCAGGGCCTTGAAAATGTTGAAATGCATTGTAAATTGCCAGGAGAGGAGTACTATCTGTGGTGTATCTCAAGCATAGCCAAAGAGGGGGGCGTGGGTGTCTGCAGATGTGTGCGTGTGTGTGTGCGCGCGCGTGCACGTGCAGAAGCACGTGTGTGTGTGTTTCATCTCATGGCATTAGTTCAGAGAAATCCTGTGTTGGATTCTGGAAGCAAGTGAAGAATGCCGTTCTTACACGTACCCAGTATTTCCTTCCCAGCGCGAATTTCCCGGGGCGAACCGAATATAACAAGATCGATTCGTTAGGGACTATGAAGGGGTTTTCTCTGACAGTTACTGTATCTACTGCCTGGTGTTGGGCGGGGGGGAGGCTGTGGCTTAAAAAGCCCCCAGACACATGGATGCTTAGAGGAATCTTTTGCCCCAAGGACTTTTTGCTTCAATTGCGCTTAGAGCAAAATTGCAACACGGTGGCCAAAAACGCCAGGGGCTCCTCAGCGGGTGGCTTGGAAAGTGTACATGAGAGGCAGGTCTGTTTCGGTTTGTTTTGGTTGTGGTTGAGGTTTGATCAATCAGTTTGCTTTCTCTGGACTGTCGCTGGAAATGCTTTTATAGAACACATTTAAATTATTTAAATTCCTGCAGGGAAAAGAGTGTTTTCCTGCAAATCGGAAACACTCCAGCTCTTAACTCCTGATTTCCCAGGGAAACCATTGTTTTCCTAAGGCGCATTCCGGCTGCCTGACGCGTCTTGGGGGCAAACCGCGCACCATGCCTCGTCTTATAGCAGAGCGGACTGGGGGGGGGGGGGTTGTCACCAGTCACACCGGTTCACGTGTCGGGGTGTTGGTCCCCTGTCCTCTCTCCGAGCACCACTCTGTCTGCTTCTTCATCCGAAGGAGTGAAGCCTTTCATCTAATTTTGTCACCAATACTAAATGGCCTTTCTATATTTCAACACACTGCATCACCACGTCCGAATTTGTTCCATTATTTATGATGGCTCATGCTCGGGGATGATGAATCATGGCATTTTTTTGAGCCCTTGCCTCCCAGAGCGGGGCCCTCCCTCCTCTCCTGCTCGCCCCTCTTTGAAGCCGGACCCCTGGGTGTGGAGTTGCCCCCCAGGAGCCCCGGGAGGGGTTGGAAATAAAGATGAGAGGGAAATTCTGGGATCTCTCGGGTCTGCAGGCAGGCAGATCCCGACTCAGCAGCTAAAAGGCCGAACGGGAGCAAGATTCTGCCAGAAAAGAGAGCATCCCTTGGCCCGAGTCTCCATGGCAGCTGGGGCCAGGAGGAAGCAAGCACAGTCTGCTTTGAGCCCCGTGACTCCGAGGGAGCAGGGCCCAGCGGCGGCCTCTCTCTGCCACCGCACATCTGGCCTGTGTGTGACCGCCCGGGCCCGGCTGGGGCGCAGAGCTGGGAGGCCGCTGTCCCTGGAGGGTGTGACCTTTACTCAACTCAAAGCCGGGCTCCCCCCTGGTCCCCCCCCCCCCCCCCCCGGCGCTGGGACTGCTTCCCTGGGGATCGTACGCCTCCTTATGCTTCTGCAGCCTGGGTCTGGTGACTGGTGACACCAGTCGGGCTGGTGTGCCCGGGAGGGAGGGCCCAGAAGAATCTGAGTCTTGGTGCCGACTGGGTTTGAGGTGAGCTCGCAGATGCCATGCCCTGACCAGCCCACGAGAGCCCCTCACCCTCCTGCCCTCTTTTAACTTGGTAACCTGCCGCTTTGCTTTCTTTCTTCCAAGTCCGCCCCGGGAAGCCCCCGGGACCTCTAGGCTGGGGCGGGGCCCTCCCTGTCCCCTTTGCTACCCTGTCCCATCAGACACTGAATTGTCCTTTACTGCCACCATCAGTCTGGGCCTGCCTCCCCCGTTAGACTGGGAGCTTGCCGAGTCGGGGCTGCGTCTTACTCGCTTTCACGTGCCCCCTCCTCAGAGCACGAATGACTGAGCCCAGCGTCTTCCAGGTCTGAAGCCAGGCACCCACGTGGGCGTGCCTGTTCTGGAAGAGGCTTCCACCCTGGGAGTGCCCAGCCCAGAGCTGCCTGCCACTCCGGGCCACCCCCGGCCAGATGGAGAGGGCAGGACCTGACAGTGCAGAAGACCGGCCCGACAGAGCCAGCCATGCCGCATGCTGCTGGCACCCCGTGGGTCTGGAAGCTTCTCCTCCAGAGAGCGCTCCTCTGGGGACCTCGGCCTGCGGCGGCTTGAGGAACTGCCAGGCTGAGGAGTGCGGGCACCGGGCACAGCCTCGGCACCACCCCCCCCCCCCCCGCCCTGGATGTCCCCCTCCGGTGCTCCTCAGATCCTGGTGTCGGCCACGCTGGGTGGCCCTCCCAGCTGCACTGGACCTCCCTCCCCTTACGGTTGAGCCTCGCTAAGCACTGACCCCCTCCCGTGTAAGCGTGTTGGGGGTGGGGTGTCTCCCAGACCGACCCACCGTTTGCGACCCCTTAGGCTGCCATTCACTTGGTTCTTCACATCATGTCACGTCCTGTCATGTCCTCCTTGCGAAAATGTGACAAAATGGTGCCGTATTCCTGTTTACAGAGGAGGCAGGTAAGACACCGAGAAGTTTGAGGCCGAGCATCCCAGCGGTGGTGAGTGTCCGAGCTGGGATTTGAACCCACGTCCATCTGTCTCCTGATGGAGAGCACGTGTCAGACCCCAGCAGAAGCTTTTTGGGCGGAAGCCTCTGTGATGAGACTTCACAAAACCCTAAGAAAGAGGTACTTTTTAAAAAAATTTTTTTCCTAATGTTTATTTTTGAGAGAGAGAGAGAGAGAGAGAGAGAGCGCACGCGCATGCGCGCGCACGCGCGCACACGTGCGTGAGTGGGGGAGAGGCAGAGAGCAAGGGAGACACAGAATCCGAAGCCAGCTCCAGGCTCTGAGCCGTCAGCACAGAACCCCATGCGATACTCGAACCCACGAACTGTAAGATCATGACCTGAGCCAAAGTCAGACGCTTAACCGACAGAGCCCCCCAGGCGCCTCAAAGAGAGAGGCACTGTTACTGCTGATTTCAAGGCTGAGGAAAGTGAAGCTCAGAGAGGTCGAGTGACTTACTCAAGGTCACACAGCTAGGTGGTGGCAGGGATAGGACCCCATCTCAGTCCATCTGGCTAGAACTCTGACCACGTTTCCTTGTGCCTTCTCCCGGCTGAGCCGGTTACAGGCATTATCTTCAGGGGGCTAGTCTTTAGGGGGGCGGCCTCACCTCTGGCCGTTAGAGGGACTTGGCATCATGTGACGAGCCGCGTTTTCCTTTGGGGGAAACCCTGTCCTCCCCTGGAAGGAGCCAGCCCTCTTCCTGGTGCGCCCCAAGCCCGGCCTCCACCTCCGCACGGCAGGGCTGAGGCCGGGCTGCGTCAGGCACGGGCTTCAGTGGAGAGTAGCGATTAGGCCCTGTGAGTCGTTTGCGCTGATGTGATGTTCCTAGTAAGCCATTGTTCACATCAGGGAAAGGCGGCCAGATTCGGGATAATTACGGGTTTTGCAGATCAGCAGAGTGAGAGGGGCATCCTGCTGGTGGCAAAAGGTTTGGCAGTTTGAAGAGCAGATTGTGGCCTGCGTGAGCAGAGGCAACGCCAGGCCATTCCTCTGGAAGCACCGGGGAAGGACGCGGCTGTCTAGGGCAGGAGCGGGGAGCCGGGGGGGGGGGCCGGTGAGGACTTAGCATCGCCCACGGCGGCCCAGAGGTTCAAGCAACGCCAGTGTCGTCGGTGGGCGAGTGGATAATCCATACGTGCAGCATATGTGGGACATTACCCAGCCGCAGAGAGGAAGGACATCCTAACACCTGCTAACACGGAGGAACCTTGAGGGCATCACGCTCAGTGAAACGAGCCGGTCGCAAAAAGACAAATGCTGCACAATTCTACTTGTATGTGGCTCCTAGAGGAGCCGTGTGCACAGAGACAGAGAGTAGAAGTGTCGTTGCCGGGGGCTGGGGGAGGGGGAAGGGTTGGTACCTCCTCCCTCCCTGCTGTCTCCTCCGGGAGGGGGACAGACTTTCGGTTCGGGAAGACAGAGATGCTCAGGAGACGGACGGGTTGTACAACGATGTGAATGCACTGAACGCCACTGAGCGTGCACTTAAAAATGATTAAGATGGTCAGTTTCATGTCAGACATACTTTAGCACGGTAAAAACAAAAGACAACTGTGCTTGGGTGGGGAATCTTGGAGCATGGAACCTGCTAGAAAGCAGAGCAACCGGGCAGCACAGCCAGTGCCCCCCAGGGGGCAGGTGGACGGAGGACGACAGGTTCTGGGACCAAATATCTGCGGGGAAGACCGGCCGATTCGTTAATAACACAGCAAGCACATCGACCGTATCTTATCACGCACCTGCTGTCCGTTGAGCCCCGGGACACGCCCCCCCTCTGGGCGCCCCCCGACCCCAGGAGGCAGTGCAGACGGGATGGAGGGCAGAGAGAAGGGCATCCTAGGCCGTGGGCGCCTCCAGGGACCCGGCCAGGCTCCCCGCGGGGTTGTTGTTGTTTTGGTTTCGTCTTTCCCATTAGGCCCCCATCAATAGCGAAAGTAATTTCAGGTTTGGTGGAGAAGAATGCCCTCAATCAACCAGCGCCTATCATTTCCAGTAATGACTGTGCTCTGCTCCCTGAGCTGTGAGGCGGCCTGAAGCACTTACGCTCTTGAACCCCGGAGCAGCTGCTGGGCGGCCGTGCTCGCTCCTGTTCCGGGGATCGTGGTTCAGGCCTCTCTTTCTCCCGCAGGAATTCAGCTGTCAGTGCTGGGCAGATTCGGGCCTGTGTGGGGCCCCGTGTCTCCAGTCACCTGCTCGGCCTGGCCGGTGGGAGGCTGGCTGTCACCTGTGGCCTCCCTCCGAGGAGAGGCTGTGAATCGGGATGTCGACGATGAGGACGGCGACGACCCCTTTGAGGCGCCAGCCCTTTCCAGCTGATGCTCCCAACTGATACCTCGCTTCATCTTTTGAGGCACCCTGGGGTTTCAGGGATTCTCCTCATTTTCCAGGTGAGGCTCAGGGAGAGTCAAGAAATGCACCACCCAGTTGGTCATCAGTGCAGGTGACACTTCCTTCTGACGCGACCGACTGCAGGACAGAGCTCACTCCACCGCAAGAGGGGTTAGAGATTCTGTGGCTCAGTAATGTGCCTTTTGTCCTCCATAAAATGGTTGTGACAAGGCTGCCCCTGCCTGCCTCCCGGGCGCGATGAGAGGGACTGTGATGTGGGGGACAGACAGGAGGGAGCAGGCTGGGAAGCATCGTGAGACTGGAGAAAGGGTCAGGGAGGCTGTGGTTACGTCTCACCCTCCAGCTCTGCCCCAGAATAAATTCGGATGCTGTGAGTCATCCCCACGCAGGGAAATGAGGCTGGGGGCCCAGGGTTGCCATGGTGATGGGGCACCTCGCATTAGTTATAAAGGGATAAAAACGAGTGGCCCCTTCTGAGATGCAATCAGGTGAGTTTCAGGCGGAAGCCGGTGTCACAGAGGGGGCCCGGCGGAGTTGATGGTGGGGACACTGATTGAGGCCGTGGGGGGGAGGAGGCTGGAGAAAGCGCGCTGACAGGCACACGCCGGGCCCAGCCCGCGCCATCCTCGCGGGCCGGGGGTCAGCAGAGCTGGTGATGTTTGTACAACCACACGAGGTGGAGCCCTCCCGCAGGCCATTGGGCTTCCAGGAATTCGGTTGACTATGGCTCAGCTGGCGTACTTGACTCCCACCCGAGACAAATCTGGGGCTGGGGGGAGCAGCGAAGGAAGAGTCACTGAAGGCGTCCGAATCCAGGGCCCAGGGGAAAGGCATTCTTAGCGCCACCGGACCCTCTCCCTTTTTGGGGTACCCGATCCTTATCCGCCCGCAGCCTTCAGACTCGGTTCAGAGCGGGCTCCCTGCCCTCTTGCCCTGAGGCGGGCATTGGAACCAGGTCTGGCCACCTATAGCTCCCATTCCCTGGGTGGGCACGGGAGGGACCCAAGCCGGGGAGCCGTCCCCTCTGCTGGAGCGACTGGGGACAAGGCCCGTCCTTCCCCTGGGTTGTGGAGGGGGAGCGTGAAAGGCTGGAGGTGCCCGTGGACGCCTTTACCATCTCGCGGGCTCCGTGCTAAACAACAAAAGCACCTGACAGTGACCAACCTAAGGACATCCCTCGTTGGAGCCCCTAATCCAACTGTGTCTGAATCCACACCCCCGCAAACTGCCCCCCATCCCTCCCCTGGGCTTCTTAGCATCGCGAGCCAGTACGTTCCCTTTTCTGTTTCAGCTTCGCTGGTGCAGAGTTCTGCCATTAGCAACCGAAAGTGCTCCAACTAAAAATACACTAGGTATGTTAACTTCTTTAAACCCTGCTCTAAATTATGTATCGCTCCTTTAAATATAATCATTAGTGGTCGGTAATAATTTATCTTCAAGTCTTTTAATAAAATGTTCTGTTTCATAGGAAACCCTAATTGAGTGGAGAAGCATTTAATAAAGGCGGCTTTGCTCTGACACGCCTCAGGAGGCCTCGCTTGAACCGGCCCCCTTATGACCGCGGCGGGGCTCGTGGGGAAAATAAACCGCCCTTGCGGGGGCTGGCCTCGCACGAGGTAGTGAGAATGATGGAGGCCCAAACGGAGAGGCTATGCCCTTCTGGGGTGGGGGGGGGGTCCCAATCCTGTAGGAGGGGAGGGAGGGGCGCAGCTCTGTGTCTCAGGCATCCCGTGGGCGAGGCACCTGCCAGGTCCCCAGATTCACTGGGTCTTTCCATGCTCAACAGTAGGTGTCGTTGTCCCCGTCTCGCTGCCCAGAGCCAGAGGCTCGGACCCCACTGATGTCTTTAGCTAGTGGGTGCCAAAGTAGGGACCCAAAGCCAGTCTCCCTCCCTCTTCCATGTGCCCTTGTGGCTCAAAGGGACACCCGTTGCCTCCTCAGAGGCAGCAGGAAATGGATTGCTGTCCTCAGCCTGAGGACCAGAGTGTGAAGGCCTTGCCCAGGGGACTGGGGACGTCCCTGGGATCCAAAGTTTCCAAGGGCTTATTTGGGTCCCCTCCCCAAGCGACTTTGTTTGGAAATTGGGTTGTTGCCGATGTGATCAAGGTCAGATGAAGGTCGTCCTGGAATAGGACCCTAATCCAAAGTGACTGGTGTCCTTATGGGAGGAGGGGAGAAACACGGTCACAGAGAGGGACGGCCACGTGAAGACAGAGGCAGACGTTGGCAGGCGGTAACCACAGCCCAGGAGCGCCAGGGGCCACCAGGAGCCACCAGGAGCTGGAGGAGGCAGGGAGGAGCCTCTCCTGCAGGGAGCGCGACCCTGCCGAAAGCTTGGCTTTGCATTTCTGGCTTCCAGAACGGTGAGACAATGCCTCTCGGGGCTTCAAAGCCCCCCCAGTTTGTGGCGCTTTGTTAAGGCAGCCCCGGGGAAGCTGATACACTGGGTAAGGACGTGCAGCCGAGGACGAGGACGGAAGCAGGGAGAGTGAGCGAGGGGTGTGTGGGATGGGGCTGAGCCCCACTGCCCTCGTCCTGGGGAGCGGCGCTTGTGGTCCAGACACAGAGCACGCGCGCGAAGCCGCGGAGCCGCTAGGAGAGGCTCCACCTACGAGGACGAGATAGTCACACCAGCTGTCCCCCCACCCGGCTCCCCCGGCTGCCACCACGGTGCGCGCCCGCCGGGCCGACGGGAGCCGGGAACCAGGAGCACACGAGGCTCTCAAAAGCAGGCTGTGATGCCAAGAAAAACTCAGATGTTCACCCAGCAGACGTCCATGCACCTGCAAGGTCGGCCAGGAAAGATGCATTCGAGGCGAGTTTGCACCCCAAGCAAATGGGCCAAGGAGCACAGGGCACTCAGCAGGGAGACAGAGGTCCCCTCCCCGACGAAGTGGGGCTAAGGTGGCCTTTCTACCGCTTTACCCCCAGACTGGCCCCACAGCACGCGTCACAGGGCACTGTGGGGAATGCAGCACCTCAGGGTCTCGCCCCGGTCCTCCTGAGACCGTTGTCACCAGCTCCGCGTGTCTCAGAGGTGCGGTGAGAATCGGTGGGGTTACCTGTGAGCGCATAAATCGTAAGCTTTGGGTAACGTCCTGGGTAACGTGGAGGGACAATTATTAGTGTTGATCGCTGAAGGAGCCCTCCGGGGTCGGGACAAGGAGGGAATACCGTCTTCATTGTATAGATGGGCAAACGGAGGCTCGGAGAGGCTAAGTGACGCGCCCAAGGTCCCGCTGCCGGTGGTGGTGGCTCAGAGCCCTTTGGCTCCCGGGCCTGGCCCTTCTCACTGCCCCCTTGTCATAGCACATGGCATGAGCTATGGCTGCACCGTGACCCTTTGCTGAGGTGTTTATGTCCCCAGGCCTGCACCCTCCTGGGAGGCAGGCCCCACCGCCAATCTTACCGCACAGGCGAGAAGGAGGTCGGGAGCTCGTGATGTGACCAGCTGGTAAGAGGCCCGGTGAGATGCAGACCCAGGCCTGTCTGACGACACTCATGGGCGGGGGGGCCTCTCGGCGGGGCACCTGGTGACTCAGTCAGTTGAGCGTCCCACTTCGGCTCAGGTCAGGATCTCACGGCTCGTGGGTTCAAGCCCCGCATCGGGCTCTGTGCTGACGGCTCGGAGCCTGGAGCCTGCTTCGGATTCTGGGTCTCCTTCGCTCTCTGCCCCTCCCCCGTTCACGCTCTATCTCTCAAAAATAAGTAAAACATTAAAAAAAAAAAAAAAAAGAAGAACAGGCGAAGGGTCAGAGGAGAGGGGGTGGCTGGGCCTGGGGGGCCGTGCTCGGCTTTGCAAACCAGGGCCTGCATCCTCGTGGGCCGTGGACACTGGTGGCAGCTTCCCGGGCGGGGGCGGCCAGGCTGAGGGGGAGGCCCTGCCCACGACTGAGGCCCCTCAGCAACTCCCTCCCCCCTTGCTTTCTTTCCCCTTCTCCTCCCCTTCCCCCCTCATCCCCCTCCCTCTGCAAACGCTTTCTCTTTGTTCCCTGTGCCGAGGGCTCCGGGCATGATGTCGGCCCTCAGATCCCGCCAGGTGCCATCAGACAGACGGAAGGTGCATTAACCATCGAAGGTTCTGGGCTAGGATTCGGCTCAGAGGAGGGGCTCTGACCCAGCCCAGGTGGGGAGTGGGCACATCGGTGCAGGCCACACAAGTCATGTGAATCAGTTGCCCTCGGCTCCGACCCACTAAGGAGGGAAGAACCCTCGTGACCACTAGACGGTGTCTAAAATCCAGATGATGGGATAAATTAAAAAGCGACTGTCCTCAGCTTTGAACTTCCAAAGGGGCCCATTCAGCTCGCACAACTCTGGGCGTAGGTGTTATCCCCTCCCCCCATCAACAAACGAGGACACTGGGCTCAGAGAGGTTAAGTCGCCTGGCCAGGCCCAACAGTATTAAGTGACAGAGTCCAGATTCGGGCCCAGGCCTGTCCGGCTCCAAAGTTCGGTGCTCTCTCCCCTGCCCCCTTCGTCTCTGCCCCCACCAGGGCCTTGGGTAGAGTTAGGGTGCCCACAGCCTTCTCACGCTGACCCCCTTGATCGAAGGAGTGGGAGTAAGGAGGAGGTTTGGAAACTGCCATTATTCCCTCCTGCGATGCCCTGGGAGTTTCCAGTATCATCTCATCGAGTCCTGTTCTCTCCCTCTCTCAGTGCTCCGTTAAAAGAGGCTTTTTTTGTTTTTGTTTTTTTTGTTTTTTGTTTTTTTTTTTTTTACAGTTATTCATCGTTGAGAGAGAGACAAAGAGACAGAGCGTGAGCGGGGGAGGGGCAGAGAGAGAAGGAGACACAGAACCCGAAGCGGGCTCCAGGCTCCGAGCCGTCAGCCCAGAGCCCGATGCGGGGCTCGAACTCCCGAACCGGGAGATCATGACCCTGAGCCGAAGCCGGATGCTCAACCGACTGAGCCACCCAGGTGCCCCAAGAGCGTTTTTTTTTATACAAAATATTTATTTATTTTTTTATTTTTGAGAGAGAGAGAGAAAGAAGGGGGGAGGGGAAGAGAGAGCGGGAGAGAAAATCCCAAGCAGGCTCCACGCTGTCAGCACAGAGCCTGACACGGGGCTCGAACTCACAAACCGGGAGATCGTGACCTGAGAGTTGGACACTTAACCGACGAGCCCCCCACGTGCCCCAGAAGAGGTTTTTTAAGGTCCATTTTGCTGGTCTCAAGGCGTGAGTGTTTGACCATGGCGTACTCTAGGAGGACGCATTTTCCTGCAGACACATCTAGCCTTGGTCCCCAGGAACCGGGCCCACCTTTCCTGCTCCCTCACCTCCCCCTGGGGTTGCCCACTGTTGGTTTGCTCTAAGGCCAAATGCCCCTTGTCCCCAGCCCAGCTCTGGCCATCTTGCTGGAGGCCCTGGGCTGAGACCACAGTCCCCATGCACCTGGAGACCCCTCCCATCGCCCCTGCTGACCTGCATCCTGTTTCTGGCTTCATTGGGCGTCCCCTGCCTGGGGGGTCTCCCTGGGCCAGTGCTCTGCCCTGAGTGAGGACGGCCAGGATGTAGCAGTGCTAGGACCCAAACAGGTTTGCCTGACCTTGTGTCACCCCCTAAGTATCCCCAACCCGTGAGGGTCAAGGGAGAGCTAGAAGCCTAGGTGGGCTGCTCCTAAGCCTGACCCCACGGCCTTATCTGTGCCTCTCGATTGTCTGGCTGGCTGGTGTTAGGTACGGCCCCGCACTTTGCAAGCCTCTGAAACGCCATTTCGGCTGTGACCCCGAAGCTTCTGAAATATTAAAATCTCGTCAGCTCCCTGAGCTTCTGCAGGGCTGCAGAGTCCGTGACTTCCTCTGGTCTCAAAAGTCCATTTTGGATCGCGGTTATTCACTTCCCTTTGCAGGGTGAGACGGGGCTGGGAGCCGAGGCTCTGCCCTGTCCCCTCTCCCCGCCCCCCCCCCCCCGTGAGGGCTGGCCAGGCCCTCCCTGAGCCACCCTAGCCGCTTACTTGGCCACCCCACCCCACAGACAGTTCTGGAGTAGCAGTGACGCCTTTGGAGGGCACAGCTCTGATCCCCCTGACCTTCATCAGTGGACCCAGCCGTGGGGCTTGCCCACCAGCCTTCTCTCTTGCCGGAAGCCCTCTGACTTGGGGTTTTTGCCAGCATTCCACAAATCACTCAAACAAGGCATCTCAGTTATACATCGTTGTGCAAGACATCACCCCAGGTGCCTGGGTGGCTCTGTCGTTTGAGCGTCCAACTTCGGCTCAGGTCATGATCTCATGGTTCGCGGGTTTGAGCCCAATGTTGGGCTCTGTGCTGACAGCTTGGCCCCGACTTTGGATCCTGTGTCTCCCTCTCTCTCTGCCCCTCCCCCACTTGTGTTCTCTCTCTCTCTCTCTCTCTCTCTCTCTCTCTTTCAAAAATAAATGTTTTTTAAAAATTAAAAAAAGATATCACCCCAAAATATGGTGGCCCCCAAATACCACCAATCCTTTTATTGTCTCTCATGGTTTCTGGGGTTAGGAATTTGGGAAGAGCCCAGCCGAAAGGTTCTAACTCCGGCTCTCATGTGGCCGCAGTCAGACACGCTTCAAGTCAGGGCAACGGGGACTAAAGGCCTTGGGGGGTGGCCAGGAATTTATCTCTTGAAGTCTCGGGGGCTCTTCATGTGGTCTGTCTTCATAGGCTGGTTTGGGCTTCCTTACAACATGGCGGCCCCATGGTAGTCCAGCCGCTTCTATGGTGGCTGAAGGCTCCACGAGCAAATATCCCAGTGACCCAAGTGGAGGCTGGTGAAGAGGACAGTTGGAGGGATCTGGGCTGAGATAGGTATACTCTGGGCAAGGTGGGCTTGAGCACAGTGTGACCTCCCGTATGGCTACTTAGACTCTGGCCTGTCAGCAGCCTCCCAAGATGGCCATCACAAGCCATCGCTGGCCCCTCTGCTGGGGGTGAGATGGCGTGTGCCATCTGCCCCACGCAGCTCTCTTTCTCTTACTCCCGGGCCTCTGCAACTCAACTCAAGCCCTTTCACCACGAACCTTTTTTTTTTTTTTTTTTTTTTTAACTTGTTGAAGTGAAAAACACAGAGAAGTACACACATCATAAATGCGAGAGCAGACACTACTCTGGCTTCTAATGCATTAGCTTAGTGTTGGCTGTTTTTACAATTTAAGTGCAATCGCGGTGTGTATTCTTTCACGTACGCACCTCTTCTGTCTGGATTCTTTCACCAACGTTATGTTTGTGGGCTTAAACCATACTGCTGCGTATGGTTGCGATTCCCTCCTGCTTGTTGCTGTGGGGCAGTCCCTTGTACGATTGCACTATTTGTTCATTCTACTCTTCTATTTAAAAATTTTTAAAAATGTTTTAAATGTTTTATTTATTTTTGAGAGAGAGAGAGAGAGAGAGAGAGAGAGAGCATGATCAGGGAGGGGCAGAGAGAGGGGAGACACAGGATCCGAAATAGGCTCCAGGCTCTGAGCCGTCTGCACAGAGCCCGACATGAGGCTTGAACTCATGAAATGCGAGATCATGACCTCAGCTGAAGTTAGACACTTAGCTGACTGAGCCCCCCAGGCTCCCCTTTTTAAAATTTTTAAATGTTTGTTTATTTTTGAGAGAGAGAGAAAGAGTGTGAGTGGGGGAGAGGCAGAGAGAAAAGGAGACACAGAATCAGAAGCAGGCTCCAGGCTCTGAGCTGTCAGCACAGAGCCCGACACGGACTCTCGAACTCATGAACCACGAGATCACGACCTCAGCTGAAGTCAGATGCTTAACTGACTGTTCCACCCAGGCGCCCCTCTAATCTTCTATTTTTGATGGGCATTTGGATCATTTTGCTTCTTGGTTACTACAAAGAGTGCTGCTAAGAACATTCCAGTATCTAGTTTTGGTACACACATGTACATGCCTCTGTTAGGTACAAACTTAGGAAGTTGCTGGGGCTTAGGCAGGCAGAGATTTCAGAAGACTCTCTTGGGGCGCCTGCATGGCTCAGTCAGTTAAGCGTCCGACTTCAGCTCAGGTGATGATCTCGCAGTTTGTGAGTTCGAGCCCCGCGTCGGGCTCTGTGCTGACAGCTCAGAGCCTGGAGCCTGCTTCAGATTCTGTGACTCCCTCTCTCTCTCTGCCCCTCTGCCTCTCACGCTCTGTCTCTCTCTCAAAATAAATAAACATTAAAAAAAAAAAAAGGCTCTCGAAGTCTCCATGAAGATGAATTTCTTTTCACCCGGAAGCCCCCGACAGTTGTGAGAGAATCGCAGTGTGCGGGGTCATGCCTCAAGACCACCCTTCACCTCAGCCCTGAGAAGCTTTGGAGAAACCTCGGCTATTGGGTCCTGGGCCTGGGCAGCCTCTGGGCAGATGGGGCTCCCTGCCGTCATGGCCCCGCTCACTCACTACTGCTTCAGCGGGTGGACGGACCCTCTGAGGTGATGGGGGAGTGGGGTTTTGATTGCAGATTAACAATTAAGTTGCCACACTGAGAACGGAAGTCACGGGACCGCGGGCCCGGGATGGCAGAGGCCCTGTTCCTCGGCCTCTGCCCTGTGAAGTGTGCGTGCATGTGTGTGCATGTTTACGAAGAGATCCATTCTAGGGATTTGTCCTGGGGCAACCGTGGAGGCTGGTTAAGCCGTCTCTGGAAGGCTGTTATGTTTGCAGCCCATTCTGGAGCCTGAGGTGCCTTTCTGGATTGGTCCTTGTTAGAATACAGAAACACACCTGGTTTCATGTGTTGATTTTGTGTCCTGCTACTTTGCTGAATTCTTTCATTAATTCTAATAGGGCTTTGTGTGTGTGTGTGTGTGTGTGTGTGTGTGTGAAATCTTGAGGGTTTTCTTTTTTTATGTTTACTATTTTTTTAGAGAGTGAGAGAGAAAGAGAGCAGGGGAGGGGAAAAGGGAGACAGAGAATCTGAAGTGGGCACTGTGCTGCCAGCAAAGAGCCCGATATGGGGCTCGAACCCACGAACTGTGAGATCACGACCTGAGCCGAAGCCGGGTGCTTAACTGACTGAGCCACCCAGGTGCCCCATAGAGTTTTCTTTTTTTTTTTTTTTTTCAACGTTTATTTATTTTTGGGACAGACAGAGACAGAGCACGAACGGGGGAGGGGCAGAGAGAGAGGGAGACACAGAATCAGAAACAGGCTCCAGTCTCCGAGCCATCAGCCCAGAGCCCGACGCGGGGCCCGAACTCACGGACCGCGAGATCGTGACCTGGCTGAAGTCGGACGCTTAACCGACTGCGCCACCCAGGCGCCCCCCCATAGAGTTTTCTACATATAAGATCATATCATCTGCAAACAGAGATAATTTCACTTCTTCCTTTCCAATTTGGATGCCTTTTATTTCTTTCTCTTGCCTAATTCCACTGGATAGAACTGCCTGTACTATGTTGCACAAGTGTGATGGAGGTAGGCATCCTTGCCCTGTTCCTGGTGCTGGAGAGAAAGCTTTCAGTCCTCCACCATTGATGCACTGTTTGTGGCTTTTATTATGTTGAGGTACTTTCCTTCTGTCCCTCGTCCACGGAGTGTTTTTATCATGAAAGGGTGTGGAATTTTAGCAAATGCTTTTTCTGCATCAGCCGAAAGGTCATGTGGTTTCCCCCTTTCATTCTGCTGATGCAGTGCATCACTCTGGTCAATTTTTGTATGTCAAACCAACCTTGCATTCCAGTAAGAAATCCCATTTGGCCATGCTTCGTTTAGTTTGCTAGTATTTTGTTGAGGATTTTTGCATCAGTGGTCACAAAGAGTATGTTTTCTTGCAATGTTTTTGGTTTTAGCATCGGGGCAATGCTAGCCTCACAGGGTGGATTAGGTAACATTCCCTCCTGTTCAATTCTTTGAGAAAAGTTTGTGAAGGGTTGATATTCATCATTCTTTAAATATTTGCTAGGATTTATCAAGGAAGTCATTAGATCCAGGCATTTTTTTTTGTCAGAAGATTTTGATTACTCATTCAATCTCCTTACTAGTTTTATATCTACTCAGACTTTCTCTTTCTTCATGATTCCGTCTTGGTAGGTTCCTTGGTAGGTTCCGCGTTTCAAGGAATTACATCTAGATTGTTCACTTTGTTTCCTTTACAACTGGTCATAGTACTCTGTAATAATCCTTTTTATTTCTTTTTTAAGGAAATTTTTAAAGGTATTTATTTACTTATTTATTTATAGACAGAGAGAAAAATATCATGAGTCGAGGAGAGAGGGTAAGAGAGAGAATCCCAGGTAGGCTCCTCAATGCCAGCACAGAGCCCGACATGGGGTTTGAACCCATGAATAGTGAGATCATGACCTGAGCTGAAGTCAGACGCTTAACCGACCAACTGAGCCACCCAAGTGCCCCTAATCCTCTGCTGTAGAATCAATAGTAATGTCTCCACTTTCATTTCTGATTTTTGTAATTTGATTTTTCTCTCTCTTTTCAAGTCACTCTAAGTAAAAGTGTGTCTGTTGTGTTGGTATTTTCAAAGACCTGACTTCTGATTTTATTGACTTTCTCTATTGTTTTTTTTCCAATTCTTGATTTTGCTTATTGCTGCTCTGACCTTTATAAATTTTTTTCTTTCTGCTAGCTTTGGATTTAGTTTGTTCTTCTTCTTCTAGTTTTTTAAGCTGTAAAGTTAGGTTGTTGATTTGGGATTTTCTTCTTTTTTTAATTTTTTTAAAAATGTTTTCATTTATTTTTGAGACAGAGACAGACAGAGCATGAGCAGGGGAGGGGCAGAGAAAGAGGGAGACACAGAATTCAAGGCAGGCTCCAGGGTCTGAGCCGTCAGCACAGAGCCAGATGCGGGGCTTGAACTCACAGACCATGAGATCATGACCTGAGCCGAAGCCGGATGCTTAACCGACTGAGCCACCCAGGCGCCCCGAGATTTTCTTCTTATTTAAGGTCAGCGTTTACAGCTACAAATATGCCCTACTTTTGTTGCTTCGCACAAGTTTTGGTGTGTTGCATTTTCATGTTCACTTGTCTCTAAGCATTTTCTGATTTCTCTTATTATTTCTGCTTTGACTCATTGGTAGTTTAAGACTGTGTTGATTAATTTCGACAAATGTGTGGATTTTCCAGTTTTCCTGCCATTCTTGATTTCTAACTTCATCCTGTTGTGCTCAGAGGAGAGACACTTTGTGTGATGCTTATCTTTTTTAAGTCTGCTGGGACTTCATCTGCAGTCTGGTATATGGTCCGCTCGGGAGAATGTCCACGTGCCCCAGAGAAGAACGTGAGTTCTTGTTAGGCACGGTGCTCTGTGACGTCTGTTAGATCTACCTGGTTTATGGTGCTGCTGTTCAAGTCCTCTAGCTACTTATTTTCTGCCTGGTTCCTCTATGTCTTACGAGAGAGGGATACCGAAGTCTCCAACTATTAGTGTAGAATTAATACATCTTTTTGGGGGACACAATTCAACCCATAACACCCCGCGACAATGCCCGTGTCAAAATCCCTAAAACCTGTGACTATGTTATCTGACACGGTGTAAGGGACTTTGCAGATGTGATCAAATTAAGGGTCCTAAGTGTGGAAGATTATCCGGAATTTACCAGGTGGGTCCAAAGTAATCACAACGATCCATATAAATAAGAGAGGAGCAGGAGGCTTAGAGTCAGAGAAAGAGATGTGAGGACAGAATCAGGGTTCAGAGTGACACAGGGCAGCAGCCAAGATCCAGGGCAAACGCTAAAAGCTGGAAAGGCAAGGAAACGGATTCTCCCCTAGAGCCTCCAGAAGGAACACAGCCCTGCTGACCCATCGCAGACGGCTGCCTTTCAGAACTCTACAAGAATAAATTTATGTTGCTTTAAGCCACTACGTTTATGGTGATTTGTCACAGAAGCCTGTGGAAATGGATACAATGCCCGTGGCACCAAGGGCCTCTCGGATGAACAGCCAGAGCCTGTAGGAGGCCATACGTTCTTGAACCCCAAGTTCACATTGTGACAGGTTCTCCATATAACCTTGGGCAAGCTCCTCCCTGTCCTCTGCCCCTCAGTCATCCATCTGTAAATGAGGGAGTTGAACCACACCCATCATTTCCAGATTCCGGACCATAACATCCTCTTTCCAGGGCAGACAGGACCCACAGAGAGTCACCAGTTTTCCATTATAAGAAGCGGGGCGGGCGGCATTTACAAAGACAAGCAACCTGCATCCATTCTACCATCATTTCATAAAAGAGTGGACGCAGCACAAAGGTCAGAACTTCGCAGCGGACGCACTTAGCTTTAGGAAAACCTCAGCCCATAAACATTGTTCTTACTTTGTCGCAGGCCACCAGAAACCCCTCTTTCCCAGGGTTGGAGCAGGACCTCTGGTCAAGCTTCCCGACGGCATCGCCCGAGCCAGAACCAGGTCCTGACTGGCTTTTTCCCGGCTCCAGGAGAGGCGTCAGCCCGTGACGTGGCCTTGCCCTCAATCAGATCCCAACGCTCCTTCCCGACTGCGAGATCCAGTCAAGGTCGCCGGTCTTCATAAATGGAAGCTCACTGAGACCCATTCACCTGAGTATGGAGGGGGGGAGGGGAGCTGAAGACACAGGTCCTGTGTGCTGGGAATGTGCCCCCATGACCTCTGCTAGCCCGAGAGTCTGGAAGCCTCTCTGGTATCTTCCAGAAGGTAGTTGTTTTGTCTCCTGAGGTCCTTTCCTTAACCTCGCCTTAACTTGCCCCCTTGATCTCAGCGGCACTGACCCGGTGGTGGTACTGGCTGTGCTCAGCCTTCCTTCTGCTTTTAAGCTGAGCACTTTTCTGCCCCTACACGAAATGACTCTTGCTGCGGTTCCTCCCCTCATCCTCCAAAAGTGTTTCCTTTCCGTTTCCCTTCTGTTTTGAATGGGATCTCGGCATCAGGGCGGGGGCTTTGTGACTTTTTTTTTGTTTTGACAGCCGGGAAGCTTCCCTTTTAGCTGTGTTATGTGCCCAGTAGGGAGAAGGCATACCAGTGCCCTCCAGGGGAGGAGATGGTGTGGCCAGAACCCAGCGTGGAATGGGAAGAATTGGGGGAGCTGGCTGTTCAGATGTGGTGACTCGGTGGGAGTGTTTATGCCGCTGAACTCAGAAACATTACACACCGGGTGTCCGGCCCCATTTACAGCCAAGGGGCTCCTGTAACCCTGGGACCTTCTTGATTTAGCTCAGCCAGCTTCGGCCCTGACTCACATTGGAGTCGCCTGGGCCTCACCCCAAATCATCTAAATCAAAATCTCTGGGACCGGGGTCTGTTCGTCGGTGTTTTTAGTTCCCCAGTGACTTTAATGCGCAAAGTTGAAAACCAAGATGGGAACCTGTCTTCAGAGATGTTCACCCACAACAGACTCGTTGGATTGGCCAACTCCGACCCCATCGTTCGTTCCCGGAGCAGGGGGCTCGATCTGTCTGGGGAGGCAGGAAGGGGCTGCTCCTTCATGGAAGAAAGAGTATTTGTGCTGTAGACCAGCTGCTGATTCCAAGGCTGGGTATTTACCCAAGACTTCACTGGCTCTTTATCTCCTGGTCAATAGAGAACTCCATGGAAACCCGGCCATGGGGGCGGGGGATGGCCGAGCATACCTTACCAGGTGACAAACACACCTGTTTGTTTACCTACCTGGTGAACTTCAGCGAGCCCTGCCCCTCCCTGACCTTCTGCCCTTGGGTGTGAATCGGGGCTCAGGGGCGACAGGAAGCCCCTCAACTTTGCCCCTGCAGACCGCTCGGGCTGGAACCCCATGGTCTTTTTGCTTTTCAACAGGTGCACTCCGAGAGGGGAGCAGAGCCCTTAGGATCCTGGGTAGCGGAAGTGGGCCCGGCCTGGCCTCCTCTGGACACCGTGCTGCCTCTTTGGTGGGGGCCCCACGGGTCCCTGTCTTCAGGCTCCACCAGGAAGCCCAAGGCGGTGACTGCAGGCACCGAGGGGAAGTATGCACAGGAAGGAAGGGTGGGGGCTCTGGAGAGCTGGACGGCTGGGGGCGGGGAGCTCTCCAGGGGCCCACCGTTCAGGATGTTTTCACCCCTCTTGTTAGCAGAGCCTCTGAGGTCTGAGTGGGGGCGGCTCCATGTTCCCCTTTGAAATGACGTGTTTGAGGTGGGGACCTTGCTGGGGAAGCGGGGACCTAGCCGCCAGGAGGCAATCGTTCTCCCAGTTGGCTCCCAGAAAAGAGCCGCACTCGTCCGAATGCCAGGACCTACCCTCATTCCTGTTTCCTCCCTCTGCAGTTATTCAAAGACGCGAGACCTCCAGTTACCGCTGGAGTCCGGCTAGGGCACCTGCTGGGTGTTTATGTCACGTCCCAGCCGAGCAGCCCTGGCCCCTCTGATGTCCCTCGGCCCCCATACTTCGGCCCTTTTCCATGGTTACATTCCATTTGGAATTATTCTCCCAAGATCTGGGGTTTTCCCTATGGGACTGTTAGCCTCACGGGAAGAAAAGCCACCTGGTGTCCTACCAAGAACCAATTCAGGCAGCATGGGAGCGAGGGTAAGCGAGCTCAGACACACCTGAGTCCAAGTCCTGGCCCAGTCCCTCAGCCACGTGAGCCCCTTGTTTTCATCCTAGAGCAGATAACCCCCCCCCCACCGTTCCCCAGAACCCCTGCCCGGGTCGGCTTCCCGGCCCCTCGGCCGTTCAGTGCGTTCACGTGAAACGAGAGTGGGCGTCACGGGCGAAACCTCTGGGTCAAGGATTCCGAGAAGCAGGTGCGCCCCCTTCCAGCTGTGTTGTCCTCTGTCGGCTGAATGTAGAAGACGTCGAGGCCCTCGTGGCTGGTGGAGCCCTAAGGCGAAAGGAGTTGGGCTCTCTGAACGCCCAGCTCAAGTGGGCGTGAGATGGGCGAGAGATAAACCCCTGTTGCTGTCGAGCCATTCTACCCGCGGGCTGTGTTGTCAGAGCAGAAAGGGCGATCCAAGCACACGAGGTCTCCTAGGCCTGGGGGGGATTAAATAAAGCTTGCCACAGAGTCTAGCATCGTGCCTGCGGCATAGACAGTGAGGCTACTTACTAGCTGTTTTCTTATTTGTCTCCTGATTAGTATTAACTTCTCCCAAGGGCATGGACACACACAACCTCGGACCTTTCCCATGACTCTGGATTGAGGGCTTAGCTTCTTTTATAATTATATTCTTAATTATTTCCTATGACTCTGGATTGAGGGTTTAGCTCCTTTTATAATTATATTCTTAATTAGTATGAATCATAATATACCCGATTATAATTATTTTACGATTACTCTAAGCCTAGACTTATTAGGAACCCAGTTTTTAAGGTGTCACGATCAGCTACTCTGTTCACAAAGCCGCCGCAGTCAGAGAGCTTTGGGTTGCCAGGTGACAGAAAGCCGTTTCCAGCTGGCTTAAAGAAAATAAGTAGCTGGCTGATAGGTAAATACACCGATAGGAATTTATATGCGTACACGGTGTCATGCAGGTATGGCTGTATCCAGGCGCCCAGAAGATGCTTCCGAGTTCTCTCCTCGCCTCTCCGCTTCACTTCCCTCCACTGCAGGTTATTCTGCAGAAAGGCTCTCACGTGAGGTGGGCAAGTGCTATGGCCCCACACCCTCAACTCAGCAACCAGCTCAAAAGACAACTTCCCTCTCCCAAACATTGCAGTTTAGGCGCCAAGGAAGCTGGTTGCTGCTTCCTCAAACTGAGGAAGCACTTTCTGTAAGTCAGGGCACCCCTGGAAGGTCTGTCCTGGGTGGTAAGCGCTCGTCAGCAGCTGTGAACTTGGAGGGACACTGCAGTTAAGTGTCAGGACCCTGGGGAGGAATCCGCGTCGTGGCCATGCCGCGGACCTCCTGAGCCCAGGCTTTTCTTCCGTCCAGGGGGGCGATGATAATGTCTTCTCTGCACGGAGATCGAAGGATGGTCGTTGAGGTGGTGTTTTGCAAACAGTAAGCAGCACACTAAACAAATACGACCATGCTCAGCCCGGGAGGCTGCAAGGGCAAAGGGCAATGAAAGCTCAGGGTCAAGGTGTGTGTGTGTGTGTGTGTGTGTGTGTGTGTACAAACGTTAGGGGTGGAGTCGAGGCCACTGAGGCCAAGAAGGGGTGCTGATAGCAGAGGCCAGACTGCTGCAGAGACCTCGGACCAGAGTCTTGAAGTTCCTACAAAGCGCCGGGCCTGACTCCCCGTCATTCGGGAGCTCACGGTGTAGGGACAGGGGGCGGAGACTGGACAAGGGACATAATAAATGAGGAGGCTGTGTCCACGACAGCGGGTGATCAGTGCTGTGGGGAAGAAGGGGAGCAGGATAGAGGGGACCGAGTGCGTGCGGGGAACTCAACATTCACAGGCCTCGAGGAGAAGCTGGGGTTTCAGCAAGACCAGGAAGGAAGTGAGAGGGAGAGTCTGGACCCGGGCCTCTGACTGGAGCTGGTTCCGCACGATGAGCAGGGATGCCGGGGCTCCACGCTGGTGCTCCCGGCCGTGGGCCTCCCTCCGGTGGAGGAGCTCCAGGGGCGGAGCTCAGGAGCCCCTGGAAGGGCAGGATGGGGGTGGGAGCCGAGTCAAGGCCGAAGCCCGGCCAGGAGGAGAGACGTCCTTCCCGTGACAGGTGCAACACAGCTACTCTCTTCCGGCAGGAACCAGGTCACCGAGGTCACCAGGGAAGGGGTGGATTCTCAGACCCTCCAGAAGGCCTGCAGACCCCGCTTTACCAACCTCTCAGGAAACACGACTCCACGTGCGCGCCCCTCTGGCTACTTCCCGTCTGCTGGGCTCCAGGCCAGACCTTGTCTGCTTTCCCGGGAACATCTTAGAGGGAGGCCCTGGGCTGCCGAGCAGGCAGAAGAGGGTTCTAATCCCCCTTTGACCCTGGGGCTGGGGATTCAACTTTGGGGGCCCTCAGTTCCTTCCCCGCCTAAATGGGAGGTCACATCCCACCCTGTGCCATTGGGAGTTGGGAAAGCGGAAGAGGGGGCCTCTTTCCAGATAATTAGCTACCGCCTTGCCCTGTGCTTCAGGTGGATTGTTCCCAGTCTAGCCTTTTCTGGCATCGGATGGGCACTTCCCTACCTGCTGTCCTCCCTTCCACTCTTCTCTCCTCCACCCTCCCAGGGCTCCCTGCAGCTCTAGCCACCTGCTCCCCACCCTATCCAGGAGTCCACAGGCAGGCACCTCAGCAAATCCCCCGCCGGGCATTCTCCAGGGCCAGCTCTCGCTAAAGATGTGGATAGGGTTCAACCAGTCTTGATCTGCCCCTGGGGAGATCTCACCACTGGGGACCTACCTTCATCCACCCCCGACCCTCAACCCTGGGCACCTACCTTCATCTACCCCCCAACCATCACCCCTGGAGACCCATATCCATCCAGGACCCCCCAGTCAAGTCAGCCAGACTTGGCCAGGTGCCGCCCCCCTCCCTCCTTTCCAGCCATGTCTAACTCATGGTACCCTTTGTGCCGATGGACCATCAGATGTTCTAGATGGGCGTGCTGGAAAAAGGAGGAAGGGAGCCCCTCCAGACGCAGGCCAAGCCCGTGGGGGGTGTGACGGAGCCTGGGGCCCTGTCTGTGGTAGAAGGTACGGCCCAATCCAAAGAGCATGATGTTCACAGACATCGGAAGGGTCCTGTGGAACGCGTGACTCCTGTCTGAGCTCAGGTAGAGGCCTGACGTGGGTGTGGGTAGGTCACGCGTGGCTCGGGACGGATCCCCGGGCGTGCCCTGGAAAAGTACAAAGCCATTATCTACAGGGCAGCGTGACGCCAGCTTCCTTTGACATCGATTGTTGATGGGGCTGCTGCTACAGACATTTCCCAGGATGCCTCCGGAGGGTGACATTTATCAAATCAACTGCTTTCTAGTTTTATTCCCCAAATACAGAGACGATTCTCTTTGTAGGGAATGCTGCCGGCCCGCCGGGGCCTGCACAGCGATCTGATCAGAGAGGATGCCGTATCCGCTGCCAGCAGAGGGGAAGGCGAGCAAGGCACTGGGGACCCTGCGGATGTAAAAGTGGGTGCAGCTCGTCTTTGGGCTCTTCTTTCCCGAAGGCGACGTGTCGGGGGTTGCCGAGTCCTGTCCCTGTCGGCATTACGCACAGATCTTTGGAAATGCTCAGGCCGCTACGTGCCTCCCTGCAGCCCGACCCTTGCTTCACGGCGCAGGGTACGGGGCCGGGCCGAGGTGGGAGGCATCGTCAGCCTCCCCCCCTGGGGGGGCGCGGTGCTGTCCAGCCTGCTCAGCCGAAGGGGCTCCGCCGTGGGCCAGCACCCCCCTACCCCGTCCACAGCAGCACAGGAGCGGCCGGCCCTGTGAGCCCCGCCCCAAACTCATACCCTCTCGCCACCTGTTCGAAGAAGACCTGGCCAAAGGGGGTGTGTGGGAACCAGCTTCCTGCCCCCCTCGGCTCTGGACGCACTCTTTGAGGGGCACAGAGAAACACGCACTGCACTCTCCTTGTGTGCCCGGCCCTGTGCCCGGCCCTGGTGGCCATCCCGTCCACCCCAAGGGGTAGATTTTCACCTCCTGCCTTCTCATGGGCAAGAGTGTTTCCTTAAAGCCCAAGGTCACCATCTGGTGTTGGGCAGAGCCGGGGCCGCATCCCTTCTCCACCCCTCTATGCTGACTGAGCACATGACCTTGACACTGTTACATCTATCCTTCCTGCCCCCACACAGGGCCCACCCCCAATGTCTGCTCCCTGGGCTGGGCCCCTCGCAGGGCCAACCCTGAACCCCAGGACATGCTGAGGGGTCCTTGGCAGAACCTTGGGAAGGAGGAGCCAACTTGTCTGAGGTCCAACTCTCAGACTTCTCGCCTCTGACCTTCCGGAGGCACCCCTCTTCTCTCGGCCCCTCTGCGAGAAGGGCACCCAGAGGTGGAGATGGTCCGTCAGGCCCTTTGGCTTCTGCTCCCACAATCACAGGGTCCTGCGATGCTCTGGGAGAGGCATGCGGCCAGTCGTTAGGGGGAAGAGATTTCCCCAGAGCAGCCTGAACCACATCAGCAAAGCACGGCAGGGCTGACGAGGCCTGGCCACGCCCCCGTCACTCACTGGCTCTCTGAGGTCCCCAGCAGGTGGAGCCGCCAAACCCGAATGGCAGGTGAGGCAGCGAAGGCCAGACACGAGAGCCACGGCCACTGCCTCTTCCAAAGGGAGAGCGTTCTTTCCTCCTGCCTCTACGAGCACAGGGTGGGTGAGGGCATCACAGATGTGTGGGGTCACCCGAGTCCACCCTCTCTCTCTGCTGGCGAGGGACTGCGGCTCAGGTGGGTCGCGACTTGTCCAGGGTGTCCCAGAGCTGGTGGTAGAACCGCCCAGAAGTTTCGCCATCTTGGACGGACCTCTTTATTGCTCGTGTACATCTGTGGCTGGGTCAGTAGTGCCGACGATGGGCCTATCATTCTCCCTATCATTCTCTTGGCTTTCCTAAGGCTCCCTCACTGGTCCTGAGCCCAGGAGGCCTGAGGGTCAGCCCCTCCCATCCCCCCGACCCCCAACATGCAGAGGAAGGTCAAAGGGCCTGGAGCTCTGGACCAGGAGGAGGCCTGGTGCCAGGCAAGGCGGGAAAGAGCACAGCTCGTACCACAGGCCCCACAGAGGCCTTGGGGCCAGGTCTTTCTACAGCGCCCACTGAGGGGACAATGTGCTGGCCGGGCCTTGCTGCCTGATGAGATATCTTGGTCCCCAAAAGGAGCTGTCCTTTTTCGGTTCTCATAAAGTGCCGCAAAGCCCCCCTCCTCTGCAGCCCGGGGGTCTGCAGAGGCCCTGGTGAAGGTTTTGGGGAGGCGTCGTGGCTTCCACCCCCCCAACCCCCCACCCCAAGGTGCTCCGCCTGCATTTTCAATACCTACTTAATTCTCTTTCAAATGGAAGGCAAAAAAATAGCAAAGAAAAGGTCCCAGAAGCTCTAAAAGGTTTTCACTGCTCAGAGCACTTAGGCGGCTGGCTGAGCGGGGAGGTGGTGGGGGGAGGGCACTCAGGGACTCAGAGTCACTGGCAGAATTTTCCATCACGGCCTCTTCCCGTAATGGAGTGTGTCCCTGTGAGGGGGGGGGGGCCCCTGAGACAGGGGGGTCCGGGGCGTGATGGTGATGGCAGTGGCTCCCCCAGAAGGAAGAAGCCCCGCGCCAAGCTGTGTTTGGGAGTCCTTCACCCCTGCTTCCGTTTTCTGTGGTGCGGATCCCCAACCACCTACTGCGTGCCCTGCTTCCTGCTGGAGGGGGGCGGGGGGGGGGGGGGGGAATTCCAGCGCAGAGGGGTGAATCACAGGTGGGCCGGGCTCACCATGCTGGCAAGAAGCGGCAGGTGCCGCGGGCCGAGACCGTCCCCAGAGCTGTTGAGGCCCTACTGTGTGCTGCCCACAGGAAGCAGGGGGCGGGGGGCCGGGGGCAGCACCCCCTGCCCCTGAGGAGCCGCGCTTTCTCGGGGGGAAGGGGTTAAAGCAAGCAGAGAGCCCACGCTGAGGCGTCGTCCCGTTGGGTAACCTTAACTCACAGGCCCTGGGCCTCACGGTGCCCCATGCACGCTCCAACAGTGAGGGCGACACATTGGCTCACACGCCCCTAACCTACATCCACGGGGCAGGGACAGGAGCGGGGCAGGGCCTGGGGGCCTGAGGCAGGTTCCCCGACCTCCCTGAGCCTCAGTGTCCTCACGTCAAATGAAGCTGGCCCCATCTCCTCCCCGGAAAGTCCGTCTGTGCAGGCAGGGGGTGCCCGGCTGGAAGGAGCTGGAAAAGGCAACTGCCTCTGTGCGCACACGTACACACACGTTCTCCCACGCGCGCGTGTGCACACACAGGAGAGAATCGAGAGCTGGGAAATTAGAGGGCTGAGCAGAGGTCTTGCAGGAAAGACCAAGCAAACTGAGAATGAACCTGGGGACGTGAGTCAGCATCTCCTGGTGGCGGGAGGGGGTCGGTGGGGGGAGGGGGACTGAGAGGTGGGGAGGGAGGGCTGGGGGTCTGGAGAGCGTGGCATGGCCCCCGCCCCGCCCGGTGAGGAGCCGCCATGGACAGGCTGAGGCTCTGCGGCCACAGGCCTCCATCAGAGCCCATTGTCCCCTGTGTGTCCCTGTCCCCTGAGCCATCCCGGAGTACGTACCCTCCCACTGCATCCAAGTGAAGAGTATCAGATCTGGAGGGAGCGATAATCAAGCTTCCCCTTGGCCTCGGGCCCTCCCCACCCCTCCGGCCCCTGGTTCAGGGGAGGCTCAGCGGAGGTTCAGACGAGGCAGTGTTTGAGAAAACCCGGCCTGGGTGGCCCCTGTAGATGCCAGTCCCTTCCGGGGTGGGAGGGGGGAGCTCAGCCGGACTGCCCCGCCCCCCTGTCCCTTAGGTCTCTGAGTGCCGGGCCGGGGAGGTTCCTGCTGCTGTGGACCCCGGCAAAACCCCTTCTTGAGGTGCCAAGTCTCGGGGAGGGGGACTGTCCTCAGCCAAGAGCGTTTCCCGGGATGGCTGCCTCGTCCCTCTTCAGCGTCTCCCCTAATCAAAAGCCCGGCCCGATATCTGCAGTTTTCATTTTCCAGAGCCGTGGCCTTGGAGCTTAATCATTATTTGCAAACACTGCCTACTCGTCGTGATCGTGGCAGGGCACGAAACGCCGCTGCCGGCAATCCGGAAGGAAGGAGGCAGAGGCCGCAAGGGGCCGGCAGCCTGGTCCCAGGGGCAGAAGGCAGGAGACCTGGTCCGCAGGCCCCGAGCAGGCTGCTGGCCACCACTAAGCACAAACGGGGCCCGGAACCAGCTGGGACGAGGGTGAAGAAGAGCATGGGGACCCGGCCTGGAGCTTTGGGCCTGTGGGTTGATTCTCACGGCCCTGCTGGGGGTGGGGGGCTAGACCGTAGGTGAGCAAATCCACATTCCAGCCCAACTGGCCACTCAACAAAACCAGTGCCCTCAAAACCCTCCCCGACGACGAGCGCCCAGCCTCCCCCAAGTGTCTTTGCATCATTCGGGCGGCCTCTTTGGGCACAGAGATTTTATAAACCAGGTCTGACTCAACCTTGTATTTCTAAGAAATACTCCGATTCCCGGGTAGCATTTACCAGCCACGGATTGGCCCCATGCCTGTGCTGAACGCGTCAACCCTGATGGCCACACCCGGCCCAGCTCAAGCCAGCCATAGTGTGAAGAAACCAAAGGGGGTTGCTGTTTCTCCCAAGTTTTTTTTTTTTTAAGTTTATTTATTTATTTTTGAGAGAGACAGAGTGCGTGCGTGAGCGAGTGGGGGAGAGGCAGAGAGACAAAGGGAGAGAGAGAGAGAATCCCAAGCAGGCCCTGGGCTGTCAGCATATAGCTCGACGCCGGGCTTGAACTCACAAGCTGTGAGATTACGACCTGAGCTAAAGCTGAACACCCAACCGGCTGAGCCACCCAGGTGGCTATTTCTCTGAGTTATTAAACGGAGTATATAGTGTGCTGTGCGTGTTGGGTTGTGTTCAATGCTGTGATGTGTGTGGGCGGGGGAGGGGCCTCGATTCCCCTTCACGCTTCTCCACGCTGAACGGTGGGATCGACGGTCAGATTAAGCTGAATCTTGGCCTGCTCACAACAAGCCCCTCCCCGCACCCGGTTCCGTCCGTTGTAAGCGGCGAGGTCAAAGTAGAGACCGCTCTGGCCTCTCACAGCTCTGGGCCCTTCTGAAGGACAGCCAGGCCAGCATTCACTAGCCAGGACTCCGCAGGCCATCAGCCGAGCGACTCCTCGCCGGCGATCATGTCCCACCCCGACCCTGCCCTCAGCCCGGAGCCCCTGCCGCACGGCCAGGCCGCAGAGGCAGCCCGAAGCATCCGTCACTGCCCTGCTCTGTGAAGGTGGGTGTAGAGAAAGGGGGCGGCCCCAAGACACTGCATTCGACCTTCGCTAAAATTAGGTCCCAAGTCCCGAGGGGCAACTGAAATGAGCATGAAAAATGAGAAAACAAATTGAGGGCACTGGAGGATGTTAAAAATACGTGTCTATATTAATGGAAGCCATGAAACCAGGGCTCCAATAGGCAGTGAAATGCTGGTGTGACTGCCATTATTTTAATAGCAGAATCAGAAGGTGCAGGGGCCGGAAGGGCCCCAGGGAGCACCCTCCCCTCCGTGTCTCTTGTTCTAAGGACAGGAAAGCTGCCCATGGAGGGCAGGGACGTGTCTGAGGTCACGAACAAAGCAGTACTAGGCCAGGCCAACACGCAGACCCCGCCACTCCTCCAGTAGGAACGACTCTCAGACCCCAACCCGCCTCTCTCTGTCCTTTGAAGGGACGGGATCCGGGAGGGAGGGAGGGAGGGAGGGAAGGATCGTCTCCTCAGCCCTTCCTGGCTCCTAAGTGCTTATCGTGTAATAGGCGCCGAATAATCTTGGCTTATTACTTTTATTATTAATATTGCCCAGTGGAGTGGAGCAGCGTGAGCACCATGGACTTCTCCTCCAGCAGACTGAGTAGGGGGAGAGCAGCAGGGCTGGGCCAGCCGGGCACCGGGTGGGGCGGTGAGGGAGGCCGAGGGAGAGACGTGGGGGTTCACAGACACAGCGGGGCCGTGACCTCTAAGGGAGCGCCTACTAGGTGCTGGTGCTGGTCTGGGCTTTCACTCCTCTGTTCCCTACGGTCACAGCTCCGGGTCGCCACCCTCGTTACACAGACAAGAACTCCCCACGTTCCTGAGCCCACCCTGGAGCACTCGGCCTGCCCCTCCCACACTCAGCCCAGTCCCTGATCTGCTGCCTTGTGATGCAGCGCCTCACGTCCCCGGAGCCCTTTCCCTCTTGTGTGTCCACCAAACGGCCTCTGAGCAGGTCTCCCCTCCCAGGAGCTTGCATGGGGCAAGGGCCGTGGGGAGCGAGAGCCCTGCTGCTTCACCCTCTGGGCCTCGGTTTCTTCATCTGTGAAATGAGCCCCAAACAACCTTAGATGCCTCCGCCTGCAAAGCGAGCCCAGGACTGCCTTCTGGCACTCTGCAGATGTCCTGCAGCCTCTGTCCCCACAAAACAGCCTCTTCTAGAGGCTGGGGCCCCGCCGGATGGGAAAGAGGAAACATTCCTTGCCTCCAATAACTAAACACAGAGACCCGGAGGGGAATGGGGTGCAGAAGACCCCAGCCCCTGTAGGTTCAGGCCCACCTGGAGAGCCTGGCTCCAGGGCTCTGGGGAGACGCAGGGGGGCAGAGAGCAGAAAAGGGGAGACGAATGGAAAGGTGGGGGGCTGTCTCCCCTCCCTGGGCCCCAACTGATTTGCCTACACACCCTGGAGGCGTATTGGGGCGATTTTCACCGCAAGCAACACGAGTCAGCGCTAACTGACTTACGTGATAAAGTCAGTTTGCTACCCTGGTCTCTAGCTGAAATATTTCGTGATACAAATACAAACACAAAACTGAATGCTAAAGGAATGAACCGCTTTGTAGGTCAACCAAGGAGAGGTAGTGGCTCACCTACAGAAAGCCCAGGCGTAGCCATTTCCAGGCCTGGTTAGAGGGGTTCTGGCTGTTTCTCTGCAGGTCTCTGGGTTCTGTCCTCCCCGTGTGTTGTCACAAAAGGATGCTTTCAGCCGCTGGGATATGTGCATCCTTGCTTTCTCTCTGGGGACCCAGGGGCTTTCCCACAACCTGACTTGGAGCAGGGTCCTCGTGTGAGGCTAGGACAGTCCCCTGGGCGTGGACAAGGATGATCAAACCCGGGCTGGGCTCTCGAAGAAGCTAGAGAGCCCACAAACGAACCTGTACTTTACGGTCAGTGCCTCTGCAACAAAGGAGGCAAGAATATCCAATGGAGAAAAAACGGTCCCTTCAATAAATGGCACTGAAAAAACTGGACAGCCCCATGCAAAAGAACGAAACTGGACCACTTTCTTACACTCTACACGAAAACAAACTCAAAAGGGATTAAAGACCTAAATGCGAGACCCGAAGCCATAAAACTCCTAAAAGCAAACAAAGGCAGTAATCTCTTGGGACACCAACCTTAGCAACATATTTATGGGTCTGTCTCCTCAGGCAAGGGAAACAAAAGCAAAAATAAATTACCAAGGCTACACCCGAATAGAAAGCTTTTGCACAGTGGAGGAAATCAGCAACAAAACAAAATGCAGCCCAGTGAGTGGGAAAAGATATTTGCAAATGACGTGTCTGGTAATGGGTTAGTATCTCAAAAACGTAAAGAACCTCTATAACTCAACACCAAAACACCAAATAATCCAATTAAAAATGAGCAGAGGAACTGAACAGACCTTTTTTTTTTTTTTTTCCAAAATGTATTTATTTATTTAGAGACAGAGGGAGAGACAGAGAGAGAGTTGTCCCAGGCATGCACCAGTGGGGAAGGAGCAGAGAGAGAGAGAGGGAGAGAGAGACTCCCAAGCAGGCTCCAAGCTGTCAGCGCAGAGCCTGATGTGGGCCTTGATCTCATGTACCGTGAGACCACGGCCTGAGCTGAAATCAAGAGTCGGTTGCTTAACCGACTGAGCCACCCAGGGGCCCCGACATTTTTTTTTTCAAAGAAGACACACAGATGGTCAACAGACACGCAGAAAGATGTTCAACATCACTAATCACTAAGAAAATACAAATCAAAACTACAAGTAGACGTCTCCTCACGCCTGTCAGAATGGCTAGCATCGAAAAGACGAGAAATAGCGAGTATTGGCGAGGATGTGGAGAAAAAGGAACCCTTGTGCCCTGTTGGTGGGAGTGTGGATTGGCATCTCTCCTCTGCCTAAAACCCTCCAGTGGCTTCTACCACAGAGAAAACCCAACCTCATAACCCAACCTTCTGAGAGGTGTGGGCCTGGGCTGCCTCTCCCCCTTCCAGCCTCCTCTCCTGATCCGGCCCCGTCTTCCTCCAGGACGCCCAGATCTGCCTTATCCTTAGGCGGATGGGTTTTCCCCATCACTCAGATGTCACTGTCACCTCCGTGGAGAGGCCCTCCTTGACAGGAGCCACAAAGCTGCAATGTAGGGAAGATTTGGGCTGATGGAGGGTAATTACGAGAAATAGGTCTATTGGCCAGAGATGCCCCAGGAGGTCCCATGCGCCCTCTCCCACACCCCCGGTGTCAACTTCTCACACAACTATCGTGCTTGACCAAAGCCCAGAAACGGTCACCGTACAACCTCGGAGCTCATTCCGAGTTTACCGCTCACTCCCTCATGTGTGCGTGCACGTGTGCGTGGGCCTGTGCAATTGTGTTCCACACGCAGCCCTGCATAACCATGACCCCCATCAAGATACTCACCTGCACCGTCCCACAGCCCTTTGTGGTCACAATCTGTTTTCCGCCTCTAATTCTGCTGTTTCACGATCGCTCCGGAACTGAAGGAAGGTAGCGTGTATCCTCTCGGGGTTGGCTTTTTTCCACCAGGCATGACTTTCTTGAGTCCCGTCCACATTGCTGCGTTTCCACGATTCATCTCTATGTATTTGCTGCACGGTACTCCACGGTATGCATACGGCAGTTTACTTAACCATTAGCCCTTGGAAGAGCACACGTCGTTTCCAGTTTGGGGCCGCCAGGAACGAAGAGGGGTTTTGGGGACAACCTTCTAGGCTCCCGTGCGGAGCACTGGTCGGAGCGGAGAAAAGCAGAAGCAGGGAGAACACCGTGTTTCTGCCGTGGTCCAGGGGGAAGGTGGGGGTGGCGGAGATGAAAAAACGGTCGGATCTACGTTGCGCTTGGGGTGGAGTCAATGAGATTTGCTGACGTGGCGAGTCGGGAACAGGGAGGAATCTTACGGTTTGGGCAGAAAGCATATAGACGGTGGTGCCCAGGGGTTTTCCATTTGTCTGAGCAGGAGGGCCAGACGGAGATCCGTTTCTCGCCACGCGGAGGGGGATTCGCACACGTTTGCCGACTGCGCAGAGCTGGAAGGTCTGGGAGGTCAAGGCCCGGGCTTGTGGGCGGTGGGGCCTGCGAGTTCTAGAAAGTATCCGCCTGCTTCACATCCCCTCCCCGGCTGCTATTCCCCCGCGTGGAGGGAGGTTCTCAGACTTGGGTGTGTGTGACAGCCACCTACCTGGGACATTCCAGGCCTGGCCCGAGATGCACCCTCTCTCTCTCTCTCTCTCTCTCTCCCCCCCCCCCCCACCCAAATAAATAAGCATTTAAAAAAATTATTAAAATTTTTTTTTCAATGTTTTATTTATTCTTGAGAGAAAGAGAGACAGCGCATGAGTGAGGGAGGGGCACAGAGAGAGAGGGAGACACAGAACCCGAAGCAGGCTCCGGGCTCCGAGCTGTCGGCCCAGAGCCCGACGCGGGGCCCGAACCCACAGACCGCGAGATCACGACCGGAGCCGGAGTCGGAGGCTCAACCGACTGAGCCGCCCAGGCGCCCCTTGCATCCCACATTTCAAGCAGGTGATGGTCTGGCACAGCTGGGGGGGGGGGGGGCAATGAGGCAGAGCGCTGCGATGCCCCCAGGCCGGGGAGAGAGCTGGCTCCACAGAGCAGAGCCTCCCAGCGCCGCCTCCAAGAAAGAACATTCTTCCTCAGAGGTTGCCCCGCGTGGGGAACGTCAGATCTTCTCGGTCACTAGCACGTGGGTCAGTGGGGACACAGTGGGAGAAACAAGGAGGCAGAGGTCGGCAGGGGGCCACACGGCTGGGGTGGCCAGATAAAAGAGAGGATGCCCAGCTAATCTCGAATTCCAGGGCACGTAGGTGCTCAGTCGGTTAAGCGTCTGACTCTTGATTTCGGCTCAGGTCGTGATGTCACGGTTCATGCGTGGGTTCGAGCCCCGCGTCGGGCTCTGTACTGACAGCTCGGAGCCTGGAGCCTGCTTGGGATTCTGTGTCTTCCTCTCTCTCTCTCTCTCTCTGCCCCTCACCTGCTCGCGCTCTGTCTCTGTCTCTCTCTCTCTCTCTCAAAAACAAACATTGAAAAAAATTTTTTTAAGTAACCTTAAATTTTGTTTTTTTGAATTTCAGATAAACCCCAACTAATTGTTTTGCCTATGTCCCAGATAATGCACGGACATCCTGTATTTTTATCGGCTAAATCTGGCAACCCTACGTACAGGATACCAGCCAGGGCATCTATTGAGCACCTTTTATATACGAAAAGCTGAGTAGACACCTTCAACTATGCCCTCTGTTCTATTAGTAAATATTGATGGGGCACCTTTGGGACCCCTGTAGGGAGAGACAGGAACTCAGTAGTGAGCAGAACAGGCACCAAGTCGGCCCTCCTGGCACTTGCAGCTGAGGGAGGGGGCAAGAAGTAAGTAGGCAGATAAAAAATATCACGTCAGGAGGTAAAAGGGCCAAGTATAAAGTAAAGCAGACTGCTGGAGGAAGGGGGGGAGGCACTGTCGCTGGCCTATGCAGGGCACAAGGAAGTCTACTCGGAGCAGAGATAGGCAGGAGGTGGGTGTACCTGGGGGACGCACTGCAGGCAGCAGGAACAGCACGTGCAAAGGTCCTGGGGAGGCTGCTCTGAGAGAAGGAAAGGTGCAGAGAGGCTGGAACAGAGTGAGCAGGGGCTGGTGCTAGGGAACAAGGTCACAGCAGGGCCCAGATAGCGTCAGTCACCATGGGGAGTTTGGCTCTGAGCGAGATGGGAGCCATAGGAGGGCTTCAGGCAAAGAAACACGGGAAGTAGGGTACTGTTAGAAGGCTCACTCCTGCCTTCGATATTGGATCTCATTCAGTCCTCACGGTGGCCTTGTGCTCGCTTTATGGGTGGCCAGGTGGGTGTTAGGTGCTTCCAGAAGCCAGTACAGGACAAGGACTTAGAGGCAACATCGGTTGGCCAGGGGAAGATAAGGCTTGTCTGCCAGCTGCGTGCTTCGACTGAGAAGTGTCACTGTCATGCACGGCAAGTCACGGGAGGGGACGGCCCGGCCAGGCCACCCTCAGCCCGGCCCACGCTCACCCCCATTACAGCATGACCGGAGTGCCCTGCTCCGTCGCCGGCCTCCCCTCTGAGAGCAGCTGGGGCTCCCGAAGCAGGCCTTCCTCCCACCTTCGTGACCCCTGTGGCTTCTAGACCCAGGAAGGGACTCTCTCTTCTTCCTTTGTTTTCTCGCGCGGATGTTTACGGAGCGGGCCTGGCGGGCACCAAGCGGTCTGCTGGACGGCGGACGCGAGCAGACAGGAGCATCACAGAAGGTGACGTCACTGCAAAGCCGTGGACGGGGCAGGGTGCAGAGAGCGCGAGAGGGGGGTGTAGGATGGGGAGAAGGAAAGCGTGGCCAGAGATGCAGGGGGCGGCCCGGAGTCTGTGTCGTCTGGCCGGAGGCGAGGGTGCAGGCGGGCATCGTGAGGCCCCAGTTCCCGGGGAGGAGGCGTCCCGTGGGCGCCAGGCTGGGCTTGAACTTGGCCGCGGGGTCCACGGTCTTCACCCTAACGGGCCACTGGGGTGTAAGTGCTCCCAGGAGAGACAGAGTCACCTTGCAGTGGCCGGCGAGGCCCAAATCTCCCAGGCTGCTTCCCGCTGCCCGCCGAGCGTTCCTTCTGTCCCCGGCTACATCCCGGTTTCCGGTCGTGCTCGGCCTGCCTGTCATCCTGGCACCTGTAACCCCCTCAGGTCTGAGAGGAGCCTTCTTCCCCCGACTCAGGTGCCAGCCCTGCATTTGGAACCTATTCCAAAAGGTCTTTCCGGGCCCTTTTCCAGCTCGGCAGGGGCAGTCACAGAGCCCCTGAAGCCCGATGAGCCGGCCCACCCCAAGCACCTTCAGGTCTGGGTGCTACCCCTGAAAGGCAGAGGGGGGGTGGTGCTCAGACTGGCCTCTTGGCCCCCCTCGCCCCCGCTCTCTGTGCTCGGCCAAGCCAGACCCTGCTAACTGCAGTCAGGTGAGTCCCAGCAGGCGGGGGGGGGGGGGGGGGCGGGGAACCTGTGCCCACCGGCCACCTGTTAGCGGCCCTCCCACTGGACGGGCTGGGGGCACCAGGCGGACCCAGGAAGGAGAGGTACAGAAGTGCTTGTCTTCCTTGAAAATTCTCTAGGAGGGAGCTGTTTGCCGGGCTCTGTGTGCACATGCAGGGTGTGTGTGTGTGTGTGTGTGTGTGTGTGTGTGTGTATGTAGTGTGTGTGCACGGGGCGTGTGTGTGGCGAGTGTGATGCGTGAGGTGTGTGCGTGTGAAGCGTCTGTGAGTGTGCACATGCATACGTGTGTTCACCTCCCGGTGGACACACGTGACCCGTATAAATGGTGAACACGGTCCTCGAGCTGCAGTCCTGCGGAGCCCAGAGGTGGGGGGGAGGGGCTGTGCGGGCAGAGGTCGGGGACCCCGTCCCCTGCTCCCAGCCTCTGCCCTGGGCCCCCCACGTCCGTCCTCCCGCCCTGGCAGGAGCCACCCCAGTCATGCCCCGCGTCTGTGCTGTCCCGCATCCTGCTCCGCTGGGCTCCTTCCCTTCCCCAGACCGCAGGGCACTGCGGCTGGAAGGAAGGGCTCCCAAGTCAGGGGCTCAGAGGCTCTTTCGGGAAGGGGGCTCCCCCTGGACCTTTTTGCTTCGGACCTGAGGGGACGTGGGCTCGAGCAGGAGCTACATCCCGAGGGAAACCTCAGGAGGCTGTCCGGCAAACGGCGCGGGTTCTCTGGAACGTGCCGGAGTGACGTTCACTTCAGCCCTCCCCAGCGCTCGCTGGCTCCTGTCGTCCCTGGGACGTCGTTTGCTGGGAAAGAAGTGAAGGCTCGGGGCGGGCAGGCAGGGGCCGCTGAGTGGGACTCGGAGCCGGTGCTGTGGGACGGGGCCCAAACTGGCCCTTCTCTCTGGCTTCCTGCAGAATCCAGATTCCTACTCGGTGACCATCGCCTTCTACGCACCCGGCGGTGAGGGCGCGCTTCCCTGGCCGAGGCCTCCTTGCGATCAGCCCGCTTTACGGAGGAGAAAACGGAAGGTGAACAAGTTAAGGACTCTTAGGGTGACGCCCAGAGACCGAAGAAGCAGGGTCCGGTCCAGGACGGTCTGGCTCTGACTCCGGCTCCTCCCAGAGTCCTCCAGACCAGGTGCGCTCCGGGAGGGCGGGAAGCGCCGGGTGGGTTTCCAGGGTGGGCGCGGGCGGTGGTGCAGGAGGGCGGTGGGGAGGACGATGTGCACAGCCGGTCCTGCCTGGTCGGGCCCCCGTGGGGCGCGAGCCACCGTTGGTGGGTGCAGGGGGCAGGTCTGAGCAGTTACCCGGAGGGATGGATCCTTCTGGAAATGCTGCTGCATTGTTTTGCTTAAGGGAAAAAAAAAAAAAAAAAAATCGACCCTCGTCCTAGCCAGCTGAGCGCGTCCTTGGACAACTGGGGACTGAGCCACCACAGAGCCCCAGTGGCAGGCCACACCGCGGTCTGGCAGCCTCCTCCAGTACCCACATCACGGGACCACAGCCCACAGAGGAAAGCCGGCCCTACCTGGGCCGAGGAGACCCCACTCTGGAGCGGAGAGTTGGCCTCTGGGCAAGGTCGAAAGCCTCCAGTTTGCCTAGAAATAGTGTCCCCTCTACGGGGCAGATGGAGCCCCCACCCCAGGGGAAGGGCAGAGAGCACCGGGGAGGGGAGAGGCGTGATGGAGGGAGAGCACATCCAGGGCGACCCCCTCTTTGGATGGCCTGCTGTCACGTGCCCGTGAGGGACGGGAGTGGTAGGTGGCCTGGCGGGGCACCCGCTTTGTCCCTGTGCTGCCGGAGGAGGTCCGCTGATCATTGAACTTGGCCCATCCCGTGGGGAAGGCTTTGAGGCAAGAAGCCCCCATCATCCCGTGCGGCTCCGGCCCAGACGGGTCACCGTTCCCGACCAGGGCCTGGGATCCAAGATTGTCCTGTATTCGCTCAGGCTTCCTTCCTTCCTCCCTGGCCTCCCTGGCTCCCTTCCTCCCTCCCTTCCTTCCTTCCTCCTCCCTTCCTTCCTTTTTTCTTTTTCTTTCTTTCTTTCTTTCTTTCTTTCTTTCTTTCTTTCTTTCTTTCTTCCTTCTTTCCTTTCCTCCTTCCCTCCTTCTTTTCTTTCTTTCTTTCTTTCTTTCTTTCTTTCTTTCTTTCTTTTAAATTTAATGTATTTATTTTGAGAGAGAGAGAGAGAGAGAGAGAGAGAATTCCAAGCAGGCCCCACACTGTCAGCACAGAGTCCCCTGCAGGGCTTGAACTCATGAGCTGTGAGATCATGGCCTGAGCCAAAACCAAGAGCTGCTTGCTTAACCGACTGAGCCACCCAAGCGCCCCAGGCTTCATTTCCTCGTTCAAAAGCCATCTCCTGTGTGCAGCACGTTGTGAAGCCCTGGGGGTGGGGTCAGAGCTGGGGGTGAGAGGGCAGCTGAGGTTGGCCCGCCTCCACCCCAGGTAAGAGCCCGCGGAGGGGAGGCGCTGGGCCTGGAGCTGAGGGGACAGAACAGGCCCTGGGTCCCCTTGCAGAACATTCCGGAATCAGGTTAGAACGAAAGAGCAAAGATCCAGCCAGGTCCTGGAAGGAGGACGCCTGTGGCTTTGCCACCGTGAGATGAAGGCACCTTTGGGCCCTGAGGTGGAGGGATAGCGGCAGAGGGCACAGACACCCAGCCTTCCCGCGACCGTGTCTCGGGCCAGTGTTAGCCAGGGTTCTCCAGAGAAACAGAAGCAATAGGGCGTGTGCACGTGTGCGTGTGGAGAGAGAGAGCTTTTAAGGAATGGGCTCCTGTGGTCATGGAGACTGGCAAATCCCGAACCTGCGAGGTGAGCGGGTACGGTGGAAGCCGGAAGATCAGGCGTCCGGCCGGAATCTGCAGCCTGCCCGCTGGCAGAATCCCCTCTTGCTCAGCATAGGTCACTCTCTGTTTCATTCAGGCCTTCAACTGATCAAACGAGGCCCACCCGCCTGGTGGAGGGCAATCTGCTTTATTAAAGTTCGCCGATTTAAACGTTCAGCTCACACAAAATTCCCTCACGGAAACACCCAGAAGAATGTTTGACCAAATATCCGGGCACCGTGGCCCAGCCGACTTGACACACAAAATCAACCATCACGGACCCATTAGTTGGTTGTAGCTTCGCTCTGAGACAGGACTCTGACGGAGGGGAGACAGAGCAACGTGACAGAAAGGGAACCTAATGGGCCCGATGCAGAAATGCACCCATCCGGGGGTGGCCGTCATCATGCGGGACCCCGAGAGCCGAAGGGAGGGTGTGGCCACAGTGATAACGGACCCCTTCGTGTGTGGCTCTTCTGGAATTCACCAGGGGCTGTTAGCTGTCTGGGGCCTTGTAACCGCCCCAGTGCCTCCCACACCGTCTCCTGCCACCGCTGAGGCTAGCCCACCCTTGCTCCACACAAGCCTGAGCCCCACGCCCTGTCTGCGGCCCCTGTCATAGGCGATGCCCTCTGCGCAGCTTCTGGCTCCTTCCTTTCCCCGAAGCCACCTATAGGGTGCCAAGATCGAAGTCAGGACCTGCGGTGTCAGTCTGCGAACCCGGGGCACGGGGCAGTCCCAAGGCGGGCTCCCGGTGGGCAGGGACACAGCCGAGTCCGGACGCGGAGGGAGCCGGCGGGGACACAGGCCGCACGGGGCTCTGGAGATGGCCTCATGGTTTTTAGGGCCACTCGGGGCGGCGGGCTGGGCCCTGGGCCCGGCGAGGACTCAGAGGAGAGCTGCCCTGCTCCTTGTCCCTCGCCTGCCCCCAGCACCCCATCCCGGGGGTCTGTTGTCCCTGCCTAGCTCTCTGCAGTCATTGTCTCTCCTCTCGGTCACTCCAAAGGCCCAAAGAGAAAATGTTTTGCCTTTCTGATCACGAGTAGCATTTGACAAGGGACGGATCGAGCCAGGTCGTGGCTTGGAGGGTGACTTTGATTCCACAGCTGGGGTACAGGAACGTGCTGGAGTCTGCGACGGACTTGTCGTCACAGGCCCATGCCCGCAAAACCAAGAGCAGACGTGTCCGGCTCCATCCACGGTGAGCATTACCGTCCCCACCCCCGCCACCTCCTCCACCGTCCCCACGCTCCCCACGCCACGCTTGTGGCCAACATCTCGGCCACCACCCGCTTGGGACATCCCGTGTTTGCTTTGCACCGTTTTGTACCCTCCTGCCCCCATATCTTGTCAGATATGGCCCCGAGCGGCAAACACACCCCACAAACGACAGTGACGAGATAATGTCCGGTGACCCACGCTATGACTGGAGCCTTACCGGAGGCACATCGCACGGGGACACCGTGGGCTGACAGTGTGGAGAGGGAAGGGGAGAGAGCCCCAGGGCTCCGGGGCCTGAAGGAGGCTGGTGGGGAGGAGTGCAGAACGGAAGTCAAAGTTCTGTTGCAGAGCGTTTTGCAGACCACCCTGTCCTCACCCGCTCCGGGTCTACCCTCCGCTGGTTTTTGAACCCCGTGCAGAAATGGCTCAAGGTCCCACATTGTGTCTCTGCGCCCAGCCAGGGCCTTGACAGACCCAGAAAACGTCGCCTCTTAGAACCCTCCTGGCCTCGACAGAAGAACGCGCTGCTCCCGGGGCAGGAGCCCGCGCGGCCGGTGAGCGTGTCCGGGCTCACACTCGTGAGACGCGGGTTCCCACCCAGCTCCGTCGGCACCTGGGCTGCCGTCGTCTCTGGGACCTGCTCCCAACCCCGGTGCCGAATCGCTTTCAAGAAATGTCAGGGGGCAGAGGAACCCATGCATCTCCTTTCTAAAAAGGACACGAGATGCCAAGGAGAAGAGCTCAGCCGCTTCTCTCCAAGACCTCGCTCTCGTCCTGGGGGCCGCCACCACCAGGCTGGCCTCGGGGTGACTGCACCCTAGCGGAGGCTGTGGTTCGGCAGCGATGCGGTTTCAGCTTCTCTGAGCTGGGACGTAGGCCTCCGTGACCTTGGCTGCCTTACGAACAATACCTACACCTACCTCTCCATCCTCCCGACCCCGTCCAGGGGCAGGGAGATCCGGGCAAGACGGCTAACACGAGGGACTTTGGCCAACTGCGACTCAAACAAGAGACCGGCCACGTTGTTGTGTCTCGGTCGAGCGCGAGTTTGTTGCTCAGACGGAACTAAATGGAAGGTATTTATTCGTGCAATAAATATTTGTGCGGCGGGTACTGTGTTTGCGTCCTGGGCGGACCGAGGTAATCCACGCTCGTCGTGTGTTCGGGACAGGGGGATTCTTCAGGACTCCAGGCTTTTTTTGTAGCGTTGTTTTTAAGGGTTTTCATTTACTTACTTCGAGAGAGAGCGCGTGCACGCGCGCACGCGTGCAGAAGCAGGGTGAGGGGACAGAGCAGCAAAACTTGATTGCTCTATTAAATTTCCCCAGGAACACACAGACCTCCCACCAGCCAAGAGACCCGCAATCATGGCCGACCAGCCCCACGTTTCTGCAGAGCCCCACACAACTCTCGCTGCTGGTAAATCATACCACACTCGCTTTCCGTGGTTCCGATTCCTAGTCTCCTCTCTCCCCTCTGTCATTCCCCCCCCCCCCCCCCGCCCTGTTGCCCTTGGACATTTTTGTTGCTTTTGTAGTAAAACCCCGATGAATAGCGCTGTGCGAGGAACGCAGGCCTTGAGTTTCTTGATCAAGAGCTATAGCATTCCAGAAAGGAAATTGGACGAGGATGAGAATCAGGAGACCAGGCTCAGGCCTCCACCCCCCCTATGGTGTCCTGGAGTTTTCTAGAAAATACCCTTCAGCCATCAGTGGTAGGATCCTGTGGCTTTTCGGGTTAAAGCAGACAACGCTGGACAAGTCTTTCCGATTGGACACTTGTAGAAGACCTAGAAACACCGATTGACTCAAGCCCTGTGGCCGGCACTGTGCCGTGCTTTGGAGATACAGGGTGAATTAAACTCAGCCATTGTCCTTGAGAAGCTAAGGACACAGGGAGGCAAGAAACATCTTAAGAACCAGGAGCCTTTCAGTTGCCTCTGGAAGAAATCTAGACCGTTCCGAAGGGAATCGTCTTTGGCCCACATGGCTAGGAAGTGCAGAGGTGACGCAGGCCTTGAATGATCTTGCCTGGGCTCTCTCCGTCTCCGCTTCTCGGTTCTGCTCGCCTCTGCTGCCCTTGGCGTGTCAGCCCCACGTTCTCCTGCTTCAGACGTGTCTCAGACTGAGGAGGAAAAATGGCTGCTCCCAGCCCTACGCCAAACCCAAAAGAGAAAAGGACCCTCTCTTTCAACAGGCGTGTGTGCAACCTCATAAGAAGGGTTGGCCGTTGGTCCTGAGCAGACGTCCACGGAATGACTGACGTGTCGGCTGAGGCTCAGCTGATCCAGGCTGGGCTCCACTGGGCGCCTCTTCGGTCCTTGCATTTGGCTTGTCTGGGAGGTGTGGGCGCAGGCTAGCTCCCTGTGCGCACTCTCTGGCCAGGCTGAGGGGTCACCGGGCACCTGGGGAAGCCCTTTTCACGCTGGGGGGCAGGGGGCGTGCAAGAGCTTGAATGGAAACACGCAAGGCCTCAAGCCACATCTCAGAACTGGCACCCTCTTTCTCCCGCCTGGTCCCATGGTGCAATGGTCTGCGTGTGCCCCCGACCCCACCTTGTGCTGAAATCCTAACCCTCAAGGTGATGGTAGGAGTTGGGGCTTTTGGGAGGCGCTGAGATCCCGAAGGTGGAGCCCCATATGGGATCAGTGCCCTTATAAAGAAGACCCCAGCTCCCTTCTGTAATCTCTGTGAAAGCTCAGAGAAAAGATGGCCACCTAGGAGCCAGGAAGCAAGCCCTCACCAGACCCCAAATCTGCCGGGACCTTGATCTTGGCTGTTCCAGCCTCCAGAACAGTGAGACGTAAATTGCTGTTGTTTGTCAGACCCTCAAACTGTGGTATTTCTGTTAGCGCAGCTCCAATGGACAGACACACGGCCAAACCCAAAGGATTAATATGGGAGGAGAGACTTTGGCGTCTCGTGGCAAAAGGCACGACTATAGGAGAGGTGAGCGGTGGGAGCCAGTCACACCCTGACCACAGTTATGAATGGCCTGATGGACACACGACATCCCACTGTGATGGGTGACGTCTGGGATGTGAACCCACACAGAGGTCCCCCGGAACCGCATGGAATAGGGAGAGAGGGCAGACGGCTCTCCAGCTGGACGAGGGTGCTGGGTAGACAGGACCCCACGTCGATCAGGAAGGCAAGTCACGGCCTCCGTGGGCCATGGGGCTCTGGGAACCCGGCCTGGCTGGGGAGGCCTCCCTAGAGTGAGGCCCTCAAACTGAGCCTTGAGTGTGGGAGGAGGGGCATTCCAGCAGGGGAACCGAGTGTTCCCAAGCAGGAAGGGCACCTCCGCGCAGGAGCCCAGGGTGGTGCGGGAGAGGCGGCCGTGGGGAAGGAGACAGGGAGGCGGGCGGCGGGCAGACCCCAGAGGAGCCGGCGCCAGGGGAAGGGGGTTGACGCTTGTCCCGGAGGCACTGGAGATCCCTGGGGGGGTTGAAGGAGGGGCGTGACACGATCCCCCTAGCACGTGGGGGTGACAATGGCAGCAACGGCGGGATCCACGGGGGTGGGGGTGCTGGGGTAAGGCCCGCAGACCGGTCCGGAGACTGGAGGTGCTGAGGCTTGGATAGAGCAGAGAGGGAGTCAGTCCAGAGCCGTCGGGCGCTTAAATGGCCCAGAAACAGCTTCTCTGTGATGGGAGATGGGGGAGGTGGGGAGTCCAGAGCGATGCCCGGTGCCCTGGGCAGGGAAATGTTGCTGCCGGAACAGAGGCCCCCACGCATCTCAGGAGCCCAGCACGGAAAATCTTATTCGCTGCGCAGGCGATGTTCGACTTGGGTGTCCGGGGAGTGGGGGGGCAGCCGTCCTGGGCAGCTAGAGGTAAGCGGAGACTTGGAGACCCAGGCTTCTTCCACGTTGCAGAGCGACCCTTTGGCCACGTGTCTCCCCGAGGTCACCCCGCAGCCTGCCTCCCCTCTGGCCCCCTAGGGGGGAAACAGGAGAACAGAGGACGAGGACGGGAAAGTTGTCACGGGCCAGGCCGGAGAGACCCGTAAGTCACATCTGCCTTCTGCCCCAATTCTCGAGGGGCCTGGCGGACGTCCACGGGAGCATCTCAGTGAACGTGCTGGCAGGAGGGGTGCCATTGTGGCAGGTGGGCCACCTGGAGGAGGACGATCTCTACGGGGGCTCTGAACAGAGGAAGGAGAAAGGAGATCTTCCAGGAGCCTGAGTCCGGGGAGCGCGAACTTTCTTCTGGGGGCAATGGGGAGCCATTGCCGATCTTTGAGCAGGAGAGTGACCTATGCAGAAGCCTTTGAAAGGAAGACCTCCCCTGGGGTGGGAGGGGGGCTGCAGGGAAGGGAAGGTAGAGGGTCTAGAGGCCAGGGCCGGGTTAAGGGAGTGTTCTCTGAGCCCACGGCACAGAGAGGGGTTTGCTTCTTGTTAATCTTGCACGGAAGCATATTCCTTTTCTCGAAGCTATTTTTGTTTCCTGATTAAAGCCAAATCCACCGAGAAAATTTTTGTTGAGAGAAAGCTTCAGACATTAGAGCTGAGAGAGCGGAGGGCTGGTCTGGACTCAAGCTAATGGAGGTTTTCTGTTTCAGGTTTCCTTACCTTTCCTGAAAAACACATGACTGCTAACGCTTTAGCTTTCAGTGAAAGCAGAGAATAAGGGATTAAAAAAAAAAAAGAAATCAGGAGATTAATCTTCTTTTTCCCTAATTGAGACCTAACCTATTTTCCCTTTCATTTTGCTCCCTCATTTGTCACAGACCTCCTTTATTCTATTTTCAGAGTCTTTTGTTTGTCCGTCGCAAACCCTTCCCCAGGCGAAGGCTCGCCATCCCTCCGTTTGTGCTTTGCGTCCTCTCTCCCTTGCGACCTGCTTTCTGGGGTGCGAGGCGAGGGGTGGGGGCAGGGCGGCCGCGGCCTCCGGATGAGCACGGCCCCGCCCTTCTCCGTCCACCACCAGCACCCCCAGCTCCAGAGGCACGTGATGCCCTCGCCTTTGTTGGAGAACCATTGGCACCCTTGTCACATGGGCCCCTACCTTCTTGGGCTCAGCAGCGTGCTGAGCGGGGACGCTCGGCTCTGGTTAATCACGGCTTATCGGGCTTGAGGATAACTTCGCGGTGGAGGGTGTGTTTGTCTCCTACGGCGAAAGTCACACACTGCTACAAACCCGCCGGCTTCAAACAACGCGCGGTCAAGCGGCCGGGAGAAGAAAGTTGCAAAACACATAGCCGACAAAGGACCGTTACCCCAAATGCCCCAAAGTCTCTTAAAACTCAACAATAAAAAAAAAATAAATAAACAACCTGATTTAAAAAAAAATGGGCCAGGGGTGCCTGGGTGGCTCAGTCAGTTAAGCGTCCAACTTTGGCTCAGGGCACGACCTCACGGTTCGGGGGTTCGAGCCCCGCATGGGGCTCCGTGCGGAACTCAGAACCTGGAGCCTGTTTCGGAGGCTGTGTTTCCCTCTCCCTCCGCCCCTCCCCCACTCGCTCTCTATTTCTCTCTCTGTCTCTCAAAAATAAACAAAACATTTAAAAAAAATTAAAAAAAGGAACCGGCCAAAGGCCTGGACAGACACCTCACCTCTTTGGTGACACCCACAGACGGCGACTCCACAGATGGAAAGGCGCCCTACGTCCTCTGTCACTAATGAGTTGCCAGTTAAAACCATGACGAGACTCTGCTATACGCCTGTTAGAGCGGCGAAGGTCCAGGACACCGATGACACCGAATGTTGACGAGGACGAGGAGCAGCAGGAACGCTCGCTCGTCGCTGGTGGGCGTGCGGGTTGGGGGACGGATCGGCGGTGTCTTGTAAAACGAACCACACTCTTCCCGTGTGACCCAACAGTCGTGTTCCTTTTCCCCCAGGGAGCTGAGAACCGACGTCCACACAGAATCCTGCACACGGGTGCGTGTAGCAGCTGTGTTCATAACTGCCAACATTTGGAAGCAACCAAGATGGCCTTCAGCAGGTGCATCGGTAAATAAACTGTGGTCCATCCAGACGACGGAATATTATTCAGCACGGAAAGGAAATGAGCTCTCAACCCGTGACGAGACATGGAGGAAATACAAATCCATGTCCCTCTAGGCTCATCGACTGCAACAAACACCCCACTCTGGTGGAGGATGTGGATGACGGGGAGGCGGGTGTGGGAGCAGGAGATATAGGGGGACTCTCTGTACTTCCCTCCTAATTTTGCTGTGAACCTAAAACTGTTCTAAACAATAAAGTATATCAAAGCCAAGACACCACACATTTGTTCTGTTATGGTTCTGGAGGTCAGAAGTCCGAAGCCAGTTTCACGGAGCTTAATCCAAGGTGCTGGTGGGGGTCCTGGAGAGAGTCTGCCTCCTTGCCTTGTGGGTTCTCGGGGGCTCCGTTTCCTGTCTCGTGGCTCCTTCCTCCACCTTCAAGGGCGGCCGTGGGGCGTCTGCAAATCTCTCTCTGCTCTGTCTTTGCACCACCTTCTCCTCTCTGGCTAACCCTCCCTCTGCCTCCCCATCATAAGGCCACTTGGGGTTGTGTTTAGGACCCACTCTGATAATCCAGGAGAATATCCCCATCTCAAGATCCTTAACCACACCTGCAAAGACCCTTTTTCGAATCAGACAACATTCACAGGGTCTTGGGATGAGGACTTGCATGCTTTTGGGGGGGGGGGGGTGTTCCTCAGCTGGGGCCCTGGGCTGCACAAAATCCTGACAGTGGGCCAGGTGGTCCAGAGTCCCTCCCTACGGCAAGGGTACCGCGGTCCTCGGCCCCCGCCCCGTGCAGCTACTCCCTAGGGTTGACTTAAGGCCGACAGCCTCCGGGACCCTGCTCTGCCCTTTCTAGTTCTGGTCAGGAAGGACCTGAGGTTGATTCCTCTTCTGGCCACAGGGGACACCATGAAGCTCAGGGTGGGTAGGACTTGCTCGCAAGCGTTCAGCGGGTCAGGGTAGGGCAGACCTGGCCCAGGACTCACACAGCCCACCTGAGGCTCCCCACTCACGCCTCCAAGTCCAAGGCCACATGCAGGCGGGATTTCCCCCAGGGAGGCCGCCACGGACCCCCGACCCGACGCCAGAGGTGCTGGCCTCTTGGGCGGTCCTTTGCCCCTGAAGCTTGTCCTCCTGGGTCCCACCGCCTTCCTCGTGGGCTCACCTCCTCTGGGGGAAGAATTCAGCTCCCCTCCTCTGAAGACACCCTGCTCAAATTGGGCGAGAATTCCTGAGCATTCCGGCTGCCTCAATGATGGGTGCCCAGTGGGCTCCCTTTTAAGGAAACCTGATATGGAAAAAGGCACACGAGTCGGCGAGGGCACCCCTGTTCTCAGCCTGGATTAAAACGTCATTTGGCAGTGCGATCACCTTGCAGTGTTTTCCCACAGCCCCCGTTTCCTGGTGTATGTAAAATATTCGGGTCCACGACCCTTATTAGGTGCCAGGTGCTGTGATGGGTACCCTGGTGCCCTGGGGGTCGACGGGTGCTGCCCTGGGGGTCCCGGAGAGGGAAGCAGAGGAATGATTCCCTGGTAACTAGAAGCAGGCGGGGGGGGGGGGGGGGCGGGGGCTGTGTCCAGGGCAGGGAGGGGCCGGATCGGGGCCACCGAGGGGCCTCGCAGATGGAGGGCTTCCCCGGACGTCCTTGTGGCCATAGTCTCCCCAAGCCGCCTTTACGCAGGAGGGTTTCCCGACAACACCCGTCCTGTGGAGCGAGGCTCCCTGCTTGCTGGGACCATACAGCGTGTTTTTAGGGGTGCTGAGTAGCTGCCGAAACAGAGGCCCTCCGCGCAGGGCTACAGCCGGCCCTGCCCCCCAACAGCTGCGCCGCGTGCCCGCACCTCACCCCTTGCTCTGCCCTCCGTCTGCTCCCAGGAATGGGCCTTTGGGGGTAAACGTTTTTTTTTTTTTTTTTTTTTTTTTTTAATGTTTATTATTTATTTTTGAGAGAGAGTGTGAGAGGGGGAGGGGCAGAGAGAGGGGGAGACACAGAATCAGAAGCAGGCTCCAGGCTCCGAGCTGTCAGCACAGAGCCCGACGCGGGGCTCGAACCCACGAACCGCGAGATCATGACCTGAGCCGAAAGTCAGACGCTCAACCGACTGAGCCCCCCAAGGCGCCCCGGGAGCTAAGGTTTCTTTAGCTGACAAAGCAGAACCTGCCAGTCCCCTTTCTCCAACAGCTGAGGGTGGGCTGTGTGCCAAGTCTTGGGCTTGGGGAATGAGGCTATAGAAGTGGAAAAGATACCCTCCCTCCCGGTGCCCACAGCCAGGTTGAGGCGGGCAGAGCCATAGGCACATGACGCAACAGCTTGGCCCCGGACAAGTTCACGTGCGCTAGAAGGAGGAGAGAGGAGACGCCCGGCTTTCCGAGGAGGCGGTGAACCCGGGGCCGGGGCTGAACGGATCCTCCTGCGGTCCGCAGGCTGGCCTCGTCGGGGGTCCACCTCACCCCCGCCTTCGTGCCCGTCCCAGCCTTGGCTGCGTTTACGATCCGGCTCACGTGTGCCGGCCCTTGTGCAGGGAGCGTCTGCAGGGTCCCCCGTCAATGGTCATTACGAGCCAGGGTCCCGGACACTAACTCTGAAAGGCCACTTGCCAAAAAACGTGCCTGCAGCTGTAAACCAGCACGGAGGGAGGGACAGCCCAAGTGGAGCCGGGTGAGGGTTAGGATTTCACAGATAGTATCATGGTGGGGGCGGGGGAATGCAGTTTGGAATCAAGGAGATGTGGTGGCCAAAGATGAGGTGTGAGGGAAAGCAGACCCCAGAGAGCGTGGGGCAAGATCGGTCCAGGGGCACCCCTGGGGATCTCCAAGACGGGCTCAAGGGGTGTGTGCAGATCAAAACTCTTCCCACAATGACAGTGAGGCATTATTTGCTTGCCTTATTCCCATTGTCGTGAATGAGTTTTCCCGATGTGTGCACCACTGTGATAGGTTAAATGCAGAATCCTCTATGAGCAAGACATTAAAGACATTTTCAAAAATGTAAAAGAAGGACATTTTTCTCACTATGTTTTGTTTTGAAAACTAGGGTCTTTTTTCACTTAAAATGTTATTATGCTAACGTGTAATGGATCTTACTTATTTGAGAGGGAGCGAGAGCACGGAAAGGTGCAGAAGGGCAGAGAGAGAGAGAGAGAGAAGAATCCTTAACAGGGGTCTAGGGGCTCAATCCCACGACCCTGGGATCATGACCTGCACCGAAATCAAGAGTCAGGCGCTCAACCAACTGAGCCACCCAGGGGCCCCTGGACCTATTTTAAAGCGAATTAATAAAAGTATTTCTGACACTGTTGTCCTAATTTCTAATACTGTAACTATCAATAACTATAACTCCCCTGCACAAAGCATCTTTGGGGTCCTCAATCATTTTCAAGAGCACGGAGGTGTCGTGAGACCACTTAGCTTGAGAACGCGGGTCTAGAACCGGCCCCAAAATAAAAGCTGTTGCGACGCCTTCAGAGAAGACTCTGAACTTGGAGCTTGTAGGCTCTGGGTGCATCGCTTCGTCTGTCTGCACGTGATTCTCCTCTGCCTGGGGACGGTCATTCCAGTCCACAATCAGCGTGTGTGTGGGGGGGGGGGGGGAGAACGCAGCTTCAAGCCAAAAGCCGTGTGCAGATAATAACTTTATCACCTTCCACGCTGCTCCCCGTGCTTCCCTATGGACAACTATGGAAACTGTGTAAGCGTGTAGACTGGGAACTGTTTCTCTCTCTCTCTCTCTCTCTCTCTCTCTCTCTCTCACACACACACACACGCACACACGCACACACACTCCTCTGCTGTGGGAGGTTGCTCAGGTGCTGGCCTGTTTCTGGCCCCCCCAAGCCCTCCCAAAGGCCGATGAGCCAGGTGGGGACTTCGGGAGGCCAGGGACAGCAGGAGCAGCAGCCGGCCAGTGGAGTGACCTTGGGCATGTCCTCCTTCCATGGCCTCAGTCAGCCAGCTGTGAAGTGAGAGGGTGGGAGTCTGCTCCGGGATCCGGATCCTCTCTGGGGTTGGGGCGGCCTCGCCAGGCTTCTACGGGCTTCTCCGGGAGGGAGGTGTCCGGGGACCAAGCCCATAAGGGCCGCCCAGCTCCACCTGGCAGACGGGCCAAGGGTGTTAGCCGGGCCCTGTAAGCCGTGCCAGCTGGCCTGCCTGGTGCCAGTCTCCATCCTCGGGCCGGCCCTGCCCGAGACACCTAACCTAGACCTTGCAGACCCGGCATCTCGGGCTGAGTGGGAAGCATTGTGTGTGCGTGCGCGTGCAAATGCCCCGCCTCTGTTTACACCAGAAGGATTTTTCTAACTGGTGCCTCCTTGACCTCAGGAAAAGGCAGAGCCAGAGGCCTCCAACACATCAGCTCCTGCTTCAGGGGGAGACCCTCCGAGGGTGGGGAGGTTCTTTCTCAGAAGCCTGATCACCAGGCAGGTGGGCTATAGGGGTTGTGCCCATGCTCCCCTACAGTAAAGAGGCTTTGAACCCAAAGAATACGGGAACACCAATTCGAGGGGACACATGCGCCCCTGTGTTTACGGCAGCATTATCTATAACGGCCAAGATACGGAAGCAGCCCCAGCGTCCATCGATCGATGAGTGGATAAAGAGGATGTGGTCTATATATACAATGGAGTATTACTTGGACGGAGCTAGATGGTATTTTGCTAAGCAACATAAGTCCGCGGAAGACAAATACCATATAATTTCACCCATATGTGGAGTTTAAGAAACAAAACAAGCAAAGGGAGAAAGTGAGAGAGAGAATCAAAGCAAGAAACAGATTTTGAATTGTGGAGAACCCACTGACAGTTACCAGAGGGGAGGCGGGTGGGGAGCTGGGTGAATTGGGTGGTAGGGATTCAGGAGTGCGCTTGTCATGATGAACACTGGGTGACGTATGAAAGTGTTGAATTACTATATTGTACACCTGAAACCGATATGACACTCTATGTTAACTACCTGGAATTCAAGGAAAAACGTAAACGTCCGCCTGGGTGGCTCAGTCAATTAAGCGTCCGACTCTTGATTTTAGCTCAGGTCACGATCTCACAGTTTGGGAGATTGAACCCCACATAGGGCTTTGCGCTGACAGTGTGGAGCCTGCTTGGGATTCTCTCTCCCCCTCATTCTCTGCCCCTCTCCCACTCCCTCCCCCTCAAAATAAATAAACTTTAAAATAAATAAAAAATTACCCACAGGCAAGGGAAACAAAAGCGAAACTGAACTATTGGGACCTCATCAAAATAAAAAGCTACACGGCGAAGGAAACAATCAGCAAAACTAAAAGACAACCAATGAAATGGGAGATCTTTGCAGACGACATATCAGATAAAGGGTTAGTATCCAAAATCTATAAAGAACTTATCAAACGCGACATGCAAAAAACAAATAACCCAGTGAAGAAATGGGCAAAAGACATGAATAGACACTTTTCTAAAGAAGACATCCAGATGGCCAACCAACACACGAAAAAATGCTCCACATCACTCACCATCAGGGAAATGCAAATCCAAACCACAAAGAGATACCACCTCACACCTGTCAGAATGGCTCACATGAACAGCTCGGGCAGCTGTTGGCGAGGATGCGGAGAGAGAGGATCTCTTTTGCATTGTTGGTGGGAGTGCAGACTGGTGCAGCCACTCTGGAAAACACGATGGAGGTTCCTCAAAAAACTAAAAATAGAACTCGCCTACGACCCAGCAATTGCACCACTAGGCATTTATCCAAGGGATACGGGTGCGCTGTTTCGAAGGGACAGGTGCACCCCCATGTTTATAGCAGCACGATCGACAATAGCCAAAGGATGGAAAGAGCCCAAATGTCCATCAATGGATGAACGGATAAAGAAGATGTGGTCTCTATATACAATGGAGTATGACTCGGCAATCAAAAAGAACGAAGTCTTGCCATTTGCAACTACGTGGATGGAACTAGAGGGTATCATGCTAAGCGAAATTAGTCAGAGAAAGACAAATATCATATGACAAGGCACAGAACAAACACCAGGGAAGGGAAGCAAAAAGAATGGAGAACAGAGGATTACTGGAGGGGTTGTAGGAGGGGGAATGGGCTAAATCGGTAAGGGGCATTAAGGAATCTACTCCTGAAATCATTGTTCCACTATATGCTAACTAGCTTGGATGTAAATTAAAAAATAAAAAATAAATAAAATAAAAATTAAATTAAAAAAAAATTGGGGTACCTGAGTGGCTCAGTCGGTTAAGTGCCGGATTTCAGGTCAGGTCATGATCTCATGGTTCGTGGGTTCGAGCCCCGCATCAGGCTCTGTGCTGACAGCTCAGAGCCCAGAGGCTGCTTCCGATTCTGTGTCTCCCTCGCTCTCTGCCCTTCCCCCACTCGCACTCTGTCTCTCTCTCAAAAATAAACATCAAAAAAATTTTTTTAAATAAACAAAAAATTAAAACTTAAAAAAAGATGTTTTGACCGCATCCTACTGTGGACACCTTTATTCATTTACATATTACACACAAGTGTGTGCAAGCGTTCCTATACTAACATATTTGCATAAATTATGAAACATTCCCTAAAGAGAAGTTTTAAAGGGTGAATCGTATCATACAGAGAAGCCGTGTTTTCTCACACGGGTTGCTCCCTACCCCCACCCAGGCAGATCCATCGGACCTGAGCCAATTCTTTAAATTTTTTTTTTTTAATTTGATTTTTGAGAGAGAGAGAGAGAAACAGCACAAGTGGGGGGGGGGGAGGGGGGCAGAGAGAGGGAGACGCAGAATCCGAAGCAGGCTCCGGGCTCCGAGCTGTCGGCACAGAGCCCGACGCGGGGCTCGAACCCACAAGCTGTGAAATCATGACCTGAGACGAAGTCGGACCCTCAACCGACTGAGCCACCCAGGCGCCCCAGGACCTGAGCCAATTCTGCCTGTGGACTCGGGCTTTGCTTCCTGGCTGGCAGTGTCATCCTCTCCTGGCCCATATCCTGGCTGTGCCCTGTCGTCCCCCCCCCGTCAGCATTTTGCCAGGAGCTCCGGGCCCCTGCAGGAGCCCCCAGCCTGGAACGTTTCAACCCGCTGCCTGAAGCCCGCAGTCCTGCGTGACGTCAGGGTCTGTCCCCGCCCCACTTAGAAGCCCTGCAAGAACCCGAATGACTGGAGGCCGAGCGGATCTGCCGGACCCTGAACCCATTCTCGGTGTGCGTGTGCACGTGTGTGTGTGTGTGTGTGTGTGTGTGTGTGCGCGCGCGCGCGCGCGGCTACCCTCCCTCTGCTTCCTGTGGGTGCTTCCGCTCTGAAGTTCAGCTCCTGAGAAGGGTCACTTAGAACCCACCTCTTCCGTCCCAGACACTGGAGTCGAACACCCGCAGCAGAACCGGTGTGCGGAGACAAACTGAAGTTGCTTTGGAAGGGTGACATCCAGGGCCGGACTGCATAGACGCGGCCAGCCTGACGGCCTTCGGGACACCTGGTACGCGCGCGCGCACACACACACACACACACACGCCCCTCCCCGGGCTGCTCACACAGGCAGGGGTGGGGCTCCCAGGGCCCTACTTTTCTCTTTTTCCTTCAGACTGTCTGGCCGATTCATACTTTCCTAAAGTCCTAGTGACCTCACCACCTCTTTATCGCTCCTGTGGTCGTGGCTGGGTTAAGATGTTTTTCCAACTTCCTTTTACTCTTTCCAGCTGATTTAACTTTCCACGCTCAAGGCCAAATGACACCCCAGTTACTCCCAGTTAGCAGCAACACTGGTTCGCGCCTTGAGTGCAAGGTGCTGGGTTCCGAGGGGGGGGGGGGGGGCCCCGGGGGCCCCCTTTCCAAGGGGGGGGGGGGGGGCCCTGGGAGGGGAGGGGGGCTGGGCAGGGGGGCGGGGGCGGGCTTCTCCTGCATGAGCCCACATTCCTCGCTGAAGGGCTGGGATCCCGCTTCCCTCCTAGTCTCGCGGAGCTCCTCTCCCCACCCCCACCCTCTCTTGGCCAAGAAAACTCCTCATCATCCCTCAGGACCTGGCTGGGTGGCAGCGCTTGCTCTAGAAGCCCACTGATCTCCCCGTTTGCATTGGACGCCCTTCCCTCCCAGCGGGGCCGAATTCTGTCCCCTCCAAATTCATACGGTGATGCTCCAACCCTCCCCCCGGCCCAGTACCTCAGAATATGGCTGCATTGGAGATGGGGCCTTTAAAGAGGTAATTAGGGTAAAATGAGGTCATATGAGTGGGCCCCAGTCCAACCTGACTGGTGTCCTTGTAAGAGGAGATTAGGACACAGAGGAAAGACCACGTGCGGACACAGGGGAGAAGAGGGCCGTCTACAAGCCAAGGACAGAGGCCTCCAGAGAAACCAGGCCCGTTGACGCCTTGACCTTGGACTTCCTGCCTGCAGAACTGGGAGAAAATAAATGTCTGTCCTTTAAGGCCCCCCCCCCCCCCCCCGCACACACACTGTGGCATTTTGTTACGGAGTGTAACACACCCCCTTACTTCTCTCACGTCTAGGCCTGCCTCCTCTGCCCCAGCATCAGGGCAGTCCCCTGACATTTCCCTCACCGGATGGCCATTTCCCCGGAGAACTCCGTTCCTTCCATGCCTGGATTTTCAGGGGTTCGAGAAACACTTCTTGGACTCAACTCGCCTCTCTTTTTTTTTTGCTGCAAACGCACAAACTTTGTACAGCTCCTAGGTTCACCCAAGAAGTGAAGAGTGGAGCCGGGTAAGGAGACTTTTCAACCCTCTCAAGGGTTCCAGGGGCACTGAATGGTACATTAGGCTCTTTTTTTTTTTTTTTTTTTGAATTTTTTAACATTTATTTATTTTTGAGAGACAGAGATAGAACACGAGCGGGGGAGGAGCAGAGAGAGAGAGACACACACACAGAATCCGAGGCAGGCTCCAGGCTCCGAGCTATCAGCACACAGCCCGACGCGGGGCTCGAACCCGCGAACCGTGAGATCGTGACCTGAGCTGAAGTCAGATGCTTAACCGCCTGGGCCACCTAGGTGCCCCGAGGCTCTTCTGATGGATTTCTGACGACACCCACAGAGTGCCTCCTGCGCTCCCCTGTAGGCCTGCGTCCTTGGGCTGCTACAACTGGTTGTACATGATCACCTGCTACTTGATTATGTTCCAAATGCATTTATGTTAGTTACGCTTGTTATTATAATGACATTGTGTAATTCAATACACATAAAATGATAAAGGAGGAATTCAAAGAGAGGGTTTTTCTATGAACACTAAATTAAATGCTTTGAAAAAGATTCAATAAAGGTGAGTTGCTTTGAAAATATTGCTGTTGGAGGGGCGCGTGCGTGGGTGGCTCAGTCAGCTGAGCGTCCAACTCCTAATTTTGGCTCAGGTCACGATCTCACAGTTCGTGGGTTCGAGCCTCGCGTCAGGCTCTGCGCTGACCGTGTGGAGCCGGCTGGGGATTCTCCCTCTCCTCTCTCTGTCCTTCCCCTGCTCACGTGCTGTCTCTCAAAATAAATAAATGCATAAAGAAAACTTAAAAAAAAATGTTGCTGTTGGGGCGCCTGGGTGGCTCAGTTGGTTCAGCATCTGACTTCGGGTCAGGTCGTGATCTCACGGTTCGTGAGTTCGAGCCCCACATCAGGCTTGCTGCTGACACCACAGAGCCTGCTTTGGATCCTCTGCCTCTGAGAGGTCCTCTCTCTCTGCCCCTCTGCTGCTTGTGCTCTGGCTCTCAAAACTAAATAAACATTTAAAAATAATAATAAGAGGGGCGCCTGGGTGGCTCAGCCAGTGAAGCCTCTGACTTGGGCTCAGGTCGGGATCTCACAGTCCGTGGGTTCGAGCCCCGCATCAGACCCTGTGCCGACAGCTCAGAGCCCGGAGCCTGCTTCCGATTCTGTGTCTCCCTCTCTCTCTGCCCCTCCCTTGCTTGCACTCTGTTTCTCTCTCTTTCAAAAATAAAGTAAACGTTGAAAAATTAAAAAAAATAATAATAATACTAGGGGCACCTGGGTGGGCTCAGTCAGTTAAGCATCCAGCTCTTGGTTTTGGCTCAGGTCATGATTTCTCGAGAGCCACGTCGGGTTCTGCCCTGGCAGTGTTAATCCTGCTTGGGGTTCTCTCTCTTTCCCTCTCTCTCTGCCCCTCCCCAACTTGTGCTGTCTCTGTCTCTCTCAAAATAAATAAATAAATATGAAAAAAATTTTTGTTTTCATTAAAAAAAAAAAAAATAATAATAATAAAATGAAAAGATTGCTGTGGAGGGGCACCCGGGTGGCTCAGTCAGTTAAACGTCTGACTCTTGACTTCGGCTCAGGTCACGATCTCACGGTTCGTGGGATCGAGCCCCGAGTCAGGCTCTGCGTTGACAGTGTGGAGCCTGCTTGGGATCCTCTCTCTCTTTTCTCTCTGCCCCTCTCCCACTCGTGCTTACATGCTCTTTCTCTCTCTGTGTCTATCTCAAAATAAATAAATAAATAAACTTTAAATATATATATATGTGTATATATATACACATATATATACACATATATACACATATATGTATATATATGTATACATATATATGTGTATATATATACACACACACACACACACACACACACACACATATATATATATATATATATATATATATATATACACACACATTGCTGTTGAATGAAGGTTGATGGGACAGCCATTCTCCACACTGGCCCCCAAGCTGGTCGCCTCTTGGCATTCACACCTCCGCGTAGACTCCCCAGAGAAGACAGTGTCAGTGGCACCTCGTGTCTTCTGAGGTGGGGTAAGAGGCTAGGAAGCAGGAGTCAGGAGTACGGTGTGGGGGTCGCTGACAGAAGAGGGTCCCCTCACCGTCCAGCGGTGGGACCCTGCTGGGAGAAGCCTTTGCCCCTAAGTCAAGGTTGACTGGTGAAGGTCCTCTTTGGGGATTTAAGTTAAAAAAAAACAAAAATTGAGATACGTTTGAGTTTTTAAAAATACTTTTCCACCGTAACCAACTTTTTGCTGAACTAAGCCAACACCAGTCCCCAAAGCTTAGGAGAGGGCGTTTCTGTGGGATTCCGTAGATGCAAGTGGCTGTCTGTCCCTTTGTGCAGGGACCTGCAAGGTTGTATGTCAATCATACTTAATAAAACATTTGAATGGGACTTCAAGGATCCAATCGGACGCTTTGCCCAGAAAGGGCTTGTAATAAATCCTTTGACCTCATCTACGTCCCCGTCCCAAACAGCGAAGCAGGCTTGGCCCGGAAAGATTCCTGCAGAAAGCTGTTCTCTGCGGGTGCCACCGTCCCACCTGCCCTGCACAGCTGCTTGTGCGGAGAGTTTCTTCCTCTGTGTTTTCACGAACTGAAAGAGGGTTGAGAAAGGGCCCGGCGGGTCCGGCGGCCACTGGCTCTCTGCTTTCTGCTTCCCACTGGCATCTGCCCCACGCTGCTCCTCCCCAGGCCCAACCGCCTCCTCCTGGCTGCCATCCAGGTGTCTCCCTCCCAAAGACCCGGCTGCTGTGTGTCCAGCCTTGGGCGGGGCGTCTTGCGCATGGCCACGGCTCAGGCAGCGACCTCTCCCTTCCCCGAATCTCACCCGTCCGGTGCTTTCTCCCAGCAAATGGTGCTGCCCTCCACCCAGCTTCTGCCTCTTCTCCCCGCTGCTCACCTCCGATCGATCACCTCCCTTTCTGTTCTCGAGGCCCAAGGACCCACCAAGAGTGGTGGCCTTGGGGCCAGAAGAGCTGGATCCCGATCCCTGATCTGCAGCGGAAGAGGGCCCTCCCCAGAAGCCAAATCTGCCGATACCGTGACCTTGGACTTCCCAGCCTCCAGGACTGTGAGAGATAAGGCACCTAAGCCACCCACGCTGTGATGCACTGTTGGAGTAGCCCAAGCTGACTACGTCAGAGACAAGCACAGGGTCTCCGGCTCATAAGAGGTTGTTCCACTAGAAAAACAGGTTAGGGGCGCCTGGGTGGCTCAGTCGGTTGAGCGTCCGACTTCGGCTCTGGTCATGATCTCGCAGTTCGCCGGTTCGAGCCCCGAGTCAGGCTCCGTGCTGACAGCTCGGAGCCTGGAGCCTGCTTCGGATTCTGTGTCTCCCTCTCTCTGACCCTCCCCAGCTCGCGCTCTGTCTCTCTCTCTCTGTCAAAAATAAGTAAACATTAAAAAAAAAAAAGAAAGAAAGGAAAATGAGGCGAAGATCAAAGAGCTGCTACTTTCTTTGGAAAGCGAAAGTCCACGGCCGTGAGGGTGAGGGGGAACCAGGAGCAGGCAAGGAAGTGGGGGGGGGGGGACACCATGCCGTTGTGTGTGACCATGACTGTGCCAGCTGCTGCTTCCCCAGTGGGCACCTGGGAGACACAGCAGCCGCTCGGCAGGCACCCTGCCTGCCGGAGAGAGAGGAGAGAGGCACATCCACGCGGGCCGGTGTCTCCCAGTTTCCGCTGGTCTAGGTCACCCTACAGGGAGCTCCCCAGGCCCAGGGCATGTCACCCTGAAAAGCAGACGCTGAGTCCTGCAGGCTGGTCCTTCAGCTGAGTCCCGAGGCGAGGGTGCCTCTGGCGTGGGTAGGCACCAGGAAAGGGAGAGAAGCCGCAAGAAGCCGGGGGGCTTTGGAGGGCACAGCTGCCCTGAGCTGAACGCTAGTCTCCTCTCCTCAAGTCCTAGGCGGGCCCCCACCTCCAGCGTGGCTTTCTCCCAGGAGACGAGGCTTTGATGGAGGTCATCTGGGTTAAGTGGGGTCATGAGGGTGGGGCCCTGATAGGCTAGGACTGGTGTCCTCATAAGAAGGGACACCAGAGAGCCCTCTCTCTCCCTCTCTCTCTTCTCTCTCCCTTCCCTTCCAGGTCACAGCAGAAAGGGTGTCTTCTACTAGCCGGGGAGAGCTTCCTCACCCAAACCAAATCTGCCCACTTGATCTTGGACTTGCGGCCCCCAAACTGTGAGGAATAAGTATCTGCTGTTTAAGTCACCCACGCTGCGGTATTTGTTATGGCAACCTGTGATATTATGATTTTTAATAAGAATTATACATTTGGCCTCCACTCCTCCTACCCCACCGCACCCTACTTCCTGGCGCAGAGCTCTTAAACCCTTGGAATTTCCTAAAGCGATAAGGGAGATAAAGCCTCTTGCGACCACACCTGAGTTTATGTTATCGAGGTGACTTTGGGAAAGCCCCTGAGGATGGGGGCTGGTTGCCAGGGAAACCAACCAAGTGATTAGAGGCTTAGCATTTTCGGTCCCCTCCCCACTCCCCCACCCCCGACCTCTGGGAGGGGACAGGGGCTGGAGACGGAGTTCAGTCATCAATGGCCAATAATCTAATCGGTCGTGCCTCTCCCGTGAAGCCTCCATAAAAACCCAAAAAGAAAGGCTTCAGAAAGTTCCAGGTTGGGGAGAGTGTGGAGGTGCCAGGAGGGTGGTGCGCACCTTGGAGCCGGCATGGGACCTCCACACCCCTGCCCACTCACCCGGCCCTTTGCATCCCTTCCACCTGGCCGTTTCTGAGTTGTATCCCTTTATAACGAACTGATAATCTAGTAAGTCGACTGTTTCCCTGAGTTCCAGGGGCTGCTCTAGCAAAGTAATCAACCGTAAGACAGGGTCATGGGACCTGCAGTCTTTAGCCAGTCGGTCAGAAGCACAGGTGACAGCCTGGACTTGTGACTCGAGTCTGAAAGGGGTGGGGGCAGACTGGTGGGCCTGAGTCCTCAGCCGGTGGGACCTGCCTCTATCTCCAGGTCAGTAGCGTTAGAATTGAACTGCAGGGTACTCGGTGATCCGGTGCTGTAGAATTGCTTGATGCAGGGAAAACCCATCCATCTGGGATACAGAGTATTCTGTGGGTGGACGGAACCAAGGAGTTTTTCTGAGACACGGCCAGGTTTGCGCTCGGTACCGTGAGCAAGGGGTCAAATTCACCTCTGCTTCCTGAACAGCCCCTGCCTGGGAGCTGCTCTTGCAAAGAGGCTCCTGCGTCTTGCGGGGGTGAGTGGGGATGAGGAGCTTCTTGGGGGGGGGGGGCTGCAAGTGGGCCTTGAGATCGGCCCAAAAGCGTCCCAAGGAGGGAGTGAACGAGTTGTGTCTCTGGCCGGTCCCGCAGAGACGGAACGGTGGAGAGGAGCCCATCTGTGTGCAGCGAAGATTCCATGGCCTTCTCCCTGTGCGTTCCATAAGGGCCGGTGTGTAGGGAGAGGCTTGTTCTTCATGGCCAGCTGCTGGACCCCCAATCTCAAGGCCCCCTTGGGGCCCCCCCCCCCCCAGGAAGCTCCTCATCCCCACTCACCCCCGCAAGACGCAGGAGCCTCTTTGCAAGAGCAGCTCCCAGCCTGTGCACCTGCGGGCAGGGCACCTGTCACCTGTCTTTCACCCTTGTCTTCCTCATCTTTCCACCATAAAGCTCTACACTCTTCTTTTACTCTCACCTCAGATCCTGGGAGCCTAGGTCTCCTCTCTGCAAACGTCAGGATACCTTAACTTCCAGACACTTCCTGGATATGGGGGGAAACCTTTCCACTTTCTCCCGGGAGGCGCATTCGACCCTGAAATGTGTTGGATCCTTTTGATGCAACAAAGAAAACGAAGGGGGGGTGGGGCTGGGGAAAATTCATAGTTTCCATGTCAGACTAGGTTGTACATTTATTTCCTGTCTCACGTCATTCAGACGTTTGTTGTCGGGCTCTAACAATAAGCTGGGGGCTACGGAGGGGAATGAGACGGGTTCCTGCCCTCAGCTCTACTTGGGCAGAGGCCGGCATCACAGAGCAGAGGTAGCACTGGTGGAAAGCTCTGGGCCCCAGTGAATCCGGGGCGATGGCCGGCTGGCCCGGCAGGGAGCGGGGGAGGCCTTCCGTGGCCCAGCTTCATGACCCTGGCCTTGAGGCACAAAGCAGGTGGTGCTTCAGCATTCAGTGGAGAAGGGAGAGCTTGGAGATAGAAGATGCCACCTGTCCCTCCCCTTTGGGAAGTCCCGGGACTCCCACACCTCTGCGGCTCTGAGACACCTGGTGGGAGAGGGGGCCCCGTGGAGTCCCCTGCCACCATCCAGGCCCTGCTGCCACTAGGGCGCGGGGAGCTGAGGCCTGCGATGGGTGTGCTTTGTCAGAGCCTGGCCCGGACACTGGGTTGAGTACAAAGCCACATTGTGTCCTCTGACAGGTGCTCACGGGCTCCGTGCCACCAGCCGGAAGCAAGGACGGAGCTGAGGCGGGGCTCGCACGAGTGCATGGATGCTTCCACACGCTCCATCAGGGGCTCGGCAGCCTTGCCTCCCCCTGAGGTCTGAGCACACCACCCCCGACAGACACACGCACACGCACGTCTGGCAGACAACCCCCGCAGTAGCCTCAGGCCCCGGATTCTCCAGGACGGGCACCTTTTCCCACCGGTGGGCTGGGTGTCCCGATTCGGGGTTTGGAACATACAACCACAGACCCCGTGCCGGCTTGTGCCCCAAGACCTCGGCGGGGAAGCCGATCACCTACGACCTCCATGAATGACGTGTCCCATCCCACGAACCTTCGAGAGCTTCCATCCCAAGGGAGCGCTTCCTGACGGTGGACACCTTCGTCCCCCACCACCCCCAGGGGAGGAAAGCTGCCTTCGGAAGCTGGAGATGGTCAGGAGTGAGTGCTCGGCCTCAGGGCTCGGGGCAAAAGCAGGAATTTGTATTTGTACTTGAACTTCAGTCAGTGACCGGCAGTCCTGGGCGTTTCCTTTGCCACCACCTTGCCTTCCCTCTTGGGAGGAGAAAAACTCGGGAGGGCCTCTCCAGGGCCCTCCGCGGGGACACGGCAGGGCCTCGAAGGGCAGGGGCGGAACAGACACGCAGAGAGGCGCCGTGGGTGTCCCAGGGCTATAATGAGGGGGTACAGAGGGCCACATCCCCTCCCGTGGGGCACGGGCGCTGGGGAGGAGGCGTCTCAGGGGCCACAGCGGGAAGGGCTGCCTGGAGGCCCAGAGTGGGAGCCACCCTGCAGAGGTAAGAGACCGCATGGTGCCTCCAGATAAGGGGCGGGACGTTCAGGGCAGAGGTCATGGTTATTTAATTTTTGAGCCAGCTTTAGAAGGAACGCGAGGCCCAATCCCTACTTCTCAGAAATAAGCAAGCCCAGACTCAGGGAGGTTGTGCAACCTGCCCAAGGCCACCCAGCTGCAAGTGGTCTATTGAAAGCTCAAGCGTGAAGCCTGCCGCCCGGTCCGGGGCTGGCATCTCAGAAACACAGGCCCCAGGCCCTAGAAAGCACACAAAGCGCCCCGCTGGCCGGCTGGCGGGCTGGCCGGCTGGAGGAAGTGGCAAGGCTCGCAGCAGGAAGCCCGTCCCGGTGCTGAGTCACCCCGGCCCCCTGGCTGGGATGGGGCGGCAGGAAGGTGGCCGTCCAGCAGCCCCGTGGGTCTGTCCGGCTGTGTAAAATCAACCCACTCACCCTGCCTCAACTGCCTTACTGGGTGAGGGCTGCTGTGTGGCCATGAGGGAGCCCCCCCTCAGTGTGCTCTCGGGACCAGGGTGGGGGTGCAGGCGGGTAACCAGTTATCGCAATGCTGTGAGAGAGGAACACAGAAACCGGGGGCACAGGCCGGAGGGTCTGGAGGGGCGCTGGTGCTGGCTGCCGGAGAGGTGCTTAGGGAGGTGACATCGAGCTTTGAGACGGGTTCGGAAGGGGGACGGGTGCCTGCTAAGTGCGGAACGCGAGGTGCGCTCTCCCAGCAGGGAGCGGTGGGTAAGGCCGGCTTGTGCCGAAGCGGAAGGAATTCCAGGGTCGGCCTCTGCAGACGGGCCTGCAGGGGAGCGAGGGAGAGAGGAGGCCCGTCTTCTGGCTGCCAGGACCTTCCGGCTTGTGGTGGACCCTGAATTCTCCGCGGACTCCACCCTGATCAGGTCCTGGGTGGGTTCTGGGGCCAGGAAGGCCGGTGGGGCTCAGGGAGGGAGCCAGAGCTGGAAAGGTCTGCAGCGTCTCCATATCTTTACTGAGATCAGGAGACAGAAGGTCTTGGGTGCAAATCCCACGGGAAGGTTCCTATACCCTGATGGGTAGTCTGATGGGGCGTTACCTGACTCCCCGTGGGCAGGCCCGGCCTCCACTTGTTTCTGCTTTCAGCTGGGGCGGCCAGGCCCTTGGCTTGAAGGTCCATGGGCCCAGTGCTCTGTTCACTCTGAGCTGGTGCAGTCTCTGACAAACCAGGACAGTCGGGGCCTCCGTGGAAGGCACTAGAAGGAGGCACAGCCCCTGAATCCCAACCAGCAAATCACCCCTCACCCAGAGCAGAGCCCGGCAACCTTCCAGCTGACCCAGCACGCTTGCAGGCTGCAGCTCCGAAAAGAGAAACAAAGCGAGGTACTTTCCGGCCTGCACAGCTTTCGAGTTCCTTTTGGTCCTTCCCCACAACCGACTGGGATATTCCAGACCCAGGCTCCCGGGGCCGCCTCCTGCGAGCCTGGAGACCGTGTTGCCCGAGATGTCCACGATAATATCTCAGGCCCGGGGGTCCTGCTGACGGCCGGCCTGAATCCAGGGACAGTGGGCCTAGAAAGGACCATCTTCGCCCCGAGCCAACACGCAATGCTGCTCAGCCAGCCCAGGTTAGGTCAAGCCTCTCCGGCTTCAAGCAGGTTTCCCCGGGAGAGAAAATGAACTTAGGTTACTTCTCTGTTTTACTTTCCAGGAGGTGGGGAGGGCAGGCAGGTGACTGGGTTCGTTGGCTCTGTTCCTTTCTTTTCTTTTAAAATTTTTGAATGTTTATTTATTTTTGAGAGAGAGAGAGAGCAGGGGCAGAGGGAGAGGGGGACAGAGGATCTGAAGCGGGCTCTGTGCTGACAGGCGAGCGCCCGATGCGGGGCTGAAACTCATGAACTGTGACACGCGGCCTGGGCCAAAGTTGGACGCTTAACAGGCTGAGCCACCCAGGCGCCTTGGGCTCTGTTCTTTTAGCGCAGAAGGAAGAGCGAGCTACCAATACTTCATTAATTCAGTTCCTAGTTCATTAATTCCGCCAGTGAGTGTTTGGGACAGCCCGTCTCTGGCACAGCTTGTCTTGACTCTGGGTATAGAAATGAAAATAGGGGCGCCTGGGTGGCTCAGTCAGTTAAGCATCTGACTTTGGCCTAGGTCATGATCTCATGGTGCATGAGTTCGAGCCCTGCATCAGGCTCTCTGCTGTCAGCGTGGAGCCTGCCTCAGATCCTGTTTCCCTCTTGCTCTCTCTCTCTCTCTCTCTCTCTGCCCCTCCCCCCCCTCAAAAATAAATAAACATTAAAAAAATTTAGAAATGAATACATAAGACAAGTCCCGCCCCCAGGGAGCTCCCAGCTTGGTGGTGGAGACAGGCAAATACTGAGCTTATAACAAAGCTGTGGGACAGACTCCCACAGAAGCAGGACAAGTGCAGAGGGAAGGCTTCCACAGAACAGGAACTAGGGCGAGGAGAGGGGGGCACTGACCTCACATACAAAATGTAAACAGGCACCGAAAACTCAGGCATCGACAATGTCATTTTAAATTTTTTTTTTTTCAACGTTTATTTATTTTTGGGACAGAGAGAGACAGAGCATGAACAGGGGAGGGGCAGAGAGAGAGGAAGACACAGAATCGGAAACAGGCTCCAGGCTCTGAGCCATCAGCCCAGAGCCTGACGCGGGCTCGAACCCACGGACTGTGAGATCGTGACCTGGCTGAAGTCGGACCGACTGCGCCACCCAGGCGCCCCCAATGTCATTTTAATGTAACGTTTTTCAAACTCAAAATGAATGTAAAAAATCCATGATGAACAAAGTATCAAAAATTTAAACAGAGACAGGCTATTGTTTCTTGTAGGAATTATTTTTAAAAATATTTATTTATTTGGAGAGGGAGAGCACAGGTGGGGAAGGGGCAGAGAGAGAGAGAGAGAGAGAGAGAGAGAGAGAATCCCAAGCAGGCTCCAGGCTCTGAGCTGTCAGCACAGAGCCCAACGCGGGGCTTGAACTCACGAACCGTGAGATCAGGACCAGGGTTAAAATCAAGAGTCGGGAGCTTAACTGACTGAGCCACTCAGACGCCCCTGAAACTGCATTGTTGAGTGATGGGAACAAGTATGTCTAACTATGAACAGATTAGGCGACCCAGGGCTTTCGGGTGTAGGGCTCTTCTTCACCTATGGTTTCAGAAATGGGAGGATTTGGGTGGCTCAGTCAGTTAAGCGTCCGATTTCGGCTCAGGTCATGATCTCGCAGTTTGTGGGTTCGAGCCCCGTGTTGGGGTCTGGGCTGACAGCTTGGAGCCTGGAGCCCACTTCCCATTCTGTGTCTCCCTCTCTCTCTGGCCCTTCCCCTCTCGAGCGCTGTCTCTCTCTCAAAAATAAATAAACATTAAAAAAAATATTTAAAAAAAATGGGAGGAATTTTGATAAGTGTCTGGAGGGGCCCACACTTTCCCTTTGGCCCAGGGCTGCGGTGTGACTCAGGATGTCTGAGTAGCTTCTAAAGGCTAAACGTGTTTCGAGGTGGAGGACAGGCAGACAGGGCCTCAGCAGAGGGCTCAGCCTGTGCAAAGGCCCGGAGGCAGGAATGCTATTCACTTGACCTGACAAAAGGATACAGGAAACTAAAATCTTTTTTTCTTTTCTTTTTTTTTCTTTTCTTTTCTTTTCTTTTCTTTTCTTTTCTTTTCTTTTCTTTTCTCTTCTCTTCTCTTTCTCTTCTCTTTCTTTTCTTTTCTTTCTTTCTTTCTTTCTTTCTTTCTTTTTTTTTTGGTAACAACTTTACTGAGATATAATTCACATAGTATGCAATTCGCCCATGTTAGTGCACAATTCAATGGTTTCTGTCTGTTCACAGAGCTGTGCAACCATCACCATGATCAATTTTAGAACGTGTTCGTCACACCAAAAAGAAACCTGTCCCCTTTAGCAGAGACACCCACCCCCCCTGCTCCCCCCTCCCCCCATTTCACTCCGATCACTGCCTCTGGCCCTAGGACACCATGAGTTGACTAAGAAAAGAACATAATTTTTACTTTGGATGTTTGACTCTTGCAGATCCTAAACCTGTCTCGGCAGTGCAGACACAGATCTGCGCTGACATTCTGACCTTGCGCCTTCACTGGGAAAGCCCTGAGACCTTCGCGTGGTCGGTTTTCTAGCTTGACGCTTCCTTTTTTAAGCAAACAAAATATTTTTTTTGTTTATTTCAACCACTTTTTCATGGACATCTTTCTAAGATATTGTGAACATTGGCCCAACAGTGATTCTCCTCCTGTTCCTTAACAGTAGGATCCTAAATTTATTTGGAACTGCAAAGACCCCATTTAAAGACTACACATCTTCCAGCTTCCTTATGGAAAGGTGTAGCCGTATGACTAAGTTCTGGCCAATGAGATGTGCCCAGAGGTGTTGTGTGGCACTTACCTCCTCTTTAGAAAGGAAGGGATGGCCCTTTTCCTTCTTCTTCTTCCTTCTGCCTGGACAAAGGATATAAATGCTGGAGCTTTTGCAGCCGTTCTGAGCCATGAGGTGACTTGGAGACCAAAGATCATGGAAGGAGGAGAAACACAAAACAGACTGGGTTCCTGTCATCTGGGACTATTTTAATCCCGGACTTCCTGTCTCTGGACTACTTAAAAACAAATTTTTTAAATCAACTTTATTGAGCTACAATTTACTTAAAACGCACCCATTTTAAGTGCACAGTTCATTGAGGTTTGACAAACATATATGCCCGTCACATATTCCGACCAAATGCAGAATATTTTTATCACGCCCCAAAGTTTTTATCCCTTTACAGTCAATCTCGGATCCCCCCACCCTCCATACACCTGCCTCACCTGCTTTTTGTCCTGTAAGAATAGTTTTACCCTGGGCTACTTTTCAATGAGCAAGAACTGAATGTTCTGTCTTGCTGCAGCCAATATTTGGGGGGGCCTTTATTATTCGCAGCTGATTCTAATGCAGAAGTGAATAGAGATATATTACACGCAGCCTCAAAGAGAGGCCCCTAAATACATTGTAACATTGTCTTGACCACCGTTAGATATCCACGTCTTAGATTGTTCCCTAGGAAACAGATCTGGAGATGAGATTTTTCGAGCCAGAGGTTTATTAGGGAGGGCCCTTGGGGACACAGCTCTGTGGTAAATAAGGGGCACAGGGGGCAGACAGCTGGACCAGAGCCTCCCACAAGGAGCTCTGAGGCTGCGTAGACCTTCAGAGATGTCCTGGGCCTGATCCCCAAGTTACCAGTTACCGGATGGGAGCTGGGCCTGGGGAGCTGTGAACCTTAGGCCACCAGGCAGCTCCTTTCGCTCAAGGGCAGTTCCCAGGGAGGGATCAGCCAACGCTCCTTGCAGCTGAGGGACGTCTGTCTCGGCTCCGATGGGGAATCTGGAAGGAGAGTCACAGCGGCCACGAGACCATGAATTTCCGGGTTGTCCTCGAGGGTTACTTAGCTGCGTGGGAGCCGCCCGCACCTGCCTGGAAGGCCTCATGCCCCTGATGGCGCAGACGCCCGGCTCGGTGGGTCCTATAGCTCTGTCCCCCCCGGATTCCCTCCGCACATGGCCTCCTCACACCTGGGACACTGTGGCGTCAGACGCGTTCTCTGCCTGTCTCCCGGGCTGACCCTTGCCGGGCTGTCTTTGCACACAGTGACTTCGGCAGTGCCTCTCCGTGTCCTGGCTTACTTTGAACTTCACGGGGACTTCCCTGACCCTGCTCAAAAGACACGAAAGTTAACATCCTTCTGAGCCACTTAACCTTTCTCCACTCTGGGAACAGCTCTCCGTTTCCATGATCCTGCCTTACTTTACCAACAAAGCCTGAGGCTCCTAGAGATTTCCGTAAGTACCTGGGCTTCACAACAACCTTGGGGGGGGGGGGGAGGGAGCAAGAGCTTTTCCACCTGCTGGGTTCCAAAAGGTTGACGTTCCTGGCACTTTGCCTTTTAAATTAGCTGGGCCTTCCCATAAATTAGAATCCAGACGCTTCCGAACAGACCAAATGAGGGACAAGGGATACGATTCATGTCCCCTTTTTATGAGAAATATTGCGAAATGCAGATAAATGCAGACAAAAGGAATACACGGGACACACATGCATCCGTAACAGAGTTGCCACCAGGGCGCATTGGCTTTATGTTTTTAGAAATAGCGCATGTCAGGCACAGGGGAAGCCCCTCGTAGCGCTACGATCTTTTTCGCATCCTGCCCTGTCCCAGAAGCAATCACTGACGTGAATCCGTGGGCTCTCCTGCAGTCCATTTTGATACTTTGCTATAGTTGTGTGTATTTACACAATACCGTTTCGTTTTCATTCCTTGCCTTTTTAAACATTCAATGCTGTTTTTGTGGTCTATCCACCTCGATTCAGATGTATCCAGGTGGTTGATTTTCCCACCATTTATAGGAACTCATTGTAAGGGTATAAAGCACTTTGTGCACCCCTCCCCCTCACGCAGGACCTTGAGGATGCTTTTCTCTCCTCCTGTGTTGGGATGTGTTCATGCATATGGCTTTTTGGCTTGTGCACAGACATTTTCTTGGGGTGGGTAACTGCAGGGGCAGTTGCTGGGCTGAAGGGTGTCTGTCTCTCCAACTTTACCAGGTATCGGCAAATTGCTCAAAGCGACGGTTGCCGTCACGCTCTCCCCTCGGTGCCCGAGAGACCCCCTTTCCCCACGTCTTCCTCATTACTCTGTAGCTCTTATGAACAGGGCTGCTATCCACCGTCAGGCCCAAGTCTTGGGGTGGGTGTATGTTTTCCATTCTCTCGGCTATGTACCTGGGAGTAGAAACGCCAGGTCACATGGTAAGTCTATGTTTGACTTTTAGGAGAACTGCCAAGATGCACTCCAAAGCCAACGCACCATTTTCTGTTACCACCAGCCATGAATGTGGGTGGGTTCCAGATCCTCCAAATCCCCACCCACACTTGGTATTGTTCGTCTTTTTGATGACAACAGCCCCAGAGTGTGTGAAGTAATCTCACAGAGGTTTTGCTTTGTGTCTCCCTGACAACGAATGACGTGGGTCATCTTTTTCTTGCCCTTGTTGGCCCCGTGTATATCTTCCTTAGATGTCTACCCCAGTCCCTTTCCATTTTTATTTTTTATTTAAAAATTTTTTAGGGCGCCTGGGTGGCTCAGTCGGCTAAGCCTCCGACTTCAGCTCAGGTCACGATCTCGCAGTTTGTGAGTTCAGGCCCCGCGTCAGGCTCTGGGCTGACAGCTCAGAGCCTGGAGCCTGTTTCCGATTCTGTGTCTCCCTCTCTCTCTGACCCACCCCGTTCATGCTCTATCTCTCTCTGTCTCGAAAATAAACGTTAAAAAAAATTAAAAATATTAAAAAAAATGTTTATTTACTTTTGAGAGAGAGAGAGACAGAACACAAGCAGAAGAGGGGCAGAGAGAGAGAGAGAGGGAGACACAGAATCCAAAGCGGGGTCTAGGCGCTCAGCTGTCAGCACAGAGCCCGGCGCGGGGCTCAAACTCACGGACTGTGAGATCATGACCTGAGCCGAAGTCAGACGTTTAACTGACTGAGCCACCGAGGTGCCCCTTTCCCTTTCCATTTTTAAATTGGGTTACTTGTCTTTTTGTTGTGGAGTTGTAAGAGTTCATTATATATACGCAATAGAAGTTCCTGATTAGATATACGGTTTGCAAATATTTTCTCCCATTCTATGGACTGTCTTTTCACTTTCTTGATGGTGCCCGTTGAAGCACAAAAGTTTTAAATTTTGATGAAGTCCATCTTGTCAGCTTTTTCTCTGATTGCCTGTGCATTTGGCGTCATGCTTAAGAAACCATTGCCTGATCCAAGGTCCCAAAGATTTATTCTTATGTTTTCTTCCAAGATTTTATTTTATCAACATTTATTTATTTTTGAGAGAGAGACAGACAGAGCATGAGCGGGGAGAGGAGCAGAGAGAGAGGGAGACACGGAATCTGAAGCAGGCTCCAGGCTCCGAGCTGTCGGCCCAGAGCCCGACACGGGGCTCGAACCCACAGACCACGAGATCATGACCTGAGCCGAAGTTGGACACTTAACTGACTGAGCCACCCAGGCACCCCTCTTCTAAGATGTTATAGCTTTAGCTCTTACATTTAGGTCTTGGATGCATTTTGAGTGAAATTTTTGTAAATGGTGTGAGGTAGGGGTTCAAATGCATTCTTGTACAAGTGACCAGCCGGTGGTTCCAGTATGACTTGTTGGAAAGATTATTCTTTCTCCCGTTGAATTGTTTCGGTACCCTTGCCAAAAATCAACTGATTATAGATGTGAGGGTTTATTTCTGGCCTTTCAACCTTATTCCATTCATCCAAATAGCTATCCTTATGCCAGTACCACACTCTCTTGACTACTGTGGATTTACTGTAATGAGATAGCTTTCCCAGATGTAAATGATAAAGCACCTTTCTTCTGCCTCAGAAGACCGTCTAGGCCGGTGGTACTCGGAGTGTGGACTCCTGACCAGCGGCAGCATCGCCTGGAACCTTGTTAGAAATGCAGATTCTCAGGGAACAGCCCAGACTTTGTGAATCATAAACTCTGGGGTTGGGGCTTCGCAATCTGTGTTTTTGCAAGCCCTTCAGGGATTCCTTTTTTTTTTTTTTTTTTTTTTTTTTAGTTTAGTTTTGAGAGAGAGACAGAGCGTGAGCAGGGGAGGGGCAGAGAGAGTGGGAGACACAGAATCCGAAGCAGATTCCAGGCTCTGAGCTGTCAGCCCAGAGCCCGACACAGGGCTCGAATTCATGAACTGTGAGATCATGACCTGAGCCGAAGTCTGATGCTTAACCAACGAGCCACCCAGGCGCCCCCAGGGGATTCAGTTGTACACTGAAGTTGAGGATCCATTGCTCTATATCTGTACCGTCTGGGTGACAGCCACTGGCCACATATAGATACTAAGCACCTGAATTGTGCCGGTCCCAATCGAGACATGCTATCAATACAGAACGCACATCGAACGTCAAAGACTTAGTATGAAGAATGCAAAATATCTCATTCATAACTTGTAGAGTGATCGCGCGTTGAAGTAAAAACATTTCCTCTATATTGAATTTACAAACGTGCCATTGGAGTGCCTGGGTGGCTCAGTCAGTTAAGCGTCCGACTTCAGCTCAGGTGATGATCTCGCAGTTCGTGAGTTCGAGCCCCGCGTCGGGCTCTGTGCTGACAGCTCAGAGCCTGGAGCCTGTTTCAGATTCTGTGTCTCTCCCTCTCTCTCTCTCTCTCTCTCTCTCTCTGTCTCTCTCTGGCCCTCCCCCACTCGCACTCTGTCTCTGTCTCTCTCTCAAAAATAAATGCACGTTTAAAAAAATTAAAAAAATAAAGAAAAAGAAACATGTGCCATTAACATTAATTTTGCCTGTGCCTTTTTACACTGAAAAATGTGCCTGGGTACGTGGGTCACCTTTTCTTTCTGTTGGGGTCTGGACCGCCGGCTAGAAGGCGAAACGGAGACACGCAGGGCTGAGGGGTGTTCCTTCCGCTGCTCGTTAGCCGCCCCACTGTTTCGGGCAGACACTCACCTACCGTCCGTGTGGGCTGGCGCGTCCCCATTTCTCAGGCACCAGGAGCTCTGTTTCCCAGAAGAGAAGCCATCCGGGACCGAGCTGGAAAGGCAAGCAGCCTTTTCCGGTTCAGATTGGTTGGAAACCTTGGTCAAAGCCACTGTTTGTGTTTGGCTTTTGGTTTAGCAGGAGCGCTGCCCCGCCAAACAGATTCTTGGCTGCTTCCAATGCACCCTGACCACTGCCTGGGGAGCGACCACTTCGAGGTCAGCACTCAAGTCCCCGGCAGGCACTTCCACAGCGTTCCAGGCCGTTTGCCAATCCGTGGTGCGTCTGACCTTTCCCTGCCCCGGTCGCCTGAGGGCAGCCCGACTCACTCCCGAGGAAACAGACTCCCAGAGCTTAGGTGTCGTGTTCAGGTGACACATCTAGAATGTGCCAGAACTGAGACTGGAACCCAGGTCTCCAGAGATTCGTCAGGATGCTTTCCTTTATGCGTTTATACTGAGTCCGTCAGCGCAGTGCTGCTGACAATGACACTGAAGGTAACGTCCCGATCATTTATGGCGTATCTATCAAGCCATAGGCTCTTTACATACATTGCCTCTTTTAATCCAAGGGAGACATTAACATCCACATGTTACAAATTAGGAAATCAGAGCCCTGGGTTAGGGCTCAGTCGTGATTGCTGAAGAGTATGTTCTTTTTTTTTAGTCAGCTAGTTATTTGTTTTTATTTTTTTAACTTTTTTTTTAATATTTATTTTTGAGAGAGAGGGAGAGAGACATAGAGCGCAAGCAGGGAAGGGGCAGAGAGGGAGACACAGAATCCGAAGCAGGCTCCAGGCTCCGAGCTGTCAGTACAGAGCCCGACGCGAGGCTCGAACCCACGAACTGTGTGATCAGGACCTGAGTCGAAGTCGGAGGCTTAACCCACTGAGCCACCCAGATGCCTCATGACCTCATTAACCTTAATTACTTCCTATAAAGTCCGATCTCCAAATCCAGGCACGTGGGGGGTGTTGGGGCTTCAATGTATGAATTTTGGAGGGACACGATTCAGTCCATGGCGGGGTAGTCGCTCGAGGAGAGGGACCCTCTCGTTCATCGGAACCCTCTGGAGCTTGCAAGGGCGAAGGGGAGAGGGGGATCCATGGGAATGTGCCTCTGAGTCACATTCCCTGGGTAACCGCGGGTCATAGCCTCTGCCTCAGGGGCCATCACGAACACTCGTGGATGCCAGGGGTAAGCAAGATGGCCAATCATCCAACGTCCCCACCTCGGATCCATACTGGCCCGAGGCAGGATCCAGCGATTCTAGTCATTCTTGCCGCTGGTGCTGCCGACAAGTTCTCTGACCGTTTCTCCTGGTTTGAGCTTCTGGAGCTGGGGGGTAGGGGGGTGGGCAGCCCCAGGTGCCTCATCTCTGTAATTACAATGACACAGAGTGACCCAATCAAAAGAGGACCTGGAAACCATGGGGCCTCCCTCCCTCAAGCTTCCAGGATCCCGGGTTTATAACCTAGAACCGTATTTATCTGAAAGAGCCTCTCAGGAGGATACACATTCAAGTTCATTGAAGTACTACAATTTGTTTTTATAGTATTTTTTCCAAAGCCTGTGTGGGCCCAGCACAGTGACGCTGAATCTGGCTTTTAGACCCCGCTGCCACTGTTACTAACATGTGACCTTGGACATTTCCTTTCTCCAAGTATAAGTGTCTTCATCTATAAAATGTGGGAATAATCTTAAGAATGTTGGAAATAGCATATGTAAAGCACTTCTAAAACAGTAATGTCATAAAACTATGTCAGATATCATTATTATTTTATTTATTTTTTTAAACGTTTATTTATTATTAAGAGACAGAGAGAGACAGAGCATGAGCATGGCAGGGGCAGAGAGAGGAGGAGACACAGAATCTGAAGCAGGCTCCAGGCTCCGAGCTGCCGGCACAGAGCCCGACGCGGGGCTCGAACTCACAAACCGTGAGATCATGGCCTGAGCTGAAGTCGGACGCTCAACCGATGGAGCCATCCAGGTGCCCCAGATATTATTATTATTTTAATGTTTACTTATTTTTGAGAGAGAGAGAGAGAGACAGTGTGATCAGGGGAGGGGAAGAGAGAGAGGGAGACACGAAATCTGAAGCAGGCTCCAGGCTCTGAGCCGTCAGCACAGAGCCCGACGCGAGGCTCGAACTCACGAACCGCAAGATCACGACCGGAGCTGAAGTCTGACGCTTAACCGACTGAGCCACCCAGGTGCCACGATTATGTCAGATATTATTAAGAATAATCAGAATCAGTCCCGACTTTAAGTGTTTACAGCCATGGTATGGAAGACAAATTATATACAGCGTGCACCTGTTATGTGCTGAATTGTTCCCCCATAAAGATGCTGAAGCCCTAATCTCTGGTACCTGTGAATAGAACTCTATTCGGAAACGGGGTCTTTTGTACATGATCAAATGAAGGTCATTAGAATGGGCTCTAATCCAATATGACTGGTGTTCTTATAAAAAAGGGGAAATGTGGACATAGAGGCAGACACACACAGAGGAAAGACGACATGAAGACAGAGGGAGAAGACAGCCGTCTGTAAGCGAAGAAAACACCTGAGGCTACGGAAGCCAGGGGAGAGGCCCGGAACAGATTCCCCCTCAGACCCCTCAGGAGGACGCAGCTTGGCTGACATGTTGACCTTGGCCTTCCAGCATCCAGAGCTCTGAGACGGAATGTCTTGGTTTGAGCCAGCCAGTCTGTGGTACTTTGGGATGGCAGCCCCGGGAAAGTGACAGAACACCATACCCTGAAATTGCTTTTCGTTTTACGCCAGTTTATCAAATTCAGAAGCACTAATGAAGTAACTACTGCATGCCCTCCCTCCATGAAGCTTGATAAGGCGTTCCTGAAAGAGCAAAAGGAAAGGACCAGGCTGTAGCTCATTTGAAGTGAGACACTCCTCTAGAAGTTCAGGGAAGGGAGAAGTGCACAGGAGCTGAGAGGTCAGAGGGTGACGCGAAATCTGAACTGGATCCTGGGGATAGGGAGGTTCCAGATGGGTGGGGCAGAACACAGCCCAGGCAAAGGCCCGGAGGTCCACTGATAGCAAATCTGCTTTCTCACTCTCCCCGAGCTTCCTCCCCCTCCACCCCGCTTCACCCTGGGTGAAGCTTTCCCCGCCTCCTTGTCTTTCGAGGCCCCTGACCCTCTCCCCACGAGCTGATTTTGCAGGTGATCGTAGCTAGCTGTGGCTCAGATCTCAACGACTCTCATGCTTTATGTGCGTGTCTGTCTGTTGTCCTGTGACTGAGCTTTGGAGAACTGCGCTCTGATTCCGTGGCAGGAGACGTCACGATGTGTCCACCAAAATGGCCGTTTTCTCCTGGGCACAGAGGAAGACTATAATTCCAGGATCCCTTGCATCCAGGTAGCACCTCGTGACTAACTCTGGTCAGTGAATGCAGGCCAATGTGACGTATGCCTCCTTCAGGCCTGGATCCTAGTGACCGCCTCCCCCCCCTCCCCCCGGCCCCCGACCCCCAGCTAGCACTGTCTCCTCTCTTGTTGCTGGCTGGAAGTCAAGGGGTCGGCGGAGTCCTCAGAAGTCCTGAAGGAAGAATCTCCAGCTGGAAGGGGCTGGAGTTCCCGAATGCTCGTGACCAGCCTTCCCCGAGCCCTCCAACTGCAACCTGAGTGAGAAATGAGCCTCACGTGTGACCCCAGCAGAACGTGACTTACCCCTTCGAACCCAGTATCCACCTGGTAGATGGGCCTGGGTTTGACATGTGACCGCAGGCGTCTCACCTGTAACCCTACCCTCTGCGTGGATATACTGCATCACCGTGGCTGCTGGTCTGCTGAGAAGGAAAGAGGGTGCCCCAGGTACCAGAGTGGCTCCCTGTGACATCACCCCGGCCCCCTGCTGCTGACAGCTCAGTAATGATCGCATTTAATCCCCACAGCAGGGCTGCCTAGGAGACTAAATGCCTCTGGGGTGGTTTTGCCATTTGCTTGCCGAGAGAGAGGGGTCTGGGCTTCCACCACCTTGCCTACGGGCCCACCCTGTTCCCCACCCCCCCGCCCCCGAAGCCACCCACCAGCATTCCTCTCTGCAGCCTCCTGTGTAATGGGAGTTCACTCACCACTTTTGTGGAGGAGTATTTGCAGGAGGATTTGCGTTTTCCCCTAGAGACGCGAGAGAGACAGACTGTCTCAGCCTAACACTAACGCCCAGCTCCGCATTCATGGCTGTTTCTGTGGTTACCTTTTCTTCGGGGATGTTTGGGGTGGGTGGTGGTGGGTGGGTGTATATATTTGCTTTTCCAGGGCCCAGATCTTCAGGAGCTACTGGGAGGAGAGGCTCTGGGAAGCACAGTCCCTCACTCCCTCTCTCCCAGGCAGGTGCCTTCGGAGGGAGACTGAGGAAGTCTGCAGGACGCATGGGGTTGTCTCTCCCTGACACCCAGGCCACCGGCCCCTGGAAAAGGAGATTTCCCCCAAGTGCCTTCCTCCGCAGAGACTGAAGGCCCAGAGCACGTCTGGGAGGGGAGGGCCCGCAAAAGCCTGCTCCTCCTCCCGTCCATTTCCTAGGTGGGGAAACCAAGGCCGGGAGTCTAAGGGACTTGCCCAAACCGCCCGCCCGGAACTGGCAAAGGCAACCAGAACTGGAACTCAGGTGTCCTCGGTTCTTCCCCGAAAGAGGCGCGGGAAGGCTGGTGCTATCTGCCCGGGGGGGGGGGGCTGGCGGGGAGGATACCAGAGGGCCCCGGGAGATGGCCTGGGGCGACTCCAGCCTCTTCCCTTTCTGGGCCACCAGAAAGGGCTGCACTTCCTGCAGAGGACTGGGGAGGCGGGGGAGTGGGCGCGGAACTGGCCCCTCCCGGTGCCGCCTCCCCGCCTCTCCCACACCCGTAGGCCAGAGGCCAAGGGTTAGGGAGGCGGAACTGGTGCTCGGCCCCGGTCCTGCCCCGAAATCCAGCCGACACGGGACCGGGTTAAGGCCTAGGCCGGGCGGAGAGTGCGCTAAAGGGCCGCGAGGGGCCGGCGCGGAAAGCTCTGAGGCCCCGGGCCGAAGGGCCAGCAAGGGACGTGGCTAGGGACGGGGGCGCGACCCAAGCAGGGTAGGTGGGCGGGGGCAAGACGGGGGCGTGGTCGAGACGGGGGTGGGTCCGCTGGAAACTTGAGCGCCAGCCCCGGCCGCACGCTCCGCCCCCGGCCCCCGCCTCCGGGTCCCGCCTTCGAGTCCCTTCCTTCCCGGCGCTGGCAGGCGGGCCGAGGCGACCGCAGGCGGCGGACGGGCGGACCGGCGGACGGGCGGGCGCCTCCACCTCTTTCCCTCCCTCGCTGCCGGCTTCCTTTTGTTTTTCTGGGAGGCGATGAACGCAGGGCCGGCGCGGAGGCTGCGGGCGCACGGAGGCCCGCGCTCCTAGCCACCCTCCCGGCCTCGGCGCGCTCGTCCCGGGCAGCGGCCCGCGCCTGCCCCAGCGCCCGCGGCGCCGAACTTGGGCTGGGGAAGCCGGCGGACCGCGTCCTGCTGCGGAGCAGGTAGGGTAGCGAGGGGCTGCGGGCTCCGGAGAGTGCCGGCGTGTGCACTGGCGTGAGCTACGATCGGGCTCTCTGCGTGCGTGAGTGTGTGTGTGTGTGTGTGTGTGTGTGTGCGCGCGCGCGCTCGCGCGTGTGTGTTGGGGGTGCCTGTGTTTGTCTGCGTGGTGGAGTTGTGGGTGACCGAAGACGGTGGCGTGTCCCTGGAATGGCGTGTCCTCGTGGGGATCCGTGTGTGCAGTGGGTGTGCACATTTTGGGCTGCGTTTGTGGAATTGTGTGTCCGGGCGCAGTTGCTGGTGGGGACGGGTGCGGGGCGGGTGGCTTGGGTGAGCGGCTGCGCGTGGGGCGCGGGTGGCGGGGTGGGCGTGGGCGTCCAGCCTTGCGTGCGGGGCCCTCTGTCCCCCGCCGGCCCGCGCAGTGCGGAGCTCCAGGGCCCTGGGAGACAGCTGGGATCCGAGGGAGGTAGTGCGGGCCTTTGGGGCAGCCTTGGCTGGCCCCGCGGGGGTGGGGGGCAGGTGCGCGCGGCCCACGTGGGTGGCAGGTGAGCTCCGGCCAGGGTAGGGGGCCGGCGCGGTGGCCATCCGCTCCCTCCTTACGGGCGGAGGGGCGACGGACAGAGAGCCCTGCTCCTGAGTTAGGAGCCCTGGTATCGCCGTGACCCGCACTGCGACCTGGGCCAGACACGCCACCTTCTCTGGTTGAGATTTGGTTCTGTATCAAATGGGGACAGTTCCTCCCTTGGGGTATGTCATGACATTTAAAATGAGAACACGCTAAAGATAGGTCTCGGCCGGGTGCTTGGCACATAGTAGGTGCTAAGTTAATTGAATTAGCGTCTCTCTCTTTTTTTAAATCCTTTTTGCCCCTTCATCGTGGGTGGGGCTATTACATCCCCCGCCCCCCGCGCGTGTTTTGTGCCTCTCTCACGGCCCTAACTTAACCGCGAAGCACGGAGATTCGAGAAAGTTTAGGCTGCTGGGTGCGCCGCCTGCTCGCCGCATCTCCCGGGCGGCGCCGCCTCGGGTGTGCAGGAGCGCGCAGCGCCCCCGCAGCGAAGTCTCCAGCGCCCGAGCTGGGGGTCCCTCTCCTGGCCAAACGCGGCGGCTGCTGGAGTCGGGAGCCTTTTTGTTCAACAAGTGCCTAGTCCCCGGGGCTGTAGCATCTCACACAGTCTGCCAGCCGGGGTGTGAAAGTGGTGCTCCCCGCAGACGTGAATCTCGGGCTCCCAGGGCATCCCAGCCTGGCCTCGTCAAGCTGAAGGCCATACCCCTTTACTCTCGGCCAACACCCATTCCCCCTAGAGGAGGCTGTTTGCCAGGACGGCGAGTCCCGCCTTGGGCCTCGGCATTGGATTCCATCCGACCCTACCCCCCCCCCCCCACCCATGCAACTGCGGTTCTGTTGGATCAGCCTTCCGCAGCAGGCTGAGGCTCCGTGGGACCCTTCCTCCTAGTCCCACACCACAATGTGTCAAATATTTAGTTTGAAACCTACTGCTGTGTAACATTGAACGGCAGTGGATGTGCACACCCTCAAACCACGGTGCAATCTCGGGGAGAGCCCTGCCAACCCTAGCACAGCGCTTGCTCAGACCCAGCAGGGCCAGCTGGCCCGCGCTGCCCTGCTGCCTTCTCCCAGAGCTGGTGATTCCTTCCCTCCATCGCCGTGGTTTCTTTCTTCCTCTCAGGACCCTCCCCAGTCTGGAAAACAAATAACCTTTCACCAGGGATGCGGCCAGCCTCATGGTGCGTGAGGCTCTCAAAATGGAGCAGTGGCATGGAATGGGGACGGGGGCATGGGGACCATCACGGGCTGTGCGGAGGTATGGGATGCGATTCCCGGAATCATCGGCTCTCGGTGGGTGTGCTCCGGGAAGCTGGCATCCTTTGCAGGCTTTTATGACACGGGAGCCGAAACCTCTTGTTTGCTCTGTCTTTTGCCAGCACTGACCACCGAGGCTTCAGCGGTGATCGCAGGCCAGGGGACCTGGCTAAGCTAAGTTTTCATCTGATTTGGTGTCAGGGGCACACATAAAATGCAACCTGCTTTTTCTGTTTTCATAAAGTGATTTTATATCCCAGAGGGAAAAAAGGGCCTTTCATCTGAATCCTGCACTCTTCCCCGTAATCAGATTCAGTAATACTGGAAAACAAAACAAAACAAAACAAAACAAAACAAACAAATCAGGCTGGCTTTCTCAGATCAGAAGATAGACTGAGAGCTGGCCTGTTTGTTGTTGTGGTGGTTGTTTTGTATTTTCTGCTTTAGGCCACCCTTGATCTCAAGCAAACCAGTGTTTTGGCCCTAGATCTATTTCTGTTTCACTTTTGAGAGCACCTGTAATTACTGAGCTCTTGAGGTTTTATTGGATAATGTGCCGGAGGGAAGGCTCAGGGGCTCTGCCTCTTGCTTGCGGTGGGATGTGTGGTTCGATGTGGTGCGTTTTAGCCTTGCTTGCTCCCTTTGGGTTCCGCTTTGATGCTTTCTGTAAGGTGGAAAATAGATGTCAACGTGTGATAATCGTGGGGGACACTTGGCATTGGGAATCAGAAGGCTGGAAGCTCAGACTTGTGCAGGAACAAGTCTAAACCCCAGAAGAACAGAGATTTGCCCAAACTCTGGCCAGTATCCATTCATTTCCAACAAACCCTCTAGAGGGAAACTCTTAAGAGATATAAAGGAGCTGGGACTCATTCTTCCAGAATTTATGCTAACGCTGCTCTCTGGCCACTGACTGGGCCGGGCAGAATTCGGAATGCAAGCTTTTGAACCCCAAGGAGTGGACTCACCTTTGTGCACAGCCCCCATGTGGGCCTTGTCTTTATTGAGCTCTGTCTCTACCTGGAGATGCTGCGGAGTTTGCTCTTAGTAAGGCAGAAGTACTCTCTTCCCCGGCTGGCACCCGCTACCTTCAGGGCTCCGCGTGCACGGTTACAAAGGTTGCCTTTTCCCATAAAATGCCCTAGTGTGCATCTGTGCATTAGGCACTCCGTCTCCCCGTCACGCCTACGGTCCTTCCCTCAAACTTATTCTAAGACCTCGTATTGCCTCTCCTAAGCGGTAAAGTGCTCAGGTCACTGAGGAACCGGTGATAATCCTGGATAGGACTAAGGAGCCCCAGAGTGTATTTGGCACCAAAGAGTAAGCTGCTTGGCAGCTGAAATTTTATCTAGATCGGGATCAGGTTTGTGTTAGAATTTCGCATTCCAGGAAGCCCTAAACCAAGCTTGTTTGTTACGGGATAATGCTTCCAATTTGTGAGTCGCCAGCCCAGGCTTGGGGGGGGGGGGGGGGATTAAGGGTATTTTGCTAGTGTGTCAGCCCCAAATGTCATTGTGCTTGTGGAAGGAGGGCACCTGTAGCCTTTAATGACGCTCTGTCTACTTTGGGCCTCACCATTCTCCCGCAGTCTTCGTTGGGTTTCTTTGGCGTTTTCACGCCCACATGCGAGGCTGTGCCCTCGATGCATCTCATACAGCACTTGTGCTCTTTGCTTTGGGTCGAGTTTCCAGCCAGGGGGTGACAGGTAATTGTATACGGAGATAGCAGAGGGGGTTCAGGAGCTGTCTCCGTGACTCTTGCTCTATGGGGAGGAAGATGTTTCTTTCAAAGTACTTTCCACCAGAAAAAAAAAAAAAAGAGGGTGGAACCTAGTGACATGGGTTTTAATGTAACTTCAGGTAATCAATACAGTTTGACAGGTGCAGCATTTCTTAGGTGCTGATGAGCAAGTCTAGAGAATTTTTTTTTTTTCTTTTTAATCATCAGAAAAGCACAGTAAATCCTTTAAGAGAACCCTGCCTTGGCCATGTCCTTTCAAGTATAATTGAATTTCAGAGGCAGAGCTTCATATCTCTGCATTTATGAGGCATGACTAACTAAAGACACCTTCGGGGAGATGTTAGGCTTTCTCCCTGTTGCAACCCTCCCCTGCCAACAGCAGGTGGGCAGAGATGTCTTCTTGGGGCTCTTTTCGTTTTTCTTTATAAGCCGAGTGCCCCCCCCCCCCCCCGCGCACCTGCTAATCCAGCAGCTGTGTTTTCCAGGTATCGGTTTCTTTTCAGCTCCTGAGGTACAGCTCAGATTGGCAGGAAACCAGGAGACGGGGTGGGGTGCTGGCATCCGCCGTCCCTGCCTCATTGGGTAAATTTCTGAAGAGCGAGTGATGGGAGTGCGACCCTTGCCTAAGAGACAGTTCAATGTACTCCATGGATAGAACTACCATGATTCTGAAGACAGGAGGAAGGCTTTGGGGGGCTGCACGGTTCTCCTCCTGGAAGTCTTCCATGATTGCCTCAGTACCCTGCTGCCGCAGCTGAAATCGTCCCTCTCTCTGTGTCTCTTTCAGCCAGGGAGGTGTCCCTGAGTCAGGCCCTCTTCTAAGCGCCCTCCTTTCACCTGGGCTCCCATCAGGTGAGCAAACCTGAGTTCTCCCAGTGCTCAGACCCCACGCCGTGGTGCAGGCTGCACGCAACTACACCATCAAAGCAGAGCCCTGAACTTCCCCTCCACCTCCAAGCCAGTCTTTTTTTTTTTTTAATTTTTTTTTTTAGCGTTTCTTTATTTTTGAGACAGAGAGAGACAGAGCATGAACGGGGGAGGGGCAGAGAGAGAGGGAGACGCAGAATTGGAAGCAGGCTCCAGGCTCTGAGCCATCAGCCCAGAGCCCGACACGGGGCTCGAACTCACGGACCTCGAGATCGTGACCTGAGCTGAAGTTGGACGCTTTAACCGACTGAGCCACTCAGGCACCCCCAAGCCGGTCTTTTTTACCTGTTATGATGAAGGACTCTAGCCAGCTTGTTCATGACAGCTGGAGATCTCCTGAGTGTGTCTGAGCTCTTTCCCTTTCTTTCTCTGTCCGTAAATCGGTCAGTCTTCTGTTGCCCGGGTCCCTCCTCTCCGTCCCCACGGTTCCTCTTCTGCAGAGTAGCGCTTTCTCGTCCCGTGTCCTGGAGCCCGGCCTCCAGTTCCTCAGTCATCGCTGCCATCAGGTCGGTGTTGAAAACAGATTTTGTCATCTAACTCTGTGCTCCGGGCCCCCCCGCCCCAGTTCATGCTCTTCCTTAGTCAATGTTCTTCTGGACACCTGCCGTGTGCCTTGCTCGAGCAGCACTCTGGAAGCTGGACACAGGCTTCCTTCCGGCCACAGCCCGGCTTGGGCTGGGGGTTGGGGACACCACCCACGTCTCCTGAGAGCCCGTGTGAGGGCTTCTCAGACCTTGACAAGTGCCCCAGGGAAGCACCACTCCCCCCACCCCACCCCAACTAGGGCAAAGGGGGTCAAGGTTCTGGGGTCCGATCTTCTAAGCTGCGGCGGGAGGGGTGCAGGTGTGTGTCGGGGGGAGACGGGACTGTGAGGGGGAGGGTGGCCGGGCTGCTCCGGCGCCAGCTTTTCTTCTCCCCCACCCAGACTCCTTTATCTGCTAAACTCCCACTCATCCTTGAAAGGAAGATTTGTTTAACTAACAGCTTTATTGAGATATAATTTATATACCATGAAGTGTACCCATTTCAAACAGGTCCAATTCACTACTTTTCAGTAAATCTACAGAATGGCGCCAGCGTCGCCACAATCCAGTTTTAGAACCTTTGCATCACCCCAGAAAGCTCCCTTGTGCCCATTTACTGTCATTCTTTGTCCCCGCCCCCGCCCCCAGGCAGCCGCCAATGGGCTTGCTGTCTGGAGATTTGCCTTTTCTTCCTGCCTCTGGTTTTATAGGTTTGGCCTAAGGGCCTCTTCCTTGAGGCCTTCCTGGAGTTTTCCAGGGAGAGTTGATTGCTCCCCCAGGCTGATCAAGTGGCCGGGTGCGTGTTTCCCCGGCACAGTGACTGCGACTTTCTGGCCCCCAGCCCTCCCCTAGCGCGGCGCTGGGCGCCCGGGGTGCACCCAGGGCATGTTGTCTGTGCTTGGTGCGGTCGCTTCCCTCGTGTTTCTTTTGTCAGCTCCCGAGTTGGAATTCAGTAGAGGGTTAGAATTCTAAATACAGGGCAGGCAATTATGATGCGGGGCAAGAACGTGTGAGGCAGGCGGGGTCAAACCCATTTTTTAAATGAAAACATCCAGGATGCCCAGAGCAAAACAACTCACCCAAAGCCCGCAGCAGGAAGGAGAAGAACCAAGAATTAAGCCAGGTCGCTTTCTCTCCCACCCCTGTTTGGAAATCAGGGCACCCCTTCCTGTGGCTTTTCCTGGAGTCCCGTTCAGTTTTTCTTGTCATTGCCTCCAAGTCATGTAAACAGACTCCTTGTAGGGTATGAATTTGCCCTACGCGGCCCATCTTCATTTGCCCCGTTACTTGGCTCACGGCTGGCCAGGTAGGAGTGACTCAAGCGCGTGTGTGTGCGTGTGCGTGTGTGCATGTGTGTGTGTGTGTGCATGCAGAGAGGTCTCCTGGGAGATGGGTAGAGAGAGGCCCTGAGAGTGCGGGAGGTACACTTACCTGGCTTGTGCGTTTCAGAAGAACTTCTCTCCTTGTGTCATTTTTGCCCTTTCAAGAAAAGCGGAGGAGGAGACCCCATTTTACAGATTGCAAACTGAGTCACGGAAGCTGTATACGCAGTGTATGCAGGTGGATCGGGGTCTGGGGTGTGGACCGCCAGGTCACAAATGCTCACTCTCTCTCCCACCGATGCACAGAACTTGCATGATAGACAGCAAGAGTGTCTCGTCTCTTTCTGGAGACTGGAGATGTTGGGGTCTGGCAGACCTGGGTTTGAGTCAGGCTCTGCTCTGTCCTTCATCAGCTGGGTGGCGCTTTGGAGCCCCAGTTTGCTCACGCGCACAAAGAGGTTCCATGGAACCGTATCACATGGAACGTGGATGTATTGGACCCAGTTGAGTCTTTGGCCGGTCACATGTCTGTGGCAAGTGTGGGTGGCTGTTGCTATTTCAACATCCCTGGGTGGCTGGCGGTGCCTCCTCTGCTACTCAGTATTTCTTTTCCAATTCAGGTTTATTAGGCGTCTTTGACCCAGACCGTAGCAGCAAAGCATTTGAGGTGGGAGCCTGTGAATGTGTGCGAAGTCTCCTGGAGGGGAGCTGGTGCGGCTCACGACTTGAAGTTTAGGGAGCTGCCCTTTCGGATGGCCCGGCTTCTCAGAAGCATCTCTGAGGGTCGCTGACCCACTCGTGGGGACCCCGAGCGAGGGGGAGCTGCACAAAGAGATCTGCAGGACATTCCTGCAGATGAGGCCCCGATCTCTTGATCCCCCGCCTCCTTGAGCGTTGGAATCGTTTATTGAGTTTGGATGCCAGCGTGCTGCTGGGCCAATGGGCTGCCTGGGGGCTCTCGGGGACGCTGGCGGAGTTATGATTCTGTGCGGCGGTGTGTGTGTGGATCACAGCCCTTGTTTTCTTCCCCTCCAGCAGCAAAATGCTCAAGTCTCTGCTTCCTTCCTGTGCATTTGACAGGCATCTCCAGACAGCAGAATTGACGACAGCTCACGACCCTGCCCCGTCACTCCCATACTCGCTTTGCTGTGCCGTCATCCGTTTTTGGAGGGAAGTGAGCACCGCTCAAAATCAGTCACCCGGGGTTAAAAACAAATCACTTCCAACACGGTACCATTTTCTGTATTTACATGTGGTTCACATGTGGGGCTGGAGAGTCGCTCCTGCCCGTGTGAGCGTGGGATGTCTAGAAAAGGCTGCCCCAGCCGTGGGCCCGAGGCAGGGCCGTGGGTGGGCAGGACCGACGGCTCGCTCACGCTCTCTCTCAGCCCTCTCCAAGGCGTGGGGTGGCGGTGGCAGCCATAAGGCTTTATTAAAAATCCTCAGTCATGCAGTGCCAGCCGCATGCCTGGTGACGCAGCCTGGATGGTCTGGTTCAGCTTCCGAGGGTGGGAGACAAAATGGGGTGGCTGCTCTGGCTTTTTTGGGCGTCTTTCTTCTCAGTAAGTAAAGGGAGAAAGATGCTAAGGCTTGGTTGTCTCTCGGGCTGATCCATTCTTATTCTCCAGGGAGCGTCTGTCCCTCTTCTCTTTCTCTCTCTGAAGATGGGATCGTGAACTGCCCGCTTTATGAGCGTACGTTCTGGGCGATACGCTGTTAGCTGGCCTGAAAACAACATGGCCCGGCTGATTGTTTTGAGAGCGAGGCGGAAGGTGGCTTATGCATTTGGGAACTATTTTCACCATTGGTCGAGCCAGTGGGGGGGGAGGGGAAGATGTCGCCCAGGTAAGGGATTCCAGGTTCTCTCGGCCAGGGGCCCCCAAGCACTGGGAAGGTCTCACGATGGCCCGGTGCTCCTTCCCCTTGCGCTTTGTCCCGGGGCCACTTGCTGGCTTCCCACGCCGTCCACGTGATTATCCTCATCATCGCCGCCATCACCGTCATCACCATCCAGTCTCCACACTGCTTCCCAGCCCTTGAGTGACTGCTTCCCACGTAGCCCATTTGCGTTGAGTTAGCTGTTCTTTGCTGGCAGGTTGGGGAGGGGTGCCCACTGTTAGGAGGGTAGTGAGGGGAGTTAGCACAAGATGATGATAGGCCTGGAGAACCCAAACGGGTGGGCGATGGGATGTTACTCTAAAAGAGGCCTCGTGAGACTCCCTGGTCTGGAATGTTCTTGGAAAATCCCACCTGGGATGGTTAATTTTATGTGTCAGTTTGACTTGGCTAAGGGATGCCCAGATAGCTGGTAAAACATGAGCTCTGGGTGTGTCTGTGAGGGTGATTCTTGGAGAGATTAGCGTTTGAGTCGGTAGACTGAGTAACAAAAGACCCCCTCACCGATGTGTGCAGGCATCATGCAACCATCGAGGGCCCGAACAGGACAGAAAGGCGGAGGGAGGTGGGATTTACTTTGTTTGAGCTGGGAAGTCCTTGTCCTTGTCCTTGGACATCAGCGCTTCCGGTTCTCGGGCCTCCGGCCTCGGACTGAATAACACCGGCTTTCCCGGGTCTCTAGCTCGCAGGTGGCCGACCGTGGGATTTCTCGGCCTCCAAAGTCGCGTGAGCCAATTCCAGTAAGTCTCCTCTTACTGGTTCTGTTTTTCTGGAGAACCTTGACTGATACACCAGCCATTCTGCAGGCCCCGGGAGAGAGTCAGTGGTACCTGTTCTGTTGAGCTCCCCTTCGCCCTTACAGGGAAGATAAATTGCCCTTCGCTTACCCTCTTCACCGGTGCAGGTTGGAGCCTGACCTTGCTGGTTGGGCCCTGTGCTTGTCTGCCTCTCCCAGGGCAGCGGACCTCTTTGCATGCAGGACCTTGTGGATTTCTCTTCCTTGTCCTCCCCTTCCTGGCACAGAGCCTGGAACACAACGGATGCCCAGATGTGTGGCTGGACCACCACTCTCTTCCCTCCCCTGTTGGATGATGGGGGGGGGGGGGAAGTTGAAGTATTTAAACCTTAACACCTCTGCCAAAGGGCCTTGCTTTGCAGGCTTGAATGTGTGATCAGCAGGTCAGCGCACTCATGCTGCTTTCTGTGCTCATCACTGATTGGCGAGTGTTTTACCCCTTCATTAAAATTATGAGACAGCGGTGTAGAAGCCATCAAGGCTTTCTGGGCTGGCGGAATGACCCCCATCTGATCATTGATGTCTGGCTTTACCTTGGCGTGAGTGGCTTTTCCTCTCCAGATCTCAGTTTCGTTATTTGTCAAATGGGACTCAGGACCAGGTCACCTTTACAGTCTCTGTCTGCTCTACGATCCGACATAAAGCCCAGAGACAATTTTCCTAGGCCAGCTGACTGCAAAAATTAAAAAAAGAACCTCTTAGAATACACAGACATCTTAGCAAGGGCCACCTTAACAGCCTGCACCAGAATTCAGAAGACGCTGGCGATGTTGAGGAAAAGATCTGTGGAGCACAGATTGGAAGGAAGGGGAAGGGTCAGAGGATACTGAAGTTGGGGAGGTGAACTCTTGTGTGTCCCATCCATCCATCCATCCATGCAGCACTTTTTTAGAACTTCCTGTGCCCGGAACGGCGCTCTATGCAAAGGAATGAGCTCGTAGTACAAAGGTAATGAGTTCAGTGGAGCCCAGAAGGTTGGCCATTGGCGGTGGAGCTGTGGTCTGAGGCTCTCCGTCCCGTTCCTGATTGAGAAGCTGTTTGCTTATCCCTTCAGGAAGGACACGCCCAAGGAAAACCAGTCCAGAGGAGGCGGGTGGCCCTCCTTTTCGTAATAGTTCTTTCTGGGAGGCCCGTACCATACCGCTGATTATCTAAGAAACTGGTGGCTGAACTTCTCCTTGAGATTAATCGTGAATTAGAGAGAAGTCAGAGTTAAGGGAGTATCATAGAAGACAAGTAATTGGGTTACTTTCGGACAAAAGTCCCTGTGTGTGCAAACTCCTGAATTCACCGAGTTCATGAACTGTTAAGAATTCTTGGAGATGAGCACATTTGTGGTCATAGGTCGTTAGGTTTTTGCTATGAAAATCAGAAGCAATTTAAACATTTCTCCTACATATAAGACTGGGAGCAAGGTATGGAACTGTCTGGACGGTGTCATTCCAATTGTGTTGTGGAGGGAAAAAAAGGTCTGAGGAAATAGACGAGAAGGGAATACACCAGGCTCTTAACAGCAGTCGAGTCTGATGGGATCACGAGTGGCTTTTCTTTCTTGCTTTTTCACATTCATCTACACCCTGACTTTTCGCCAGTGGGCGTGTATTACTCTTGGAGTTAGGGGGAAAAAAAGGTTTTGAAAGGAACACCAAGAGCACATTCCTCTGATAACCTTGTTTACCCTATTAATTTGCTTAGCAAACTTTCTTTTTATAGTCAGACTGGCTGGAACCCACAAGTTCCATACTTGGGATGATTTGGATTAATGGAAATTTAGCATAATACATCATTAGAGTTTGCTAATGCCATCTAAATTCAATACTAAGTAACTCTGTTAACTGGAATATGAAGAAAAATGTTCTGAGTCTTCCTAGAAATCCACCATTTCAACATGGCGGAGGGTGGAGTCTGTGGCCTAGAATATGTTTCTTCTTTTCCACTTGCTCGAATTTGGGCGTTCGCTTTGTTTCTTGGCTGAGAAGGAGCCTATGTGGCTCCTGCTGGGTTTACCCGGGGTAGTTTGATGAGGTGGTTTGGTGTCCTTGTACCGTTGCGCCTGGTCCCAGCTTGCATTGCTGTTTCTTTGCTTTTCTCGTCACGGGTGTTCAGCACAGTGGAACCTCTTCCAGAGATAATCTCCTTGCTATTCGTGGGTCAGGCTGCTCAGTCCACTGCTTCAGTCCACGGCTGCTGTGGACTGAATAGCTTTTTCAGTTCCCCACCCCTGCCCTTCCCCCCATGACAGCCCAAGAGTAAACCTGCTGGTCTTTATCTCCGTCCAGTTGGAGGACTCATGGGGGTGATCCTTCCCCACTCCCTGTGCTGCTCCTGCCTTGGACCTTGGGTTGACGTTGGGTTGGTGTTGGGTTGACATTGGGTTGACTGTATTTACTTCCCAAAGCAGGACCCTCTCAGCCCTTGTTAGGGCCATGCCGACTTTCGGTGGCATCCTTCCAGAGCTTCTCAGGCTGTCGTTCCCATCATTTTTCAGAGGTTTAATCTGTCTGAGTCCAGGATATTGAGTCAGCAGTGGAAAGTTATGAAGTCGAGGCCAATCATCAGAGAAATTGGCCAATATCAAGGATTAATTTCAGGGTGGATGAAGGAGAGACGTTGACGGCTGGGCTGTCTCTCCAGGCAAATATTGTTGCTGTCAGCTGTTGCCTTCACTACAAGCTCGGGGTCCGCTTACAGTTTCTCGGGTTAGAAATGTTAAAAAATCACATCTTTATAGTCTGCTGTCCATATTTGTGATCTTGAGAAAGAAAATAATTGTCAGCAAAATTCCACACACATCTGGTAAACGATTTCAGGATCTTAACCATAAGGAAACCATATTTAAAAGTTAGGATGGCTACGGTATTCGGAAATTATTATTTTTGAAAGCTGGGTCCTCAGTTTATTGCAGGATTCCACAAAGAGGCAGGAAGGAAGCCCTCCAGTCACTGGAAGCAGGTAGGTAACCATGGAGACTGGGCGTGTCCCTGGGGTTTCCTGGGTATCCCAGTTGTCCCGGAAAAGGATACATAAGCCTGACTTCTATTTCTGAAATTGTGCGTGTGAGTTAAATTTTTCTTTCTTTCTTTCTTTCTTTCTTTAAAAAAAAAAATTTTTTTTTTTTAACGTTTATTTATTTTTTTGGGACAGAGAGAGACAGAGCATGAACGGGGGAGGGGCAGAGAGAGAGGGAGACACAGAATCGGAAACAGGCTCCAGGCTCTGAGCCATCAGCCCAGAGCCCGACGCGGGGCTCGAACTCACGCGAGATCACGGGAGATCACGCGAGATCGTGACCTGGCTGAAGTCGGACGCTTAACCGACTGCGCCACCCAGGCGCCCCAAGTTAAATTTTTCTAAACAAAGGTCATACGCTTTATTGACTCGACACTCGTGACATTTCGGACATAATTTTGCCCTCCTTTCTGGCTGCCTGATTATTAATGCTGCGTACCCCCTGCCTTTCCTGCCAGAAACACGAAACACTTCAATGCACCCCGGGAGCACCTACCCATAAACAGCTGGAACAAAATCTTCTAATAAAGCTAGGGGTCCTGTCTCTAGTGGGAACGATGGTTGCTCTGTACGATTCGGCAGATTAGTCCGATGCTTATATTTTTGCGTGCCAAGCTGGGCTCTGGGCCCTGGGCCCTGGGGGACGACAGGGAACAGGATGTGGGGGGGGCCCTGCCCTCGCCGAGCGCATGTCATGGTCGTGACCCATAACATGACGGCGTGAAGCCAAGGGGGGGCCGTGGACCCCTCCGCTCCTGGCTCACTCGGGCAGCCCCAGAGTCAGAGAGAGCCTTCTACGGCATGAGCGGCCGAAGGCCCATGGTGGGCACCCCTGCCAGATGCTTCTTTGTGGTCACTTCACGGGTGAAGTGACAGGCACGTCCACTCTTTGGCCTCCCTTCTGCAACGCACTGCAGCCTCGCCACCGGATGGCCCTTTTGGCACAAGCTTGTTAACTGGCAGGGACCGGTGTGGGCTTGTCACAGCCTGAAGAGGCTGCATGGGCAGGGAGCAGACTGGACGTCGGCGATGTTGAGGAAGCGGCCGACCCCAGCCTCCGTGTACGCGGTGATTTGACCGGCGAGCTTGGTCTTTCGGCCGCAGAGGATGCTGTCATCTGAACGAGAAAACAGCCTCCGGGCCCCTGATGTCCCGGGCTTAGAGGCTTCCTGCCTCATTGAGCTGCAGAGGGTGACCCCAGACTAGAGAGGTCTCTTCTTGACGCTGGACCGACTTCTGTTCGAACAGGTAGTGGACCGGCTGTTCTATTTATTTTTTTTTTTATTTTTTATTTAAAAAAAAAATTTTTTTTCAACGTTTATTTATTTTTTGGGACAGAGAGAGACAGAGCATGAATGGGGGAGGGGCAGAGAGAGAGGGAGACACAGACTCAGAAACAGGCTCCAGGCTCTGAGCCATCAGCCCAGAGCCTGACGCGGGGCTCGAACTCACGGACCGTGAGATCGTGACCTGGCTGAAGTCGGACGCTTAACCGACTGCGCCACCCAGGCGCCCCAGCCGGCTGTTCTGTTTAAAAGGAGAAAAGGCACCTGCGTGGCCCCTCTCTCGCTCCCCTTCCTGCGTTGTAAACAGCACCCGCCGTGGCCGTCCCCATGCGGGTCCCTAGGGTCTGCTGGGAGCGCTGCCCTGGAGCATTTGTGTCTTCGTCCGAAATGGGAATTATAAAACCCCCCTCCCAGGACTGTTGTGAGAAATAGCCACTGGGCCTCTTGTTTTTGTTTTATTTATTTATTTTTGAGAGAGACACAGAGAGAGCATAAACAGGGGAGAGGGGCAGAGACAGAGGGGGGGGACAGAGGATCCGAAGCGGGCTCCATGCTGATAGCAGAGGCCCCGATGCGGGGCTCGAACCCACCAACCGCAAGATCATGACCTGAGCCGAAGTTGGACACTTAACCCACCGAGTCACCCAGACGCCCCAGCCGTTGGACCTCTTGTAAACTCCGAAGTGCTGCATTAGTGGAAGGACCACCACCACCACCACCATCACGGATGTTTTTATACTCACATCCTGCAGCCCCTGACACGTGAGCGTCTAAACAGCAGGTTTCCTTGCTGGGTCTTTACGGCTCCCCCTGGGGAAACTCTTGGGTGTTGGGCCTTGGGTTATGGGGAAAGAGAACACTCCCCTCCACTCTCACTGTTTGCCATCCTTTGAGGAGAGGAACTCTCCCCCACCCCCAACCTAGTGAGCACCCACACATCCTTCAAGAAGCAAGCGGGCCTCTTATGATGCTGGTCGATACCTTTTCTCTGCCGGTGCCCTCGGCACCTGTTCCCCGCCCTCATTGTTAGGGTGTCTTTTCGACGAAATGGCGTTAAAAAACATAATAAGTCTTTCTTTCCAGCAGAGGGTGGAGACCGAACACGTTCCCATTCATCTTTCTAGTCCCTGTCGAGCTTCGCATTGGGCCTAGCCCTTGCCCTTGCAAGGATGGAGGTCCGGTGGACTTGGTGGCGAGTGGCCGAGGCAGCTCCAGGTGAGGGTGCCCACGTGAGCCCCCACACGGGCACCCCTTATCCTTCCAGCCCCAGAAGTACACCACCTTCTCCGGGCTTGCCCCACACGTCACTTAGAATGAAGATGGGAAAGGCACAGCTAACTGGCACCGTCCTAAATGGCACCTTATCTCAGGTCGTGAGGATTAGCCCCCACTCATTCCTTCATTCGTTCGTTCACTCAACAGTTAGCCAGCGCCTACTATATGCCCGGGATTCTAGGCACAGGAGATGGGTCAGTGGGGAAGAAGAATCTCTCGGAGCTCCTCTTGGAAGTCACCCAGTGTTACTACCCCACACACCTTGAACTCATGCACAGAGCGTTCTAATCAGATTAATTTTTAAATGTGACGCGAGGAGAGTCCAACGGATGAACTTCAACGTGCAAAAGGTCCTCGTGTCCTCTCAGAGGGAAGAAAAGAAAAAAAACAAAACAGGAAAGCTAAGCAAAATGTACTTCCAGAAAGTCAGTGAAGAATTTTTCCAACCATGCAAATGCTGACTTGCTAGCTTTCTTCGTGCTGTTGTTGTAAGGGTCCCCGTATTAAAAACCCACCCACCCTGTTGTTCTGAAGGCTGAACCCAAGATGTGGAGTTATGTAAAAGCCAATTAAAATAAATTAAATGCAACTACTGTGCCATTGTGCTGTAAATTTTGAGAACTGGATCAATCGAGGTTGTGGAAATGCCAAAGTTGTTAAGACTTTGGTTGCTATGACAACAGTGCTCCGCGGTGGGTAGTCTGTTACCTGGGAATTCTTCTCGGCCAGGCTTTCGTGGCGACTGCATTTCTCTCTGGGCAAGGGGTGGGGTCCTCCGGAGCGAGGTCCCAGTCCCGCCAGGCCACCTGTTTCGTGACCTTGGGAAGAAAGCCGCTTCCCGTCTGCCTCGGTTTCCTCCCTTTGGGGACCGCCACTCCACGGCTGTGAGTGTGGCACAGCCACGCAGCACTTCTCGGAAATCACCGCAGTAATTTGGAGATTTCTGACGGGCCCGCTGGCTTTCAGGCTGCCTTTTGGGGAAACCAGGATGACAGGGCCGAGGGAAGGGGAAGGGACTGCCCCAGGTCGCGCTTTACCTGTCTTACCTGGCCTTAGGTGACAGTGCAGTTCTCTGTCCTCATGGCTAATGGCCAGCTGGGACCTGCCTGCTTTGTTTCGGGGGAGGGGGTTGGGATTTAAGGCACCGGCTGCCAGGATCACCTCTCCTCGGGGCTTTCAGTTCGCAGACGTGCCCTCCAGCCATCATTTCAGTAAGCTGGCTTAGTCCGGAGCCCCAGCCTCCGGGGCCACAATTATTTTACAGGCGGGGGATTTACAGACGTTGGGATTTGCCAGCGACTTGAGGTCTCGGGGCCCTAAGGCAGGCGGGCCAGGATCGCCGTGGGCTCCTGAGTGCGGGGCAGAGACGGGGCTGTGCCCCAGGGAGGCCCCGGGGCCCACGCTTCCCCGAGGCCTTGCTCGGAGCTGGCCCCAGCACCCTCCTCCAGACTCCAGCTGACCAGGCTTCTCAGTTCCTAGCACTGGGCTCAGCGCCGCCGTGATGTCTCTTTTGGGGTGTCCCTGCCAAGAAGCTTCCTAGGCGCTACGTGCTTTTAGGACGTTGAGATCCAGAGGCGTACAGGAGGCCTCTGCTCTCTTAGCTGGGACGAGGGCCCGGGAATACCTGCTATGTGCCACCTGGCTGACGCCCCATCCTGCCCCGCGCTCCTGCTTTGCCGGCTAAATTGGGGCTAATTAGTGCCTCTGCAGGGCTGCGGTGCCTGCCCTCATTCAATGAGACCGGACTGACCTTTTTCCGCTTGACAGGGCGGTGGGTCACTGGAGGTTGGTTGCTGGGAAATGATACAGCAATTGGGGAGTTTTCAACTCAGTGGGAAATAGGTCGTGGCACCGACATTATTTAACCCTCCGCAGGGCAGCCTGACTGTTTAGCTGAACATGAGGCCCTGGAGGATGCCAAGGGCCGTGAGACCGAGGGTTGAATGGGTGCCGTGGGCCGCCCCGTGTCCCCCCCTCTGCAGTGGCCAGACTCCCTCCTGGCGTGACTGCCCCTTGGGTGCTCGCCGACTGCATCGGGCCGGGAGAGACCCAGAAGGCAGAAGTTTGCTCCAGAGGACAGGTGTGTTTCCAGCCTTGCCCCGGGGGAGTGAAGTTTTTAAAAGTATTTTTTTCGTAATGTTTATTTATTTTTGAAAGAGAGAGAGGGTGGGGGCAGGGAGAGGGAGACACGGAATCCAAAGCAGGCGCCAGGCTCTGAGCTGTTGGCACAGAGCCTGATGTGGGGCTTGAGCTCACGAACCGAACCTTGAGATCCTGACCCGAGCTGAAGTCAAGTGCTTAACAAACTGAGCCACCCAGGCGCCCCTAGAAGTATTTTTTTTTTTTAATGTTTATTTCTGAGAGAGAGAGAGACACAGAGAGAGAGAGAGAGAGAGAGAGAGAGACAGAGCATGAGTGGGGGAGGGGCGGAGAAAGAGAGGGAGACACAGAATCCGAAGCAGGCTCCAGGCTCCAAGCTGTCAGCACAGAGCCCGACGCGGGGCTCGAACCCACGAAGCACGAGACGGTGACCTGAGTGGAAGTTGGACGCTTAACCCATGGAGCCACCCTGGGGGGAATACCGTTTAATTAACTCAGCCATATTTTCTGGGAGTTGCTTCTCCAAGTGCAGAGGGGTCTCTCCCAGCCTCACGGGGCCGCTGGCCGTGGGGCCACGAGCCCGTCACCAGGAAGGTGGGAGGTCCCTTTAGTGCATGTTGAAGGAGGCTGGTGTGTCATCTTTGTCATCCTTAGGCTCTTAAAGCAGACGGTGGGGACCCTGTGACTGGTCCTGTTTTGCAGACTGTGACCTTTGAAACTCTTTCCCTTGACCTCCGAAGCCTTGACCAGCCACTCTTTGAGGGTGTGGGGTTGGGACCCGCCAGTGCTGGCTGGACACCTGGGCCGGGAATTAGCAGCTTCGGGGTGCGCTGGCCTGTCACCCTTTGCAGCCCCGAGCCTGTGTCCCCACCCGGGAGTTAGGCGAGGCCACCGGCCCTGCCAGCTTTCTGGGTTAGGCTGTGACTCAAAGGGAGAGTGTGATGTTGGCTTGCAGCCCGCGGTGCCCCGTGTGAAGGGATTCTCTTTCCTTCTCAGCGGCCACGCTGATAAATAGGAGACACGGCGTTTCTCCCTTTGGGGAGAATTGGGGCAGTGTCACTTAGAACCCATTCTGTCCCTTGGAGAACGCTCGCCCCCCCCTCCCCCTCCCGTGCCCTTTGACGTCGGCCGGTGCTTGCTGCCGGGGGCTCGCCGCTCTCAGCCCGGGCCGCTGGCCACCGCGTCCACCCCCCGCGCCCACCCTGTGTCCAGCCGGCCTGGACAGTTGCCATCCCACAAACACATCGGCGTGCTCTTCTGGCCTCCGGCTCTTTGTCTTTGCCGTGTCCCTCCCTCGCCCAGCTCGAGCGAGCCTTTGGTCCCGCTGGCCGCGGCACATGGGGCTGAGCCCTACTTTGGCCCGTGGACCCCGTATCGTAGAGGGGCGTCGTGCCAGGGCCTCTCCGCGGCAGCGTCCCCGAGGAGATGCGCTGCCGGGGCACGCATGGGACTCGTTCCCCTGCGGCCCCGGCGCCCCGTCCAGCAGGTAGAAGGGCTCCCGTCACCCGAGTCTACCTGGAACCCAGCCTCGCCTTCCCATTACTCCTGTGATTTGCAACCACGGCTCAGGGCTGGAGGGATACTGGGCCCTGCTCTAGGTTAGGTCAGGATTTTAAAAACGTGCATCTCGTTGGTTCTGTAAGCCCAGGATATGTAAAGCAGCTGTACCTATCGTGGGCCTGCTCCGGGAGAGACCATTGCTGGTTGCCTCGCGATGGCTGGTGGTGGGGTTAGACCCTGGCTCTGTTTCTTGGCCCTGTGAGCCCCACACAAATCCCTTAACTGCTCGGAGCCTCCGTTTCCTCACGTGGAAATTGTACCGTCGTGAGGATTCTGTGAGCTACGTGACGTGCCAGTGTGGCATTCGTTTTTAGCTTATTAACATCAGGGCTCCATGGGTTTCTCTTTTCTTTTTTTTTTTGTTTCTGAAGTGCTTTTAAGACCGAACAGGAACGAGTTTGCTCGTCATCTGTGGGTGGAGGCACTCTCACCTTCAGCCAGGGCCTAATTTTGGCCAAGAGCCTCGTCTCGTTCTGCTTAGAGAATGGTGCTATTCAGAGCCAAAGGATACGGGACTTACTTCTCTGGGTAGCATTCTCTCTCTGCAGATGGTGTGAACACTAATGACTTACTATATACGTATTCACAAGTGGGTGATTTATGGTTAACACCAGACCCGAAACTTTTCATTTCCTGACGGATGCTGATGTATCAGAAGCGTCATTTGTAGTGGCCTGTAAGAGGCAAGAGGTGTAAAAAAACCGAAGTTGAGGCCCGTTTCTGTCTGCGAGCTGTTCGTGTACTTCTGGAGCTGCCTGGCCCCACGGGGCATGGCCGAGGGGCCGCCCCGTGCGCTCGGCTGTGTGTGTGTGGGGCTCTTTGTGTGTGCATCTCCGCAGTGGGCAGGCCATGGTGAGGATCCCATCTCATAACGAGGACACTCAGGCCCAGGGAGGTTAAGTGCCTTCTCCGAGGATTCATAGCTCCGAAGTCACAACAGGCCTTGGAACTCAGGTGGGTCTGACTCCAGCCTGGAACAGTGCCTTAGCATAGAGCGGGCGTGCAGCTAAATGTATCGTCCCAGATCTGGTTTACTCGCCCACGTGAACACTCTCTACCCCAGATGTTAGGGCCTCTAGCGGGGAGGGGTTGTTGGGGAAGATTATTAAAATGCAACCTCCTGGTCTCAGCCCGCCTCTCCGGCGTCGGGGACAAATAGGGGCGGGCCTCACGATGCTTTTGAGCCGCGCTGGGGGTTTCTATGCACCCAGAAGTCAGAAACCCCCTGTTCCAGCTTTGTGGAATCCAGCCCCTTAAGCAGTCTCGCGGCAGAAAGGACAGTGGCCTACCCCTCAACCCCCCCAAGAAAGGGGTCCGCATCCCGAGCCCGTGACTGTGCTCCGTTACATGGTAAAGGGCCTTGAACGTGATGAAGATTGGGGATCATGACTCCCGGACAGTATCCCCGATTATCCAGCTGGACCCAGTGTCGTCACGTGAGTCCTGGGGGAGGAGCCTCCCCCAGCTGCAGTCTGATGGCGATATGACTAAGAACCAGCAGAGAGAGGAGGACAGGGCCACCGGCCAAGAGATGGGGGCGGCCCGTGTAAGCTGGGAAAGGCAACGGATTCTCCCTTGGAGCCTCCAGAACAGACGCAGCCCTGTGGCTCCTCCGTCCCAGTGAGACCGGTCTCTTCCTCGTTGCGTCGTACTTTCTCTCCGGCACGTCCCCCCTTCCCACCGCCCCGGCCCCTTGGTCCCAGCCCTGCCCAGGCCCCAGATTCCCGGGCTTCAGGTGGGCCTTGGGCCGGCGTGGTTCCCGGCTGCAGGAACTGTGTGTGAAAGATCCGGCTAACAAAGTGCATTGGAAGCGGGGCTGGTCCCACCCTCTCGGCCTTAGACTTGACGTGTCGCGCTTTTTCTAAACGAAGGGGGTCTGTCCACGCGGGGGTGCAGGCCGCGGCTATGCCGAGCAGCGCAGGGTTCTGAGAGTCTGGCTCCTTCTCTCTCTCGCTCGCCGTCTCCTTCTGCCTGCACACACACGGTCTGCAGCCCTCAGAACATTTCCTGTTATTTACATCTTGGTCCTTTTGATTTTGTTTCCTTTTAAACCCAAGACTTGACTTTGTACGCGTTTTGTGGTGAGCTAGACATGTTTTATTTTTCCGAGTGGCCCAGTAATCTCCGAATGTGGGACGAGGGCCTTGTAACGGGAGTCGGTGAGGCCCGCTTGGCGGTCCCAGTGTAGACATGGCCGATGAGGAGGAAAGGTGATCAGTCTTGAACTTGAATGCTCTCATCGGAATGTCCTTAGTCCTTTAAGGACAGTGGTTGAGAGCATTAGCTTTGGAGGGGCCTGGGGGACTTGGGCCCCATGCTGTCCCTCCTGGCCTCTTACTGGTGGGTTATTTAATCATGCCAGTCTCTGACTGCGGGGTCTTAAGCCACAGAAACGTGTCTTCTCGCGGTCCTGGGGGCTGAAGTCTGAGATGAGGGTGTCACAGCCAGGTTCGTTTCTTCTGAAGCCTCTCTCCTTGGCTCGTAGACGGCTGTCTTGCTGTGGCCTCGCATGGCTGTCCCTCTGTGTGTGTGTCGGTGCCCTGATTTCCTCCTCTTATAAGGACACCAGTCAGACTGGATTCGGTCTACCCGTATGACCTCATTTTAATCACTTCTGTGAAGAACCTGTCTCCACATACGGTCACATTCTGAGGTCCTGGGGTTAAGGCGTCTGCGTATGGATTTGGGGGCCGGACCAGTCAGTCCGCAGTTGAATTCCCATTCACGTGGGATTTAGAGGGCTCCCCTAATAAGGCTGGTAAGGGATTAATTTAAATGATGGTGTATTTAAGTGCTTAGCACACTCAGGAGGTGGCAGCCAGCACTAACCGGGGAACATGTGGGGGAATTTTTCTTGAGTGCCTGGCACATGACAGTCTGGGTTCTTGCTAGATGTCAACTTGCTTTCATGTGTCGCTGTCTGCGTCGTGCTTCTCCCAAAATGTGGACCCTGGTCGTCTCGCGGAGACTGTAGATCCCTGGGCCCCAGGCCAGGCATTTGGAGTCCCAAGCTGCTGGGTCAGGGCCTGGGAATCTGCACCCTAAGTAAGTACTCCAAGCGCCCCAGGTACCGTGGCAGAACTGCTACGCCAAGCCTTGTCGCTTCTGCCTCGACCGTATGCTCCCGTCCACGGCCCTCGCGCCTGCCGCCTTGTCCTTATCTTCGCTCATCCTCAGACGACTCCTGTGGGCCGGGCTGGGCATTTCCTCCTGCTCCTTCTTGTCCTTGTTGGCACGGAGCACCGTTTCCGAACCCGGAGACACTCCGGAAGCGTGTGTTGGCCGAGCGGATCTAAGAAGTGATTTTCCAGGGTTTTCCAGGGCGGGAGACGAACTCCCGGTGACTCTTTCGAGGCCGCCTCACGGCCAGCGGCCAGGCTGAGACGGGCGTCCTCCCTCTTAGGGGTGTTCTTCAGGCCGGGCTGTGCTTGCCTCTCACCGAACGTCCCCAGACCTTTGTGAGTTCACACACCTTGCGCCGTTTCTGTCTCCTTCTTTGTCCAGGGCCCTGCCTTCTCTCCGGCTGCCTCTTCCTCCCCGTCTGATGTGTCGCTGTTGCTTCTGAGGGCTTGGAAGCCAGCTCGTCCATCAGCTGCTCGGCCACACTGGCCACACGGTGGTGGCCCTGGCGGAGCTTGCTGCCGTGGTGGTGAAGTGCCCTTGGCAGGGCTTGGCTTGGGGGCCGTGTGTCACCTGTTGTCAATTCAGGAGGGAGCCCCGTGTCACCTGTTGTCATTTCGCGCCCTCAGGCCTGTGGCTGTTCTGTCACCCGCTGCACACCTGGGCTCCCAGCTGGGGCCTTAGTGGGAGTCCTGCTCCGGGTGGGTGTGAGGTCCGGTGGAACCATAGGTGACTGCTCCTGCGGAGGCGAGAGGGAGGGCCGTGATGGGGGGAAGGTGAGGGGCTTTACCTACTATCTACCCCACCCCCCACCGCCACCCCGTGTCTGCATTTTATTGAGATTCTGGGTGACGTTTCACTTTAAAATCCTTAGCCAAAGTGTCTGACCTCTAAGGCCCTGACCTTCTTGGGCTTTGGAACAAGTCCCTTTGTGACTGCAGGTGTATTCCCTAGAGGTCACTAAGGTCAGGTAGGCCTGTCCTGGCTGTCCCTACGAGCTGTCATCGCCGCCAGGAAAGGGCAGGTGAGGTGTCGTGGGGTGTGGGGGGGCCTCCCTGAGGTTGTGGGGGGCCCGGCGTTTGTCCTCCTCTTGGGCATGCCCCGGGTTCCCCTGCTGGTCACTTCCAGGCCAGACGACTGAGCCTTGGGCCGTGGCCTGGCGAGTGTAGACTGAGCCTGAGGGGCATGAGCACAGCTTTGGGGAGCAGCGTGACGTTTGGGGGTCCACTCCCGAGCCGATGGGCGATGGCAGGTGCTGGAGGCTGAGCGCCCTGGGCTCCTGTGGTGGGTCGGAAAGGGCGCCCGGCAGTAGAGAAGGCACCGCAGTCATCCTGCCCACCGAACCCGAGAGACACGTCGCAGCCCGCCAGCGAGCTGTGGCTAAAAGTGTCCTACGTCTCATAACGCCTGTTGAGCTCACAGTTCAGCTTTGGGCGTGGATTTGCCCAGCAGTGCGTGGATGAGACAGGCTGCCGTACATGGACTTCCCGTGTCGTGGGGTGAGTATCCCGAGTATGTCCCTCCTCCCAGAGCAGACGGATGGATGGACGGACAGCCGGATGGGAGGGCGGAACTGCTTGTTTTGCGGAGACCGTGGTTCCTTATCTCGTGTCCTCTCCCTTCCTCCTTGCGTGGAGGATGACAAAGGGCGATTCGGGGGATGGGGGGAGGGAAGTGACGTGCCGGAGGTCACCCAGAGTTGAGGCAGAGTTGAGGGGACCAGATCCCTGTCCCCTGTCCCGTCACTGCTTCTCCCCACTCTCCTCCTCCAGCTGACTGCCTCTTTGCTTCTCTTTCTTTCTTCCTGCCCCCTCCCTGCCTCCACCCAGTGCTCTCGGGAACTCCCTCTTTGACCCCACCCCCACCCCACTTTGGGCAGGTGGCGGGGTGGGGGCGGGGGGGGGGGGTCGTGTACAGTGAATGACCCCCTGTGCTCACCAGGCCAGGCTGTGGGCTGAGGAAGAAACCATCTCGACAGGTCCCAAGCGGTGGGGGGGCTTGACTCAGGACTAGTGCACGGGGCTGACCTCTGTCGCAGCAGGACGGAGAACACAGCAAGGACGAGTGGGGACTACAGCCAAGGAGCTGGGGGATGGGGGGGTGGTGGAAAGTTACTCATCGGCACCTCAAGGGCAGGGGGATCCTCACCGAGGTTGTTGCTCAAGGCAGGTCAAGGACTGATACGTCAAAGGTCGGAAAAGGGGAAGGTGGCCAGGGACCGCGGGTCTAGACGTCGAGGTTGGGGGAGGGGGGCTCCCCCTAACCTGTCGCCGGAGGCTGGGCAGTGACAGGCACGTGGGGTGCGGGGCCCCTGCACGAGCCGGGTCACGCTGGGCTTGGGCTCTAATGAGCCTCTTGGGCCTTGTGGATGGAGACAGAGATATGTCTCTTTTTCAAAGTTCTTTGTTCCCCTCTGATAAAAGCAGCGTGTTTTCACTGTCGTCGCAGGAAGTGGAGAGAGGCGTAAATCAGGGGGTCAAGACCAATTGCGTCCGCTCGGGTCTGTGCTCAGGGGAATTGCTTTGGCCGTTCTCCTCTTGACCGCTGCTAATGTGTGAAGCCTCGGGGTGTGGGGGGCATTCGGCTGTGCCGAGGGCCTGGGAGCCTCACGTTGGCCTCAGCAGCCTCTGGCCTCCAGCACTGGCAGCAGGAAGCCCTTCCCTCCGGGGACGGGCGCTGGCCGCACAGCTCCCTGGGACCCTGCCATCAGGTGCAACTTCACCGGCCACCCCCCCACCCCCACCCCCCTCGGGGCAGGGCACCACCGAGGGTGAGCTTCCCTGGGCCCCTGTCTCGTCTTCCTTAAATGTTTATTTTGCACAGAGAGAGACAGAGCGTGATCAGGGGAGGGGCAGGGAGAGAGGGAGAAGCAGGATACGAGGCAGACTCCAGGTTCCGAGCCATCAGCACAGAGCCCGACGCGGGGCTCGAACCCACGAGCCGTGAGGTCATGACCTGAGCCGAAGTCGGACGCTCAACCGACTGAGCCACCCAGGCGCCCCCCGGATAAATTCTTAGAAGTAGAATCGCTGGGTTAGGAATATGCACGTTTGTAAGGCTTTTGCAATTTCTTATGTTAGGTTTTTGCTGTGACTGCATTTCTGCTGTGAAATTGTAAATAATTATTAGTCTCGACTGATTTTTAAAGGGAAAAAATACTGTTCTCTGGAAATACTCCTCTGCACCCCGTGCCCCCCTATGACTGTAACAATTTTATTTACTTCTTCTTGTAAGTTGCTTTGTGAGGTTTGGTGGGGCAGGTTGTTGGGTTTTTTTTTTTAATTTTTTTAATGTTTATTTATTTTTGAGACAGAGAGAGAGAGACAGAGCATGAGCAGGGGAGGGCTGGAGAGAGGGGGAGACACAGAATCCAAAGCGGGTTCCAGGCTCCGAGCTGTCAGCACAGAGCCCGATGCGGGGCTCGAACACACGGACCGCGAGATCGTGACCTAAGACAAAGTCGGACTCTTAACCCACCGAGCCACCCAGGCGCCCCGATGGAGCAGGCATTGTATCACTGTTTTATAAGTGGGTAGCTTGAGGCTCAGAGAAGTTGAGAAATTGGCCTGGGATTGCACAGCCGGTGGTGAGGAGAGACCCTGACTGACGCCTGCCCGGGCCTGGACTCTCTCTCTCCCACTCTGGCCTTCAGAGCCTGTGACTAAAATCTCCCCAGGCCCTTTGTTCTCTGCTCCCCCCAGCCGCCTGCTCCTGTGTTCCCTTTCCAGATAAGCCGCGTGGCTGTTTGTGTGGCTCTCAGAGAAGCGGCAGGCCCCACGCTGGGGAGGCCCATAAGAGCCTGCCCTCCGAGGACGAGCCGGCCTCGGCTGCAGTGCCTAATCTGCATTAAGGTATCGCTGACCATCTTTGGACTTGGGGAGGGGATTTACTATTTTTAGAGAAATGTAAGGGAGCGTTTTAAATCCTGTTAGTTGGTGGAACTGAACAGGTGTGTGTATTTATGGAGGACGGTGACTCTTTCTTAGGAGCCGTCGATTTGAGACCAGATGGGTCAGTCTGCGTGATGGTTAAGTGCTGAAATCTAGGTAAGCCTCACAGTGGGGCCAAACTGCATGACGGGATTCCTTCCTCGGTCCCTCTGCGAGTGTCCACTCTGCCTCTGGGCCAGAGGAGAAGCGGGGCCAGGAACAGTGCCTTGTGCTCTTGATTTCGCGGAGATCGCGGCGTCAGGCTGTCATCTTTGAGTCGGGTTATCCATCGTCCCCGGGCCTGTAGTTTGCTCATCTGTAAAATGGAAAATTCTTCCCCGCCTGCTTTCCGCGCTCGCTGTGGGAACCCGTGAGATTTCGCAGAAGTGCAGTGTGATTCGTAGACGCCTAGACTATAAATGGATACATCCTGCTGGGATGGCGATGGCTTGGAGCCCAAAAGACGGACGGTAACAAGTGTTGGTGAAGATGGGGAGAAATCCGAACTCTCGGTGGTGGGAATGTATGGGGAGCGGTGCAGCCGCTTTGGAAAAACAATCTGGCTGCGCTCCTCAAACAGTTAAACACAGAGTCACCGCACGACCTGCCTTCTCAGGTATGTGCCCGAGAGAACAGAAAACGCGTGTGCCCACAAAACGCGTCTGCGAACGTCCGCGGCGGCAGTATTCATAATAGCCGAGAGTGGAAACAACCCACGTGTCTGGTGGGTGAACGGACAAAAAGAGCGTGGTCTACCCGTGCGATGGAATATTATTCAGCCGTAAAAAAGGAATGAGGTGCGGATTCACGCTTCAACCGGATGAGCCTTGAAAGTATCACGCTGCATGAAAGATGCCAGACGCAAAAGGAGACATGTTGTGTGCTTTCGTGTATATGAAATGGCCAAGGAGGCAAGTCTAAAGTGGCAGAAAATGGGTTAGTGGTCGCCAGGGCCGGAGGTGAGGAGGGATAGGAGAGGTGGGCACAAGACGTGGGGTGTTTTTTTTTTTTTGGTAGTGGTGAAAATGCACCGAATCAGACAGTGGTGACGTTTGCGCAACCTTGGGAAGCTGCTAGGAACCACAGGATTGTGTACTTTGAAAACAAAACAAAGGACATGATAACGGACAGTGTTTTGAGGAGTTGTTAGGGGCAACACGGGGACACAGAATGTGAACTTTGGAATGAAACATGAGAAAGACACAGATGGCCAGCAGGGGAGGGGCAGAGAGAGAGGGAGAATCCCAAGCAGGCTCCGAGCTGTCAGCACAGAGCCCGGCGCGGGGCCTGAACTCACGAAACTGTGAGATTGTGACCTGAGCCAGCGTCAAGAGTGGGAGACTTCAGTGACTGAGCCACCACCCCGGCGCCCCGGTGACTTTCCTCTTTCTGAGCCTCGGTCTGCCCATTTGTGAAGCAGGGGAGTTCCCCCTTTGGGGCGGAGGACCAGCTCGGCTCGGCGATGTTTGTTTGGATCACTCGGCACTCGCAGGTGTTCATGGAGCGATATCTGTGGTTGTTCACTCACCCTCTCTATGCCCAGCTCTGTGCGGGCGTATGACGACGGTCGACCGTGGGGCAGAGCCAGGCACGGGGTCCTCTTGCAAGACTGCCTGACACTGTATATTTGGTCCCGTTCGGGGAGCCCCCCCCCCCCCATACCGATCTCCCTCTACTTACGATACGGTTGTGTCTCCAATAAACCCGTCGCAAGCTGAAAATATTGAGAGTCGAAAATGCATTTAACCCGCCTAACCTACCAAACATCCTGGCTTAGCCTCGCCTGCCTTGAAGGTGCTCAGAATGCTTCCATTAGCTTCTAGTTGGTAAAATCATCTAACACAAAGCCTCTTGTGTAATCAGGGGTTGGCCCTCTCATGTAGTTTACGGAATGCTGTCCTGAGAGTGAGAAACGGAACGGCCGTATGGGTGCAGAACGGTTGTCGGGGTATCGACTGTCTACCCTCGCGACCGCGGGGCCGCCCCTGGAGCTGCGGCCGCGGCCCAGCATCACGAGAGTCACATTCTGCCCGTCGCCAGCCCCGGAAAAGATCCAAATTCAAGATCCGAGATACGGTGTCTACGGAACGCTTCTTGCTCTCGCCCCACTACGAAGTCGGAGGTTGTTAGCTGTGTCGTGGGAAGCCGGGGACCGTCTGTATTCCAGCTGCGCAGCGTACCCACGAGGTGGCCGGGGCAGGGAACGGTGTCGCCGCTGGACGGAGGAAACAGCGATGCGCAGGGGTAGTAGCAGAGGCGGCCTGAAGTGTGGCCGCCGCGGTGAAGCGCCCGTGTTTGCTCGTTCATCTGAGAATAGTGAGGAAGACAAAAGCTGCTGTTTATTGAGCACTTACTACATGCCAGCCGCTGGTGTCTGAGATGCCCTCGCTTTAATTCTCACGGCAGCCCCGCGGCCTGCCCAAACGGCTAGGGCGGGACCGAGGGGGTGTGTCCCGGGAAACACTGGGTGTGAGCAGGGAGCATGGCGGGAACAAGATGTGCCACGCGCGGGGCGTCCGAAGCTGGGTGACGGCTACCTGCCATTCACCGTGCTGGTCTCTCTGTTGTGTATGTACTGGGAATTTTTTATAAGAAGAAGGTGAGAGGGGAGCCTGGGTGGCTCAGTCGGTGAAGCGTCCGACTTCGGCTCAGGTCACGATCTCGCGGTCCGTGAGTTCGAGCCCCGCATCGGGCTCTGGGCTGATGGCTCAGAGCCTGGAACCTGCTTCCAATTCTGTGTCTCCTTCTGTCTCTGCTCCTCCCCCGTTCATGCTCTGGCTCTCTCTGTCTCAAAAATAAATAAACGTTAAAAAAAAAAAATTTTTTTTTTTTTTAAAAGAAAAAGGTGAGAAACCAAGGCGGTGCGGTAAGGCGCGGTTATCTTCGTTTTACGGAAAGGGGGGGAATGGAGATACAGCATGCGGGTTTACACTGCAAGCCTGAGAGAGCTCACTACACCCTTCTGGAAGGTGAGGCTTAGCAACCAGGCTCTCCCCTGAGCCAGTGGTCCTCTGGGGGTTACTTGAGACCGGTTCTTTCTGCTGCCAGAACCCTTGAGGGCCAGGGCTCCTGTGTCCCCAGCCTGATACCCCTCTTCCCTGTCGCAGGAGATCTAGGCCTGATAGGTGTGGGGGAGGAGCTGGAGAGCTGACAGGCTGCTGGTTCCCTGTGTCCCTAAATGCGGGGGAGGGGGGATACTTGGTTGTTCTGGGCTCCATGATGTTGGGGGCTCATTCATTAGATTATGTTGATCTGGGGCCCCTGGGTGGCTCAGCGGGTTAAGCGCTTGACTTCAGCTCTGGTCACGATCTCACGGTTCGTGAGTTCGAGCCCCGCATCGGGCTCTGTGCTGACGGCTCGGAGCCTGGAGCCTGCTTCGGATTCCGTGTCTCCTTCTCTCTCTGCCCCTCCCCCACTTGTGCTCTGTCTCTCTCTCTCTCTCTCTCTCTCAAAAATAAATAAATGTTAAAAAAAAAAAAAAAAAAAAGAGTAGCCGTTATGTTGTAGGGCCTGTCGCTAAAAACTGCACAATCTCCGTAAAGGATAATGTTTTCCAGGGGCTGGCAGAGAAACGTTCTGGTCGTTAGGGTGTCTTTAGTACTGGATAACTCAGAATATCGCTTGCAACGTAAGGGAGGCCACTTTGAGAGGCCAGCCGTAGGTGGGCACGGGACGCCCCAGCAGGGACAACACCCCATGTGTCCCGCAGAGGCGCTCGCTCAGAGAGGACTGAGGTCGCCGGGCCCATGCTGCTGCTCCCAGGGCTTTGCTTTTACGCTCTCGCTCCAGATGCCCGGGGAGGCTCCTTTGGGACTTGGTCTGTTTGAGAAGAAACTTCTGAGGCCTGCAGGGCCCTGCAAGATTCCACCTGCCCCTGATTCCACCCTGCCGGCCCTTCTCCTCTGTACCTGTGTGCCTGTCCTATTTACTGTCCTCTGGGCAAGGAAGAGCTTTTAGAATCATGATGATTGTACTACATTAACCTTCAGACTTCTGTTCTCTGGGCTAAATCATCTCCCCCCCCCCGCCCACCCACCCCAAACATCTGTTAGAAATTCTAGATGCTATATTGGGTATGTAATAAACTTCAAATCAATTACATGTGATGCCCCGCTGAACCATAATGCACCTAGAGGTAGGTTTTCAGCAGAGTTATGCTTTAAATGGAATGTCCTGGGCCATTTTTCTTATGGCCTGGGTTGACGACCCGGGGGTCCGGGTTTATAATGGACATTATGGCAGACATTGAACCATATGCGTGCTGTCAGGCCCTCTCTTTTGGGCTTGGTTGTGATTGCGGGGCGAGGGCTTGTGCGGTCCCGGGGTCTTTCAACAGGGACTCTCCTAGATACGCTGGCAGTTGCCCAAAGGCTCCAGAAACCTGAACGGGAGCCGTTGGCTTTGCTAAAATCGGGAAGTGATTCTGCGGCTGCCTCGGCGGCGTTACAACTTCTGAGGGAGGGTGGGGCCCGGCGGCGAGACAGCAGGGGCTGGTGGGGCCCGGCGCTTCCTGACAGACGCCACCGTCTTAGAGGCTGCACCTTCCCAATTACCGTGGAGAAAATTCAGATATTTTGAAAAGAGCCGGAAGCCTGGAGGTTTAGGAAGGGGTCCTTCATTTCAAAGTGGTGCTGTTTCATTCAGATGGCAGCTTAGAAGATTGAAGATGGGATTTCAGGGACGCCTGGGTGGCTCCGTCGGTTAAGCGTCTGACTCTTGATTTCAGCTCGGGTCGTGGTCTCGTGGTTTGTGAGTTCGAGCCCCGCGTCGCGCTCTCCGCTGTGTCAGTGCCTGCTTGGAATTCTCTCTCCCTCTCCCTTTGTCCCTGCCCCACCCATGTGCGCTCTCTCTCTCTCTCTCTCTCAAAATAGATAAATACATTTTAAAAATTAAACAAACAGGGGCGCCTGGGTGGCGCAGTCGGTTGAGCGTCCGACTTCAGCCAGGTCACGATCTCGCGTGATCTCCCGTGATCTCGCGTGAGTTCGAACCCCGCGTCGGGCTCTGGGCTGATGGCTCAGAGCCTGGAGCCTGTTTCCGATTCTGTGTCTCCCTCTCTCTCTGCCCCTCCCCCGTTCATGCTCTGTCTCTCTCTGTCCCAAAAATAAAATAAAACGTTGAAAAAAAAGGTAAAATGTTATATTAAAAAAAAAATTAAACAAACAAAAAAGATGGGATTTCATTGCTAGTGAGGAGTCCCTAACTTCACGTTGAATGACGAGTATGGGGGAGGGGGTGGGCGGGCAGCTCTGTGCTGCGTTGCCCCAGGGGGCTCACTGCATTCTCTCCTGGCTCCCTGGAATGCTAGGGTCCTACATTCCCTGTGCAAGGCCAGACCCAGAGCTCTGGGTCACCGGATAAGGCGGTAAAGAACGCAGTCCCTGGCCTCTAGCCTGGGATCCTGGAGCCTGTCCATAAATCACCTGTCCGCAGGGATAAGTACCCAGAGAGTTCCAGAAGGGACTAATTAACCTGGCCTGAGGGGCGGTTCCGGGAGGCCTCACAGGGAGGTACGCTTGTCTGGGCTTTTAAGGATGCTAGGCTTTTGGCATGGGAAGAAATCGGGGTGAGTACATTCCAGGCATAAGGAACAGCATGTGCTAAGGCGTCTGGGCTGTAAAGAGCCGCATATGTTTAAGCCACTCGATAAGCTCCTTTCTGTGGCTCTCCTTTTTCTAGTTGAGTTTTGTTTTGTCGCCGGTCAAGGAGAGGCACAATCTGTTCCTGGGCTGGGCCGGCTGCCCTCCAGAGGCTGGGCCAGAACGTTCTGGCCCGCCTCTGACGATTCTGTCTGTCTGTCCTGTGGCCTGAATCCAAGGCTGTGGAGTGTAAGTGGCCGTGTCATTTCTCCTCTCGATGTCCTCCAACCCCCTTACGGGCGGGCTGGTGCTCGAGCCAGGGCGTGGCTGAGCCACGCAGCAGCAACACAGGCTTTGGTGACGGCCAGCTCCCGATCAGGGTTCCCGATCAGGGAACGGTTTCCTTCCCCCTCCTAAGGTCAGGGTTGAGGATGGCAGAGTTTTAGGACAAATTAAAAAAAAATCTTTTTTAATTCCTCTTTGCACCCTCTCCCCTAGTGTGTCCATCCTTCCAAAGACTGTTCTCCCTGGAGTGGAGGAACCCACTCCAGTAACCACAGAGGTCTGTCTGACTCCCTAAAACATGCTACGCTCATTACTCAACACCCCCTTCCCTTGCCCCTCCACTGAGAAGGCCCATCCTCAGAGTAGTGGCTCTCTTCTGGAGCAAGATGAATGCAACCCGCTGGCAATTCTCACTAGCGTGTGAAGGACTGATGGCACCATATCTTCCCCGAGGACTCCTGGGTGGTGGGCGAGCCCTCCTAGCGTCTGCCCGCTGACTTCCGCGTAAGCTATTCCTGCTGTCCCCAAGGTTGTTCTTTCTTTTGCTTCCGGATTTGGAGGTTTCTTGAAGTCTGTAGCATTTTCAGGGTGAGCGGTGGCTTTGGGTAGGGGGATCTGATGAATGGGCTCGCAAGCTGCAGTTGCCTTTGGCCGTGGACCCCGGACTGAGCGAGGCCACTGCTGGCTCAGAGAGATCCAGCTAAACATCCTTGCCGAGGGGTGTTCGGATTGGCCCCGGATGGCTCTTCTCTTGTTGGGAGGCGGGGAAGGGGTCGATGGAGAGGGGAGGGACCAGAGAAGAGAGGAAAAGGGTCAGTCTGCAGCCTGTCTGTGTCACCAGTGCGGGCTGGACAAACGGCCGTGGGCCGCACTCTTCCTGAGCGAGTAATTTGAGAGCAAGCCTGGGCTCAGGAAGCCCCGGGCTCCTCCGCTCTGGGTTATTGAGAACATCAGCCAGCCAGCCCTTTGAAGTGCAAACCCAGCAACTGCAGAGCGCCCTGACCTGCCGGGGTTTTTTTTTTTTTTTTAACTAGGTTATTATTGAGCTGTTGAAGGACCAGGGATGAAGGGTCTCTTATTAAAAAGTAAACAAGAGACAAAGAAGGCAGAACTCATCAACCCCACGGCTTTGATCTTGGAGGATGAGGAAGACATGATCTTTGATGTTCGCTCCCTCCAGGGCCGTCTCTGTGCCAGCCGTCCCCGAGCTGCGCCTCCGAGCCGGGGGATTAATTATGTAACAGAGCTCAGATCCCCGCGCCAGGAAGGGGGCCTGGAAGGCTCTGCCCGAGTGCCCCCCAGGTGCCTGGGGATTAGCCTAAGGCCCGTTTATCTGGGAAGCGCGAACAAACGCACATCTGTTCAGCGGGTGCACTGAACGGCGTTTCTTAAATTCTACCGTTATTGTCTTTACGGAACCCCAGAATAGCTTCCTGGGTATCACTCTTCAGGGCCCTGACACTGAGCCATGCGCAAAGACATTAAGAAAAGTATCAGGGCATCCGCAGCCGCTATTCTACCATCTGGCGGCTCAGAAATATTTTATAATCAAATGAGTAAGACGGACAAGCATCTCGCTTGCCATGCGTCTGCGGCCCGCCTCCCCCCTTCCCTGTCCTCCCAGGGCGCGTTCTCTGCTGTCTTTGGCAAACGCTAGAGAAGCCTTTTCCCGGGTGCGAGGATGCCCACGGGCTCAGCTTTGGCCGTGTCCTGGCCGGGCGACCTTGGTCTGTCCCTTTGTAACATGGAGGCACTTGCGCTCAGGGCTGTTAGGCGACTCGAAGTGACACTGATACGTGTGTCCTACCACGAGGCTGTACCCGCTGCTTGCGTTAGACTTTCAAAAAGTCGCGTACTTGAACTTTTCCGGAATATAAATGCGGTTATATGCACGTCTGCCGTAGGCTATTTAGAAAATAAGGTAGAAACGCGTTGTAACGGGGCAACCGAGCTGAGAACCACAGCCCCCCAGATGGGTGTTTCTTTGCATCGATTAGGTGTGGGGAGAGTGTTGAGCGTCTCAAGCACAAGTGTGTGTGTGGTTGAGCCTTGAACAAAACGGGTTTGGACTGCTCACGGGCCGGTACGCTTGTGGGCCGGTTTTCTTCATAAATACAGGACAGCAATGTCAAATGTATGTTCTCTTGTGATTTTCTTCATAACATTTGCTTTTCCTCTAGCTTACTTGATTGTAAGAATCCAGTACGTAAGGGGCAGGCACCTGGGTGGCTCGGTTGGTTAGGTGCCTGATCTTGATTGTGGCTCAGGTCACGATCTCGCGGTTCGTGAGTTCGAGCCCAAGCCCCCCTCCCCGTCAGGCTTTGACACTGTGCTGACAGCGTGGAGCCTGCTAGGGATTCTCTCTCTCTCTCTCTCTCTCTCTCTCTCTCTCTCTGCTTCTCCCTCCCTCATGCATGTACACGCACGCTCTCCCTCTCTCTCTCCCCCTCCAAAATAAATAAGCTTAAAATAATATAGTATATGATACATACAGCATACAAAATATGTGTTAATTGACTGTTTATGGTATAGTAGGTTTTCCAGTAGGCAATTAATAGTTGCGTTTTGGGGGCGTCAAAAGTTTTACACAGATATTTGACTCTTGGGGGGGGGG
>NW_024412419.1:7734011-7760735 GCF_014898765.1 Herpailurus yagouaroundi
GGGGGCGTCAAAAGTTTTACACAGATATTTGACTCTTGGGGGGGGGGTCAGCACTGCTAACCCCTGCGTTTTCCAGGGGACATCTGTCCTGTATTTCCAGCAGGATCATGTAAAAATGAGAACACGGCAATCCTATTAAGTCCCTCCACCCCACCCAATACATCCACAGGCACCGTCCCTGCCCCCCTCCCTTTTTCTCTCCTCATTGGAGACCGGGCCACTCCAATGACATTTGACTTTAAACCTTTGTTTCTCTCCCCCTCACCCCGCCCCCCCCCCCCCCCCCCCCCCCCCATATTATTTTTTTTTTTTTCTTTTTTTTTTACATTTATTTATTTTTGAGAAACAGAGTGAGACAAAGCGTGAGCAGGTGAGGGGCAGAGAGAGGAGACACAGAATCTGAAGCAGGCTCCAAGCTCTGAGCAAGCATTCAGCACAGAGCCTGATGCGGGGCTCGAACCCACGAACTGTGAGATCATGACCTGAGCCGAAGTCGGACGCTCAACCGCTCAACCGACTGAGCCACCCAGGCGCCCCACCCAGGCCATTTTCTAAAGGGATTTATATTTGTTTGTAAAGTGGTGCAAACTTTTTTCATCCTGAGAGAAACAGAGCCCTCACAGAGAAGCCCGAGTATTGCATTGCTGGAATTCATTTTCAGAAGTTTCTTGAACCCCTGCCTCAGGACCCCTGGGATCCACTGTGTGCCTGAAACCCAGAGCACTGGCCACATCCACTTGCTTTCAGCTCCCAATCCCTTCATGTCTGTGTCCCCGTGGTTGCAGATGGGGTCCAGCTTAGCAAAGTATATTTCAAACAGAGTAAGTAATCATGAGAATGTGGGGGTGTGGGCATTGGGGGAGGGTTGCCCATTTCAGCAGCCTCTGCCCTTCCGGAAGCCCTGGGCTATAAAAGAAGGACCAGCGTCCTGATAAACTGCTCTTAAGGGCACCATTCATTCCATTATTAGATGCCTACTGTCAACCTGGTGCAGTGCCGGGATGGAAAAGCCAGGGTGGTGGTGGAGGAATTTAGGTCTAGAGTCGCACCTCTTAGCCCTCTTCTCCTGTGTGTAGCAAAGCAGAAACACTGCGTTTCTTTAAAACTGCTCTGAACACTGGCCTTCTCCCAGGAAACCGAGATTTGCCTGGTGTAAGGTTGCTTGAACCTTCTTCCAAAAGCAAGCCAGCCTTTTCAGCAGGTGAACCAAAGAGCTCCGTGGAGGGGCCTGTCTCAGCTTCAGCCAAATTAAGGAGTCGATATCAGCGTTTATTAACTCTCAAAGAAAATGGCAATAAAACTTGAGCCAGGGAGTACTGATTAGTCCGGCGTCCTGTGTCGTCCCTTTTCCATATTTCTTGTTTACCTTCGTAGCCTTGGGGCACTTCGTTGGCCCCAGAGACAGCACTGCCGGCCGGGGCCGTGTGGCATTTCTGGATCCTTTCCCTTTGTCAGCAGGGAGTAGTAGAATCTGAATCTTAAAAAGGACATTTTAGGGGCGCCTGGGTGGCGCAGTCGGTTGAGCGTCCGACTTCAGCCAGGTCACGATCTCGCGGTCCGGGAGTTCGAGCCCCGCGTCGGGCTCTGGGCTGACGGCTCAGAGCCTGGAGCCTGTTTCCGATTCTGTGTCTCCCTCTCTCTCTGCCCCTCCCCCGTTCATGCTCTGTCTCTCTCTGTCCCAAAAATAAATAAACGTTGAAAAAAAAAATTAAAAAGGACATTTTAGTACACACTTTCTCTGCTGTAAAAGTAATACATTCTCGTTTTAGGGCGTCTTGAAAAAACTACATGGTGAAAAGGAGATAAGAAAAAAAAAATGACACCTCATCACACCTGCCCAGGTAACCACCACTGTATCTGTGTACCAGAAGAAGCCTCCTTCTGGTGCCATCAGCCCTGGCCGTGACTTGCTTGGCTGAAAAAAAAGATTAGTAAAGCGGAGATCGTGAAAGTGATGCAGACATACCTTGAACATTTTAACCTAAAACATACAGTCATTCCCCCCACCCCGTCTCCTGGTTTAATGCCACGGCCTTTCTTGGTTTACGGATCTACTGGATGATGTACACATTATCTTTTTTGTATGACCCTTTAATGCAACCCCCCCCCCCGATTCTCAGTTTCTGTTTCTATCGAGTGAAACAGGGACTGAGAACCCACTACTTTGCAGATTTCCATATACCCCTAATATCATACGGTGATTTTTGTCCACGCCTAGCTTAACAGTGATCTTCCCTAAACGTCCAACACTTGTTTCATAAAAACAATTCCTTTTTGACTCCTCTTCCAGTGGTTTACATAAACTTTAATTAAGTTGTGTAATTACGTAAGTACAACCTGTGTAGGCAGGTTTGAGGACAAGCACAGCTGAATCTTCGTGAACTCACAGAGCAGTCCATCTAACGGTTGGGGAAGGCCCTGCTTCTCACAGGGAAGGCTGAGCCTGTCCCATAGTCCGGGGGTCCTTCAGGGAAGGCACCTGTGCTCGTTTTGCATCTAGAACAGTTTGTGTGATTCTTCACTACTTAGAGAAGTCTCGTAATGTTACCAACTCCAGACTGAACAGTTTGAACTTAAACGCACAACAGCTAACGTTCGACTTAAGGGTGAAATGCTCAACGCTTTCTCTCTAAGATCAGGCACGAGACTAGGTTGGCCGTCATTGCCACTTTGATTCAACATTGCGGTGGAGATCCTAGCCACAGCCGGCAGTAAGGCAAACAATGCAAACGGACAAATCTCAAACAAAACCCACAAACACCCACGAGTAAATAAAGGACATCGAGATTGGGATGTAAGAATTAAAACTGTTTGCCGATGAGATGATCTTACATAGAGACCATGCGAAGGAATGGCAGAGCTTATGAACAATTTCAGTAAGGTTGTGGGATACAAGACCAATAGAAAAAATGAATTACGTTTCTGTATACTTCTGCATTTCTATATACTTGCAGTGAAAATTAAATTAAGAAAAGAAATCCATTTGCAGTAGCGTCGGGAAAGAATAGAATGCTTAGGAATGAATTTAACAAAGTGCAAGACTTCTCTGAAAATGACAACGTACTTGAAAGAAATTAACAACCTAAGTAAATGGAAAGACATCCCATGTTCATGTATCAGAAAGCTTAATATTGTTAAGATGGCTTTGCTCCCAAATTAATTTACAGATTCCACACAACTCCCTTGGAAAATTCCAGCTGAATTCTTTGCAGAAAATGACAAGCTGATTCTAAAACTCATATGGAACCTCAAGGAACCTGGAACAGCCAAAACAGCCTTGAAAAAGAGACACCAAGTAGCAGGGCTTATACTTCCTGATTTCAGAACTTCTTACAAAGCAATAGTAGTCAATGCAGTGTGGTACTGGCACAAAGATAGTCATACAGATCAGTGGAATAGAATTCAAAGTCCAGAAATAAACCCTCACATTTCCAGTCAATTGATTCGCAAAAGTAGCAAATAATTCAGTAGAGAAAGAATAGCCTTTTCAACAAATGGTACTGGTACAACTGAATAGTCCCATGTAAAGGAATGAAGTTGGACCCCTACCTCACACCATTTATAAACATTAACTCAAAGTAGATCAAAAACCTAAATGTAAGAGCTAAAGCTATACAACTCTTAGAAGAAAAATAGGTGTAAATCTTTTCCTTGAATTGGGCAGTTGTTTCTTGAATGTGGTACCAAAAGCATAAATGACCAAAGGAAAAAATAAGTAAATTGGACTTCATCAAAATCAGAAAATTTTGTGCTTCCTAGGACACCATCAAGAAAGTGAAAAGACGGCCCACAAAATGGAACACAATATTTGCAAGTCATATGTATTCTATGCTTGTATCTAGAATAAAGAACTCTTAGAACTCAGTATTAAAAAACAACCAATTAAAAGATGGACAAAGGCCTTGAATAGACATTCTCCAAAGAAGATATCCAAGAGGTCACTGAAAACTATAGAAAGCTTATGAAAGGAATTGAAGAAGACACACAAAAAAAAATGGAAAAAGATTCTATGCTCCTGGGTAGGAAGAACAAATATTGTTAAAATGTCGATACTACCCAAGGCAGTCTACACATTCAATGCAATCCCTATCGAAATAACACCAGCATTCTTCACAGGGTTAGAACAAACAATCCTAAAAGACCCCAAATAGCCAAAGCAATCCTGAAAAAGAAAACCAGAGCTGGAGGCATCACAATCCCAGATGTATTACAAGGCTGTAATCATCAGGGCAGTATGGTATTGGCACCAGAACAGACACTCAGATCAATGGAACAGAATAGAGCACCCAGAAATGGACCCACAAACGTATGACCAACTAGTCTTTGACAAAGCAGGAAAGAATATCTAATGGAATAAAGACAATCTCTTCAGCAAATGGTGCTGGGAAAACTGGACAGCGACATGCGGAAGAATGAAGCTGGACCACTTTCTTACACATACCCAAAGATAAACTCAAAATGGATGAAAGACCTCAATGTAAGACAGGAAGCCATCAAAATCCTAGAGGAGAAAGCAGGCAAAAACCTTTTCGACCTCGGCTGCAGCAACTTCTTACTCAACATGTCTCCAGAGGCAAGGGAAACAAAAACAAAAATGAACTGTTGGGACCTTAATCAAGATAAAAAGCTTCTGCACAGCGAAGGAAACAATCAGCAAAACTAAAAGGCAACCTAAGGAATGAGGGAAGATAATTTGCAAATGACGCATCAGATAAAGGGTTAGTATCCAAAATCTATAAAGAACTTACCCAGCTCAACACCCAAAAAGCAAATAATCCGGTGAAGAAATGGGCAAAGACTTGAATAGACACTTCTCCAAAGAAGACATCCAGGTGGCCAACCGACACATGAAAAAATGCTCCACATCACTCATCATCAGGGAAATACAAATCAAAACCACAACGAGACACCACCTCACACCTGTCAGAATGGCTAACAACTCAGGCAACAACAGATGTTGGCGAAGATGCGGAGAGAGAGGATCTCTTTTGCTGGTGGGAATGCAAACTGGTCTGGCAGCCACTGTGGAAAACAGTATGGAGTATCTTCAAAAAATTAAAAATAGAACTCCCCTACGACCCAGCAATTGCACTACTAGGCATTTATCCAAGGGATACGGGTGTGCTGTTTCGAAGGGACACATGCACCCCATGTTTATAGCAGCACTATCCACAATAGCCAAAGTATGGAAAGAGCCCAGATGTCCATCAGTGGACAAATGGATAAAGAAGATGTGGTCTATATATACAATGGAGTATTACTCAGCAATCAAAAAGAATGAAATCTTGCCATTTACAACCGCGTGGATGGAACTAGAGGGCATCGTGCTAAGCGACATTAGTCAGAGAAAGACAAATATTGTGTGACTTCACTCATATGAGGACTTTGAGGCACAGAACAGAGAACACAAGGAAAGGGAAACAAAAATAATATAAAAACAGGGAGGGGGACAAGACAGAAGAGACTCATAAATATGGAGAACAAACTGAGGGTTACTGGAGGGGTTGTGGGAGGGGGGATGGGCTGAATGGGTCAGGGGCATTAAGGAAGACACTTGTTGGGATGCGCACTGGGTGTTACACATAGGGGATAAATCTACTTCTGAAATCATTATCACACTACATGCCAACTAACTTGGATGTAAATTTAAAAAGAAGATCTCCAAGGGGCCAGTAAGCACATGAAAAGATGCTCAACATCACCAGTCATCAGGGAGATGCAAATCAAAACCACAAGATAGAACTTCACACCCACTACGGTTTCTAGAATCAACAAGTCAGATAAATGAAAGTGTTGGTGAGGAATCAGAGAAATTGGAACCCTTGAACACAGCTGGTAGGAATGTCAATGGTGCGGCTCCTTTGGAAAATAGTCAGGCAGTTTCTCACAAGCTTAAACAGAAAGCTACCATATGACACAGTAATTCTGCTCCCGGGTGTATGTACCCCAAGAAAAAGAAAACTTACATCCATGTGAAACTTGTACGTAAATGTGGAAACAACCCAAATGTCCGTCAACTGATGACCGAGGAAACAACATGTGATGAATCCGCACAATGGGATATTATTTGGCGATGAACAGGGAAGACTGCCACACGCTACAATACAGAAGCAGCTTGAAAACAATATGCTGAGTGGATGAAGCGAGCCACGAAAGGCCACGGATTGTGGGATTTCATTTATATGAAGGGTCCAGAATGGCAAATCTGTGCAGTCAGAAAGTGGATTCGTGGTTGCCCGGGGCTTGCTGGGGCTGGGGCTGGGGGCTTGGGGGAGGGAGATGGGGAGTGACTGTTAGTAGGTGTGGGGCTTCTCTTGGGGGCGATGGAAGCGTTCTAAAATTAATGGTGGTGATTGCACAACTTTGTGCAACTACGGCGTTGAATACTTGAGATCTGTGAGTTGCGTGTGAATTCTAGCTCAATAGAGTGTTATTTTCTTTTTTCCTTTTTTTTAAATTTTTTTAAAGTTTATTTATTTTTGAGAGAGACGGAGACAGAATGCGAGTGGGTTAGGGGCAGAGAGAGAGAGGGAGACACAGAATCCCAAGCAGGCTCCAGGTTCCGAGCTGTCAGCGCAGAGCCCGATGCGGGGCTCGAACTCACGAGCTGTGAGATCATGACCTGAGCCGAGGTCGGACGCTCAACCGACTGAGCCACCCAGGCGCCCCAAATCTCTTTCTCTTTCTTAATGGGCTGATTTCCCACTAGGTTTGTGTCTGATTCTAAATTAATTATCCTGGAAGCAATTGACTTCATCCCCCATCAGCTGGTTCCATTGGCACGGTTCCTGCATGCTGGGGCAGGACCTGGGCCTGCCCCTTCCTCTCTGGTCCTCTGGGGACGTCTGGGATCTGGTTTCAGTATCCAGGGGTCATGAGAGCTCAGGCCTCCACAGAGAGGTGGGGAAGGAGCTCGAGGCCTGGCGTTCCCCGCGGGAACACCGTTGGAGTCTCCCCGCTCTGCCGGGCCTTCTGCCCAGATATGGAACGTTCCAGCTTTCTGCACTCTCTGGAGCAGAATGAAAAGAATCTGCTAGTCTGTCTGACCAGCTAGGACGTTCTTGAAAGGCAGGTGCCATTCTTGACCTTAAAAAAAAAAAAAAAAAATCGTGAGCAGGTTAGACACTTAACCCTTTCTGATCTGAACTGGTCCTTGAAAACAAAGACGTCGGGAAGATTCCGTTTCGTCATTTCTGCAGACAGAGGGGTGGTTGCATGTGTGGCTGACCAGGTTAAGATGAAGGCCAAGATCGTGAGCCCACTACCCTGGGCCGGGAGGAAGTGAGTGAGGACACATTCCTCTGCCTTGCAGTTGGTTTGCTGAGAGACGGTGGAAAGGTCGCTTCGCCTTTCTTCAACCTCAGTTTCCTCGTCCGTCAAATGGGGACTTTCTCTGCCCCGCCAGCCTCAAAGGTTTGTTTGAGAACCAACAGAGGCCTGTGCACGTGTGTCGGGCATGAGACCGTGAGGTCAGGGTCGCCTCCCATGGCCCGTCAGGTGCCCTGCATTCCCTTGCCTTCGCCATGGGCGTCCTGGGGCTGCAGCCACCTCCGGGTCACCCTCAGGGGTAGCCGAGGACCTGGGGGTGTCACCCTGGTGCTTCATGTGGGAGGCAGAGGCTTAGAGGGGTGAGGCGGGGGGGGGGGGAGGTGAAGAGAAGCCTGAGGGAAAGTCAGTTTTTCGGACCCAAAGAAGGGTAGGGGCTCCCGGACTTTAGGATTCTGTGAACTGGCTTAAAAAGAAATCAGAGCCAATATAAGGTTGCTACCTTTAACTTTTGTCAAATAGGGACATAAAACCTTCTCGTCTCCATTATTATTATTTGATGATAGAAGGGACGTTTAAAAATTGTTTTAAATGTTTATTTATTTTTGAGAGAGAGAGAGTGCAAGTGGGGGAGGGGCAGAGAGCGAGAGGGAGACCCAGAATCCGAAGCCGGCTCCAGGCTCCGAGCCGTCAGCCCAGAGCCCGACGCGGGGCTCGAACCCACGGACCTGCGAGATCGTGACCTGAGCCGAAGTCGGACGCTCAACCGACTGAGCCACCCGGGCGCCCCGAGAGTTTTTAGTCTAAGCACCCACCCAATGCTTGGATTCCTTTTACTGTGGTTTTGTGACGCGATCTTTCATCTGCTCTCGGCTTGCATTCTTCCAGCGACGGGGTGCTCGCCCCCTCCCCCAGCAGCAGCGCCTTCCAACGTCACGCAGTTCTTTTCCTTAATGTTCTGTGGCCTTCTGTCCCGGAGCTTCAGCTCACAGATCTTTGTGGGCACCCCCTCAGGCTCAGCGGGCTTCTGCCCCTTTTCCCCATGCGTACCCCTTCAGCCTTGCACTCAGTCTGATTCTCATCGCTTCCCTCCATCAGTCCACATTTGTTTTCTGTGGGCCTCCCGCTGCCAGGCAGTGAAAGCCCTCTTGGGAACCTCCCCGAACCTCCCAGCGCCTTCGTCCTCCCCTTCACTGGAAGCCACCACTCCACTACTCCACTCTCCGACCTTCTCGGAGATTCTGAGGACGAGCTTGCCAAGTTAAGGCCGGGTCAGGGTCGGGCCGCCTTACAGGTTCCCTTGCCACGGTGTCCTGGAGGCATCACTGTCCTCCTTGTGCGGAGGAGGAAACTGAGGCTCGCCGGCTCCCTGCGTGGCCGGAGGCCAAGGCACCGCGGCTCCACGCCAGGTCTTGGCTGCGAGCCTCTGGCTGTTTCCGTGGCCTCCTCGCACTGTCAAGGCGGGGACGGGCTTCTCACTACTCGGAACCCCCTTGTGCCTCTCTCTGGGTTCTTGCATGGCTCCGGGGGCTGGAGAATGTGGACGGGGGCTTGGCGTCCAGGAGCCCTAGGTTTTCCAAGAGCTTCTGATCCTAAATGTGCAGCGTCACGCCCAGCCCTGGTATGGGAACTTGTGACGCGGTGTGTGTTTTGCGAACTCTTGTCACCTCCTTATAGCTCCTTCAGCCGACGAGCCCGCTGAGTCTCCCCCATGTACCAGGCACGGTGTTAATTGCTCCGGAGAACACGATGAGGAAGACAGTGACCTTGTGCCCCAGGAGCTCACAGACTAGTAGAAGGTCAGGAGGCAGATGGGCATGTGCACCCAGCCTTCTGGAAGCCCGGGGCAGCAAGCGGTGGGACCTTCCCGGGTTGGGTGGTGGCGACAAAGGGAGAGGGCATTTGGACTGGGCTTTGAAGGGTGCATAAGAGTTCACAGGGCAGCCACACAATGAGCTGATCACTAAAAAGTAAGTGAGGAGTGGGGGCGCCTGGGTGGCTCAGTCGGTTAGGCATCTGACTCTTGATTTTGGCTCAGGTCATGATCTCACAGTTGATGGTGGGTTCCAGCCCCGCATCGGGCTCTGTGCTGGCAGTGTGGAGCCTGCTTGGGATTCTCTCTCCCTTTCTCCTGCTCATGCTCTCTCCCTCTCTCTCTCAAAAAAACAAAACAAAACAAAACAAAAAAACTTAAAAAAAATTAAGTAAGGAGCAATAATGGGGGTTCAGTCATGACAACTTTTCCTGGAGACTGTTTGTGACTTTGTTAGTATGTGCAGAAACACTGCAGGATTGGCTGCGAAAAATCAATAACTCTCTCCGACTCCCTTTGTTATCTGCTTCCTGCCCGGGGCTCAAGGAGATCGAGAAGCTAGTGTTGCAAAGGCACGGGAAGATTTAATTCCACGTTAGACGTACACATTTTTGCTAAGTAGATAAATAATGACCTTATTAAGGTTTCTTTTGGCTCTGTGTCGGGGGCCCACAGCCCATTGCTAGCAGGGTCTCAGAAATCGGCATCTGTTTTCTCTTATTTGGACAGGAGCCTCTGGCTGAGGTGCTGAGCCGTCTTGGAGAGTTCTCTTCCCCGCAGAGCATTAGTCACGAAACCGTAATTTACCGCAGGAATCGCACAGAGTGGGATGATATTGATTTGTGAGCCTTTTGGCAAAACGTACTCGTTCACAACTGGCCAGAGAAGCAGCCTGAAGACGTTCTGGGCGAAGCGTGACTGTGTGGTCCCAGATGAGGTCCTGCCCTGCTCTCCGAATGGGGGGGGGGGGGGAGAGCTGGAGAGGGGGCTATGGGCTGGGGGGGGGGGGGGGGTGGGGGAGATACAGAGAGAGAGAGAGAGAGAGAGAGAGAGAGACAGAAAGAAGGTGGGGAGGGAACAGGGGAGGGAGGGAGACGGGCCGGTGTGTACCTGGCCTTTTTCTCTCCTTGGGAAGCATCCTTGGGGGTCCGGTCCCCTGGCCTGGGATCCCGAGGACCCCTGCCTCGCATCTGTGAAGGGACACGGGGTCTCGCAGGTGCAGGGGCTCAGCCCTCTCTCTCCCGCGTGGGGCTCCCCGGCCGGAGTTCCAGCTCTGATGACGGAGGCTCCCGCAGGGTCTGGGAGCCCGCTCCCCCGTCCCTGGCGGAGTTGGTTAAATCCCGTGCGTGGAGGGCTCCCTCCTGCCCTCCCTCCGCGCCACCCAGCGTTAGCGAGCATTCATCCGGCCCCAAACCCTGTGACAGGTGCTGCGGAAGAAAACGCACCTCGGTGTGCGTGTGCATCAGCGTGCCCCGGGCTGGTGTGGGGGGTGGGGGGTGGGGGGTGGGGGGGGGGGGGGGGGGTCAGTCCTAACGTTGCTCACACCTTTGACATGCTCAGTCCGCACCAAGCCCTTTTCTTTGTTTATTCATTCACTCACTTGGCCCTTCTGATTCCAGCAACAGCCCCGTGAGACAGGTATTGTTGTTGTCTTTGTTTTGTACGTAAATTGACGCCCAGCAAGGTTCAGTAACTTCCCTAGAGACACACGGCTCCTAAGTTCATGGTGGGATACCCCTTCTAGCCTGAGGGGTCTGGGGGGACGGCTTGACTTAGGGCCTGGAAGGACAGCCGAGGAGAAGCTTGAGGGAGGGAGGGGCGCGCCAGGACAGTGGAGGGCAGCGGGAAGGGCTGCCCTGTGCCCAGCACCCAGAAGCTGCGTCGCATACCGTCTCTTTTGTCCCGCAGCCCGTCGGAAAGGCCAAGTAACTGGTCCAAGGTGTGAAGGCAGGACGGGGACCCAGCTCTGTGTGGCTCCACAGCACGTGCGTGCCCTCAACGCCACACCACCCCGGGGCTTGGCCAGCGGGCGGGGGCACCCCGGGGTCGGTGGCACAAAGCGGGCAGTGGCTGCTGTACCGGAAAACCCTCACCATTGTTCTTTCAGCATCTCCCACGGGGTTCTGGGCACCCCCCCTGCCTTCCCCCAGCTCCGGCTCCTGCCCGGCACTCGTGTGGGCCTCTCCCTGCACACCCCTCCAGCCTGAGCACGTTCACGGCTTCACACCGGCGCTGGCTACCATCCCACGGACCCTAGCGGGGCATCCTCATCCGTGAAGCGGTTTAAAACATTGGTCTCTTGACTTGTGGGCTGGGCAGCCCGTGCTCCCTCGAGGTGCCCGTGCCATCCACCCCGGGAGCCGCGTCCGAAGGTCTAGGGTGGTGGATCGGGACGGGAGGAGGGGTGCTGGGAACACACCAGCCCAGGCAGCCTGGGGGGGGGGGGGAGGGGAGCGCCTCGGCAGCCGCGTGGTGAAATTCACAGCTCCCAGCGTAGCCCGCAGTCGCCCCCGGTCTTTGGCTCGGCTCCTTCTCGTACATACAGGCATCCTCCTTATGACGTCGCAGCGTTTCCTTCTCTTCCTTCTTTCTTCCTCTGCGGCGGGAGCCGGCGTCTCAGCCCTTCTGTGATGCTGCTGTGGCCGGGAGGCCGCGTCTGTGCCAATAAATGACCCCAGACGGGTGGGGGAGGGAGGCTCAGCGCCGCATGGTTCTGGACCTGATCAGTTTCACACCGCCGCCCGGCTCGCGCTGCGTTTCCTCCAAGGGGAGTGTTTTAGGAAGAGCAGAGATGCCTCTTGGCGTCTTTACGAGATCACCCCCAGAACCAGGATGCTGTCTTCAGCGTCGCGACCTTCCCTCCCCACGCGGTGTCTGCAGAGCAATTGCATTTACTCCCTTTGTTTCCCCCACCTGCGGTGTTGAGAGGAGAGTCAAGCAACCGTGTTTTTCTCCTCCGCGCAGGCCCAGCCCCACCAGGACAAGCAACAGAGCTGTCCTTCTTTCACGCTTCAGGCGCAGGCTACCTGTCAGCGGCTTGCTGTGTGCGGCTCTGGTGGAAGGACCCTCTCTCCGGGGCCACAGGGATTTGCGGCAAGAATAGAAGAGTGTTTGGCTCCAGTTTCTGGCTCAGTGTGGCCCCGATGGCGATGACCCTGGTCCCACTTCGTAAACGGGGGACAGATGTGATGCCAGGCTGTCGGGATCGCTGGGTGGAGCCCTATTTTTTTTTTTTTTAAGTAGAAAGTAGGAGGAGAGAAACAGAAATAAATCAGTACGGTGACCATCGCAAGAGCCTTCTCCTGTGGTCTTTGGAGATTCCAGGGGACCCGGAGAGAGGCCAGATAGCGGCAAAGGTGCAGACTGGCTGACAAGGGGCTCCAGGCGGCCCTCAGCATGGAGTCCAGCGTCCAAGGCGATCTGGCGCCCCTGGCCTCCTGCCTGCACAGAGTCACTGGGCTGCTTCTTACCTGGCTTCTCCCACGTCTGTTTTCCTTTGTAGCCCCTGTGGGCGAGATACTGCAGAGCAGTGGCTGAGAAGCTGAAACCATTGTCCCACTGTCTCCTGTCCCCGTCCCGATGGCCGGCATGGCAGTGGCGAGGTCAGAGAGCTGGCACGGGGGACTTTTCTCCTGTCCTCTGCCTCTCGGGGAGCCACTAAGCCTTGGCGAGCGGGGCCGTGTCTCCCTGGCCCTCTTCTCTGGTGGAGCTTCTCACCTCTAGCCCTGGGGCGTGGGACGATGGTTCTAGACCGTGAACCACGACCCCATCTTCCAGGCCCGCTGCGTGGCTGGGGCTTCGGCCTCCAAACCCAGACAAACCACAGCTCTCGTTCCCTGCCTCCCGTGACCCTGACTTTCACATCACTGCCTGATGGGCGGATGGTCAAGCCGGCTCCTCTCTGCTCTGAGTAAGGTGCCCCCTTTCCCGGAGTCCAGCACCTCCAGCAGCGGTGGGCGATTTTATCTCCATGTGTATTGATGCATTAACACACACGGGAATGCTCCTCTTCCAAGAAGACTGGGTTGCCTGCCGTCTTCGCCCAGCTTGGGAGACCCTGAATTTGCCTTTTACCCACTTCCTCACTGTCCGTGAGTTTGCACTGTGAGCTGAGTGGCCCCACCTTTCACTTACTCATTGTTCCTTCTTTATCCGACATCCCACCCGGTCTCGTGCTGGGGGGTGTGGGACACCAGCAAGGGCTCCCGGTCCCCAGAGGGCGGTCAGACCCCTGAAGGGTGGGTGCACTGATGGAGGAGGCGTGGGGCGAGGGGAGAGGCCCTAATTCCCCATTGGGGGGGGCGGGGGGACAGTGTTGGGGAGGCGTCCCTGGAAGGAGCCCTGGGAGCCACCAGGGAGGAATGTGTGGGCCGGAAGGGGCTTCAGGCTGAGGCAGCCTCATCCCAGGGGGGTGAGTTCCCCACACGCCCAGGATCGGGGAGTCGGCCCCGTGAGCCAAGGGCTTCGGAGATGACCTGACTGCCCTGTTTCATGAGAGCCTTTTTCACAAAGCTACTGAGTGGCCAGCTATGGAAGACTAAACAATGGAAAACAAAACCAAAAATTAAACACTATCCTTTCACTGAACTTGCCTTTGGAAAACAAATATTGTGTGACAGGAGACCAGCCGTCTTCCTAGTACCAGAGCTGAGGCCCGAGCACATTCCAGAAGAGTTCTTTGGGATCCTTTCCCCTCCTCCCCCCACCTCCTCTCTCTCCCTTTTCCTCTCCTCTTCCCCCCTTCCTCCCTTCTTTTCTCTCTCTCTCTTTCTACCTTTGAGATTTCTTTTTTTTTAATGTTTATTTTGAGAGAGAGAGAGAGAGAGAGAGCAGGGAAAGGGGCAGAGAGAGAGGGAGACAGAGGATCTCAAGCAGGCTCGAAGAGGCCAGCAGGGAGCCCAATGCGGGGCTCAAACGCGCAAACTGAGATCATGACCTGAGCTGAAATCACTTGTCGGATGCTTAACCGACTGAGCCACCCACGCGCCCTTGCCTTTGAACTTTCTTAATTGTACTTTTCATCAGCATGTAATTAACTCCCCTGTCCACCAGCATCCCCACAGTAGAGATGTCCGGGAGCCTGTAACTTGCTGTGCGTTTGCTAAGTGCTGGGGATATGTGCGAACCGGGACTCTATTTCTAGAATACTATCTGTGGGACTCCCCCCGGAAAACCCGGTCTGGCCACCCCAGGGCCCTGTCACATCACCCTGAAATTTGAATCAGTTACCCTAACTAATTGCCTTCAACTTATCAGAAGAGGGAATCTCTAACCAAAGTCCTTGACCAGCCCCTTTGTCTTGTGTCCTCATTGGTGCAGCGAAGCCGTCACGTTCGGGGACCTGGGGTGGCCGATTCCCCGATTATTTTAAACGAATTCCCTAAGCTGTATACACAGCACTGACACTGTGACTAAAGCTCTTCCCATTCTGTAATGCTCACTCTAGCGCATTGGCAGGGTAGGATTTCTCTGACGGTGACTGTTGCCTTTTCCCAATAACATTGATAACGATTGAAACGTTGTTATCAATAACATTGGTTGACATTGAGAAGCTCTCGAAAGCTTGCCGAGTGCCTTTGTATACTTTAGCTAAACTCGATTCTCATGAGAGTCCTATGAACTGGGGTTACGACGTCTCTCTTATAATGAGGAAACCGAGGCTCAGAGAGGTTAGGGGATGTGTTCAAGGGCACATAGCTAGCAAGTGGTAGAGCGGGGTCCTAGTGCTGGTGTGACCTGTTTTCCCCGAATTTGAGTTGCTCAACCAAGGAGTCTTTCTGGAGTGTTTGCTGTGTGCTGGCCTTCTAGAGGGGAGCAGGTAGTGCTTGGGTGGCGGGAGGGAGCATGGCATCCGCGGGGGCTTAGGTCTACATTGTGGGCTGAGTGTGACGGTCGGAGCACCGAGTCGTGGAGAGGACAGGGAAGGACCGTTTCTGCTTGTCCCTCTGTCTCCTTATCTAGACGAGTCTTCGTCCCTGCAGGAAAGAAAGGTGAGCCGTGGGGATGGAGGGAGGCCGAGGCCTTCACCACGTCCTGTCGTGACATTCTGCCAGCTGGCGCCCTGACGAGGGACGTATCTGCAGACGCGGGATCCCATTCCTGCCCCCGTGGGAGAGGAGGGAGGGCAGGCCCTGAGGCCCTGCGGGCTGCACGCTGCGTGCAGAGGGACTGGCATGTTCCTTTCCCCGGCCTGGACCCTGAAGTTGGTCGTGCGTCAGAAGGAAGTGCCCAATAACGGGACTGGTTTGAACCGTGGCTTTTGCACAGCCGTGGCCTGTATCAGAGAAGATACGGCCAGATGATTGCTGAGCAGAGGAGAATCTTTAAGGGCAGTATGGCTGGGGAATCTCAGGCTCAGAGAGGGCAAGCGGTTTTCCCAAAGTCACACAGCCCCGGGCTCGTTCTCTCCTGTGCTGTGCCTAATTGTTTTTGCTGAAATAGACGAGAAGGTGTTTATTTTTTATAAAAGCAGCGGCGAGCGGAGCAGCAGAGAAATAGGTTTCTTCTACAGCTGTTCTCCTGAGGTCACTGTGACACCGTGGCGAGGAGTATTTCTGACCCTGGAGACCTGCAGTGTGAAGCAAGCAAGTGTGGGCGGCTGGAGGTTTGCACCCCAGCAGCCCCTTTCCTGCTGCCCCCCAAATTTGGGTGGTGCTAGAGAGACTTGGGACTTTTTTTGGCTGTGCTTAGGAGCTTAGAAGTTTACAGGGGAGTGTGGGAGGGACTTTTAGGAGGCGCGGCCCATATGCATGACCCCTACGTGGGGCATTCCAGTTGTGTGACACGTGCAGGGGCGTCCTGATGTTTCTGGAAGGTATGGCCCACCTGCCATCGGAACCACGAAGCAGCTGGCAGGCTGTGATGCACATTCTGGGTTCTCCCAGGCCTACTGATCAGAATCTCCAGGGCGGGACCGGGAATCTGCATTAAAAAAAATTTTTTTTTAATGTTTATTTCTGAGACAGAGAGAGACAGAGCATGAGCGGGGAAGGGGCAGAGAGAGAGGGAGACACAGAATCCAGAGCAGGCTGCAGGCTCTGAGCCGTCAGCACAGAGCCCGACGTGGGGCTCGAACCCACAACCTGTGAGATCATGACCTGAGCCGAAGCCGGACGCTTAACCCCCTGAGCCACCCAGGCGCCCCGGAATCTGCATTTTAAACAGGCTCTGAGGTCAGCCGCATTATGCGCCGACCCCCCTGCACCCCCCGGCCCAGAGCCAGGATGTGGTTCAGATCTGGAGCCAGCCTCCCTGGGCGGCCTGACCTCCAGTGAGCTGTTCCCCCCCCTGCCCCCCCCCCCCCCCCGGGCCTCGGGTTTGTGGTCTGAAAGGTGGATATGCCACCCCTGCCGTTTTAGGTCACAGTCGCCCGACATGGCGACAGTGTTAGTGCCCAGCAAGTGGTGGCCTTTACTGGGTCTGCCAAACAGCGGGCAGGGCAGGGGGTGATTCGGGGCCCTGAGCGGGTGCCGGTGTCCGGCCAGGATTGGCAGGGGCCTCCTGCAGGAGCGTGGGCCTCTGGGAGTGAGGAGGAGACTGCGCTTAGGGCCTCAAGGCTGCAGTTTGGGGAAGAGCCTGTGGTGAGACTTAGAAATGGCGCCTTCTTTGCCTTTGGCCCAGACGCACAGGCTCCAGAGGGCGCCCGGGACGGGTGTCCAAGCTGGGCCCTGGCCCACGTGCTTGCCTTTGAGCCCGGGCTCCCCTAGAAGACGGTTGCTGTTTTCTGGAGCGGTGACGGTGGCCCGGCACTCTGAGCACGGGGGAGGAGGGGCCGGTGACCTGGAAGGGGGGGGGTCGCCAGGGAGACAGAGGCTGGGAGTGTGTGTGTGCGGGGGCTGGGGGGAGACTGGGGAGACGGCTCAGATAAGTCCCGCGGGAGGCACCCGCGGGGCCATCAGCTGATCCCCTTTCCTGTTGACTGGTTTTTAAGGAACTTCCTTTCCCTCCCCTGACTTCTTGCAGAGGGGTCTCTTCCTACCAGGCCGGTTCTGCCTCCCCTTGCTGCCGTCTGCCCCGCCCCCCAGCAGGTGCAGCACCCCCTTGAAAGAGAAGCCGTTTGAGGGACGCAGGGCCCTTCCTGCCCCCTCACGTGTTCCCAGTGCTTGTCTCTTTGTAGCTGGGGCCTGGACACAGGAAAGCCAGCCATATCCGGAGCCAGACGCTCTACGGGAGGCCACCTGGCTGTCACTGGGCGCGTGCATGCTGGTTCTCCTCCGACCAGCGGCCTGAAAATGACCCCGAGTCCCCGGGAGCTGGATGTGAGGGATTTGTGCCCCCTTCCCCCACAACGTGCGCGCACACACACACACACACACACACACACACACTCTCAGGCCCAGCCTCCAGAGGCAGTCATGGACAGAGCTGCCCCATCCTCCAGGACTTGGTCATCCACGTGGTTTACAGGCGAGGAAACTGAGGTCTCGGAACTAGAACTCACGTCCCCGAGCCCTGCGCTGGCTCCTCTCAGATGCTGTTCCAGGACAGCAGGATCCTGGCTATCTCAGTGGGCTACCCTACCTCCTGTGCACCTGCTCCGGGACCTTGTGTGTGTGTGTGGGGGGGGTACTTATGAGCGACTGAGCCCAACTCTGGGCATGGGCTTGGAAATAAATGCACCCTCCAGTGCCAAGATGCCTGGGGTGGGGTGGGGGGTGCCTGCCATGTGAACAGACAGCCTGTGGTCCACGCAGGGCGGTGGGGCAGAGCTGATGTGGGCCTGGGGAGGGACAGGCAGGTTCCTCAGGGACGGCTGTTTCTGGGGGTTGCAACCGGGAGCCACTGCTTCTCTTCCCACCTGATCTGGATGGTTCTTCACCCCTCCTGCATCTCACGGTGTGCCCCACCCCGCCCCCCAGTCTTCACCTCCCTCCCCTGCTGCCCCTGCCGCGCTGTGCGGGTCACACCCCCCAACCCTCATCAGGCTCCCGCTCATCTGAGTGGCCTCTTGTCCCCGCCTCGCAAACAAGCCCCCGGAAGGTGGAGTGGGAGGAGAATACGGAGCGGTCCGTCTGGACCAGCCCCCCGCGTCTTCTGCTTTCTGGAAGAACAGTCTCCCTGTAGAAGTGGCTCGCCTGCTGGATGCCAGTCCCCACCCTCTGTGTCCTGCAGCCCGGCCACGGAGCCCAAGCCAGACTGGAACGTGGACCGGGCAGGGACTGTCCGGCACCAGGAGAACTGGCCATGCCAGGCTCGCGGAGAGGGCCCCTCCTGGTGCCCTCCTCCCCGGCCCATCCGCAGCCGTGTTCTCTCACCTCCGGGCTCAGGGGTCGCCTCTGGAAGCCTCCGATGCCCGCCCTGCCTGCCTCGGGCTCCCCTCACTGGCCGCTGGCCTGGTCTCCGCTCCCTGGTGTGGACATGACCGTGTGCACCTCTGAGCATCCTTGGCCTTGGTGCGAACACCGTGGTTTGACTGTCAGACGGAGGACGTTGGAGGCCGCGGGAGCCCCGAGTATATATCTCACACGGTGCCCTTGTTTGAAGGGGGATGCATCGGCCTGGGACTTTCGGGGGGGGGGCAGGCAGCTGCAGGGCAGACGCCGAGTCCCTCAGTGTGGGAGGATGGGGTGTTCAGCCAGGCGAGGGGTGCCCGGGGCCACGCAGAGCGTTTCTGGCTCTGGGGCCCCCGAGTCGCAATGGAGAGTCCGAAGGAGACGATTCTGCCTGGCTCTTTCCAGTTGTTTCTCTGGTTTTCCTGTCATCTGCTGGGGCCTTGAGGGGAATTTGTCCCTGCCTGTGCTGCACTCATTATAGGAGATATTTAATCCACGGGGGGTGGGCAGATAGGAGTGTCATTCTCAGGGGACGCTTTGTTGTCACAATGTAAACTAAAATTTTAGAGGGTGCCTGGGTGACTCGGTCGGTTGAGCGTCCGACTTCGGCTCAGGTCGTGATCTCCTGATTCACGAGTTCCAGCCCCGCGTCGGGCTCTGTGCTGACAGCTCGGAGCCTGGAACCTGCTTTGGATTCTGTGTCTCCCTCTCTCTCTGCCCCTCCCCTACTCACGCGCTGGCTCTCTCCATCTCAAAAATAAATAAACGTTAAAAAAAAAAAAATAGTGTAAGCTAAAATTTTAGTATCCCTTATGGAAAATTCATAAACTTTAGAAAGAAACCAGTAAGGCAACCATAATAATCCCCATAATCCCACGCGTCAGTTCTGGTATAAAAGTTAGGCTTCTTGGCGCAAATGAGTCAAAGCGCCAGAAAAGCCCCTGTCCCATACCGCAGTCCCCCAGCTGAAGCCCCCTCAGAAAACCGTGGCGCTGTCGTCCCAGTGAGCCCTGTGTTGGGTGGGGGGTGTCTGCACGGCCTTCCGTGAGCTGGAGCAGCCCTCCGCCTCTCACCCAGGACCACGTGCTGCGTGGGATCCTCAAGCCTCAGATGGCCTTTACCCTCTCTACTGTGGGACTGTGTACACGCACTGCATGTGCACATGTGTGCACGCGGGCGTCTGTGCGTGCAGGTGCATGTGTACCCGTGTGCACGCATGCGCATCAGTGCGTGTATGTCCGTAAGTGCCCATGGGGGGCATGCATATATCTGTGTGCGTGCTTGCGTAAGTGTGCGCGTGTGCGTGTGTGTGCACACATGTGTCAGCGCGTGCATGTGGGTGTGATGACAGACGGGCGTCCACGTTGACCTGAGTGGGGGGCGGGTTCTCTGGTCCTCCTCCTCTCAAGGGGTCGGTGAGCTTCGGTGACACTGGCGGCCTCGCTTGGGAGCCTCCTGACGCCCCCCAGATGCAGCGAGCCCTCCTTCCTCGAGCCCAGTGCGGTTTGTTAGCATTTCTCGCGTAGCACGCCTCCCGTGGTATTATCGGTGGCTACTTGTGGCCGTGGGCTGCCTCCTGCCGGCCGCGGCCCCCCCCCCCCAACGCCAGGCTCCAGGGCTCGGGGTCAGTGGCTGCGCGTCTGGGCTTGAACAACGATGTGTTTACTGAGCTTCGCCACTGACTGCCCCAGCGGCTCCAAATGACATTTCAGGAATTGAATTACATTTCGGTTCTTGCAGAATCCAGGAATAGATCATTTGATTGTGTCTGTTGGAAGTCATGGCCGCAACCGGCTTCATTTTCTTAGCCAACATCTCTCCCGAGTGGGGAGCGATGGCAGAGGAATGCCATCACGGACTGGATTTTCCCACAAGCACGTCTCCCGAGCTGGCGGTGGCCCGTGCTTTCCCCCCAGGCTGTGGGAGGCTGGCACTGGAGGCCGCCTCCGGGCAGGACCCAGAGCGGCACTGCCACTCGGTGCGTGGGTGTCCTGCCTGTCCCCGCGGCCTGCTGAAGATACCACTGCCGGGCGGCGGCTGCTGGAGAGCTTTCCCCAGCCCTGTGGGGTCGGGGGAGGGAGCTGTCTCGTCTGCCTGGGAAAGTCATGTAATGCCCGTGCCTCATTTCCATGCCCCCTCTGGCCTTTGAGGGGTGTGTCTCCTCCGAGGGGCTCACTCTTTGCCCAGGCGTCAGCAGCCGTGGCTAGCTACTCTTCCCTCGACCCGTCTGGAATTTCTCTCTGGCTTTCCCAGCCTCACGGTATCGGGAGAATCTTCTAGAAATCTCCGGATGCCCTTCCTGCTGGGCATCTGCCTTCCTGCCAGCCGAGTGCTTAGTGGTTGCAGGGCCAGGAGGCTGGGGGCTGGGTGAGGGCAGCCACTTGCCCTGTGCTCCCATTTGGGTTCTTTGTGGTGTGAATGGAGACTGCAGAGAGGTGGGGACCGTGGGTCCCCATCCAGCAAGGGGCAGGGAGTGGGTTCCAACCCCAGCGTGCTTCCTTCCCCTGCTACTTGCAGAAACAAGTGAATTTTCCTAAGGAACGGCTGCTCCAGGAAGCCAGCTGTCAGCCCCCTCCGGCTCTTCCCGTCCACCCTGCCCACCCCTGCTCTAGCCTGGTCCTTCTCTCTCTGCCCGCTCCTCCCGCCCAGGCCGATGGCCGGGTCTCCGGATTTCATCTCCCGCTAGGGCTCTGGCCCCCGTGTTGGGCATGGAGCTGCCTGGGGACAACCAGGCTTCTTCCCCAGGAAATGGGAATCAGGCCAAACACAGAAGTCAGATAGTTGATGAAAAGGTGCTTCGGTGTGTGGTTGTTTTGACAAGTAGCTCTAGAGGCGTGTGCCCTTGGGTCTCTGGTTGCCTTAGAGTTCAGCTCCGCTTGACTTGAATTCCAATTCGCGAGCACCGCCTGGTGCTGGAGACGGTTCCAGAACTGCAGGCGCGGCGGGGGCCCCCCCCCCCCCCCCCCAGCCCCCCGGGAGGAGCTCACAGGGCAGGTCAGTAGGGCTCTGGTGTGGCGGGAACCCTCGGAGAGGTCGCTGAGGCCTTGTGGGAGGAATTTTGTCATCGGAAACTGTTCCTCATTAAAATCGAGTAATAATGAATATGCTGTGTTTGGATCCACCAGGGAGAGTTGAAAGCGAGCTAAAAGGAAACGTGAATTCAACCAGGCCAGGATGACTTCCCCGTAAGAAGTTCAGCTGATGGTTTTGAAGGAAGAAAAGCCTCTGGCCCTCATCAGGCCACCCCCAGCGTGTCCTTGAAACCTTTTCGCTCCTTGAAATGTGCTTCTTAACCTTTTGGAAAAAAACAACTTTCTCCTGCTATATATAGCCCTTATCTGGAGGTGCAGGCACAGACCGGTCCCCTTGTCTTCAGCAAACTGCTGGGTGGGGCCCCGGGGGTGGTGGGGACTCAGGTATTGGCTTTGGCATTCTGCCCACGTGGAGCTAAACACTGGGCTTTGGGCCCTTGGTGGAGATCGCTGGGAACCCTCTCCCACTTCCATTCCCGAATTTCTCCTTCCCCTTAGACGTGACCACTTTCCCTTTCCAAACAACGCCCCTGGTGACTCCGTAGAGCCCAGTGGAGGATAGAGGGCCAGCATGCGTGCGTCCCTGTGTGCCCACAGATGCTTGGCGGGGGCGGTCCTTGGGGTTAGGATTTCGGCCTGGCATGTTTCTGGCCCGTCTTGTATATTGTTCCCCATCTGTGGAAGCTCTAGGCCCGTGGGCAGAGCTGGACTGTCTCGGGAGGAAGTTAGTCTGATGCTGACAGGTAGGGGCTCCAAGGAGCGTGGGAGGTGCTGGCCTCGGGGCGGGTCCAAGCAGGGTCCCACACGTAAGACGGAGGGGTTGACTGTGAGTGGCCCTTCGACAGGCAGCCTGTGATGCCTGGACGCTGAGGTCGGGACACGAGGTGACCACTGGCATTGGCCTTGAGCCGGGCACAGGGGTCTGCCTGGAGATGTGATCCAGGGGCACCCGAAAAGGCCCGCCGATGCCCCCTTGGCTGCCGAAGGATCCCAAGGGTGCATTCCTCTGTCAGGGAGCACCCTGCTCCCGGGGGCCTGGAAGGGCGGGCTCACAGGTGGCGGCCACGTCGAGGGAGGATTGGGTTCCAGTTCTGACCTTGCCGCTAGCTTCGGTCTTCGTCCCTGTGGTCCTCGGTTTCCCCACCCGTAAGGCGAAGGGGCCCATCTGAGGCTGCGTTATGGGGCTGACCCCTTTGCCGGTGGGGACTCCAGCTGGTGTCTCTAGGGACTCGATGGTGAACCAACGAGAGGATCAGGGGAAGGGGTGTTACCCGGGGCCCTGGATGGCCCCACTGGTGGCCTGGAACTGGTAAGGCAGGGTTAGGCGATTGCATGAGGCGTGTGTGGCCCCGCTGTTTGCATTCGGGGGGATTGTGGGTATGGCGGGCTCCCAGGTGGGGCAGGAAAACCAGTCTGAGTACCTATCAGCCCCTGGAGCTGGGCAGACAGGCAAAGCCACTGTCCACGTCTGCCCCGAGCCCGACCCGTGTTATGGTTCTCCTCGGGGTCAAGCTTTTCTTAGCAAACCATTCACCTTGTTCACTTTGTGGCTCTGTGACCTCTGAATGCAGTTTCCCCTGGGCCTTGAGGCCCCGTGTAGCTCACTGGTTTTGGTGCAGGCAGGGGTGGTCTTGGGCGGGATGGCCTCGCTGGGGAAGGCAGTCCTGGGGTGCCGACCCTCCCCCCCCACCCACGCCACTGCCCTCAGCCCCAGCCCAGGGCTCAGCAGGGAGAGGGAACCGTGGAGAAGCCACGTTTGTCTTCCTATGGCCGCTGGGTATTAGCCTTCGTTTCCGGACAAGCTTCCACTCCATGCTCCCCTGTAGGGTCTCTCTGTTCATCCAGAGACCACCTGGGCGGCCAGGTGAGGTGCCCGGGAAGTCCCCTCCGTCAGGCCTGGGGGAGGGGGGGTCTCACTCCCAAGGGGGTGCCGGTGCCCTGTAGGGCAGGGGCCTGGCTTCCCACGGGGCCGCTTTACTGCCCCTGTGGCCCCGTGCCCGGGTTTGATCCTGGTCCCCCCCGGAGACCTCGGTGCACAGGCCGGCCGCCCCCTCCTCGGGCCGAGACTGGGTCTGCGGGCGCTTTGGACCTTTCTCTCTTCCTGCCTCACCTTCTTGGTTTCCTCTGCCCGATGAGCTTTCAAGACGAAGGACTGCACCGTGGCCGTCTTCCTTCTCTTACCCGAAAGCTGCTGACATGTCGGGGGGACGGTGGATGGCCTCAGTCTAGTGCCACCAGCGGTTGTGAGTTCACTTCTGCTTTATGTCTGTTTCTGGTCATTCGCCAAAGATCAGCGAAACCACATCTCCTCCGTGGGAGCCACACAGGAGAGCGGGGTGACGCCGTGCGTGCTGCTGGCCGAGGGGGGAGGAGGAAGCTCGTGAGAGGCACGTCATCGGGGTGCAGTCGGATGCCACTTGAGGGTGCCGAGAGCCCATTCCACGTCCTTCATCCACTGTTAAGCACCTGTTGTGTTCCAGGCACTGTGTCCACCGTGGGGCATACGTGACGGGTAAGGCCTGATGCCCGGGGAGCCTCCAGTTTGGAGGCGGAAAGACAGGTGGCTGGGAAGCAGGGGCCCCGTCCCTCCCTGGCCCAGAAGCCAAGGCTGGTCCTGGAGAAGGCAGCCAACTCCAGGGTCCCCTGCCCTGCCTCTGGAGGCCCCCTGGGCGCCCCCCTCCCTGCCCTACAACTCTTCAGTGCCCTCCTCAGTGAGCAGAAAACAGTGCTACAGGGGCTCCCCAGAACAGGAGTGCTTAACCCTCCAGGAAGAAGGTCTTGAACAGGTGTGACATTGGACGCCCCAGAGCAACAGCCACGAGCCAGGCCTGAGTGGCCAAGGATGCCCCGGGAAGGAGAATCGCCTGTGGGCCAGTGGGGTAGCAGGCCCTGGGGGTGGAGGGGGCCTGGAAAGCAAGATTCCCTGCCTGGAAGGGGAGGCAGATGAGGAAACTGAGGCCCAGGATGGAGGGGCTTGTCCAGGAAGGGGCAGAACGGGGCCCCCGAGCAAGTTCTCCCGTTCACAGCAACACCGGGCAGCGTCTCCATGTATAAGACATTGTGGTGGGCGGAGGCCTGGAAGCATCGTCGTCATCATCTGACTGATAATCGAAAAATTAAAGTTTAAAGTGATCTAAAGTGACGGGTGACGGGAGTGTTCCTAGAAACCGGAGATTGGGTGTAGGTAGGAGCGGATCTCGGTGTAGATGAGGATCATCACAAAACCCCCCGGAGCTGGTGGGTTTTGAATGTTTCAGAACATTTCGGGCCGCCTTGGGAAACTGGCTCTGCTCCCGCCCCGGCCCTTGGCCTTCTGGAACCAGAAGGGCCTCCTAGGCCGGTGTGTCTGCGTCCTTGGGCAAGCCGGGAGCCCTGGCCTGGCCTGTCGGCACCACCCCAGAGAATCTGGGATGCCCTTACTCTGGGGGACCCGGCCACTGCAGTCGGGGTCGCTCTGTTTTGTCCCCAAGTTGCTTATCTGAGTCAAACCTTGGGGCTTCATAGTCCAGACCCAGCTTACCTGGGCTCTTTCGGAATTGACTCTGTGTCCATTTTAGCCTCAAGGTCTGTGTTTTCCCCTTGGGCCTCTCGCAGAATCCAGCTTGGACGGGTCCTCAAGTCCCCAAGTCTCCTAACTGGCTATTACAGGAGCTTGGGGCAGCCAGCGTGGCCTAGCAAGCCTGCCTCTTCCCTAGGATTCCAGGCCTCCCTCCCTTCTTTCCCTTCCTTCTTCTCTTCCTTCCCACCTTCCCTCCCCCCTGGCTCACTGGGCCATGACTTTGAGGTCAGTGGGGCAGAACACTGGAGCCCAGGGGACACTGGACGGCATAAAACCCTTACTTTAATTAGAAAAGTTATGTAACAATATATCAGAAAGTTGGCGAGATATAGGACAAAAAAAAAACAAAAACAAACAAAAACAACCCTGATCGTGGCCTTCCAACACAGGCGTACACCTCTGCGTGTTCCCTTCGGGTCTTTTGGTCTTTGTCACAAAGGGTGGCCCCTGGCTTCCGGGGGTGCCTGCTGACTGTTCTTCAGTCTTTCCGATTACATCCGGGAGCTCGCTCGCATTTTTACGGAGTGCAGGATGCAGAAGTGGAAACCTGCGCTGCCCTCGGGGGGCTGACCACCCAGACCGCGGGCACACTTGGAATTGAGTGCAGCTTTTGGCGCGGCCGGCAGGCGGGTCTGTGCTGGGTGTGGATGAAGTGAGGCTTTGAAGCAGACCTGCCCTGAAGGGGCGTGCGGGGAGAGGGACACGGGTGTTTAACTCAAAGACGAAACGTAGGGCAGGAGTTCAAGTAGGGGCAGGAGCAGAGCGTTGAGGCACGTGGGTGTTGGGCGGAAAGGGAAAGAACGCTTTTGACTGGATGGTTCTGAGAAGGCTTCTTGGAAGAGCCTCTTGGAAGGGACTGGGAACCGAGTGTCCCTTGCAGGAGGATTTGGACAGCGAGGAGGCGGGCAGACCTTTCCTGTCCGATGGCACAGAGGTGGCGTCCTGACCGCGTCTCCTCCACGGGAGCGGAAGCTCCATGGGGCGGGGGCTTTGTTGGTCCGCTCCCCACACAGAATAAGTTGCCTTGAAGTGTTGAATGGGAGGATGTGCGCGCAGGCAGGTGTCTATGTAACAGAAGAGATTCATGGGCTAACTGCGCCAGGGTGGCCTTTGGGGGAGATCTGGGCCCCGCGGGAAATCAGGGATCTCTTCCTTCGTTGGCTGTCTTTAGGGAAGAAAATCCGGCCAGAACGAAGAGGTGGAGGCTGTGGGTAGAGAAGAATTCCTTTCCATAACCCTGGCATGGGACGCCCTGCGGGTACATATTCCTAGAGATGTCATTTCACACGTGAGGTCCTTCCCGATCTCCTGTTCGGGGGCCTGTTCTGTTCACGCAGCAACACTGTCCTCTGTAGAATTCACCAGGCTGGATGCAATCAATAAGGAGCTTCTCCTTGCCTGGACATTCTGTTGCTCGTCCTAGGGCTGGGGGTCTCGGGGGCTTCTCTCGTGCCCGGAAATTGTGTCAGAGCCGTCCGGGTGAAGAAGGAAGGATAGAAGCAGGCTGGGCAGTGGGAATGTCAATGACAGCCACCGTGTTTCATAGCGTGCAGGGCACTCAAGGCAAGGCTGTCACACAAGATGCACACAGATTACAACCACCCCCTCGTCTTTCACGGCTGTACTAACTCCATCGGGGCGCCTGGGTGGCTCCGTCGGTTAAGCGTCTGACTCTTGATTTTGGCTCAAGTCATGATCTCATGGTTTGTGAGTTCGAGCCCCATGTTGGGCTCTGTGCTGACAGCGTGGAACCCTCTTGGGATTCTCTCTCCCCCCCCCCCC
>NW_024412419.1:7760835-7783567 GCF_014898765.1 Herpailurus yagouaroundi
CCCCCCCCCCCCCTCTCTCTCTCTCTGTCTGTCTGCCTCTTCTGTGCATGTGTGCTCTATCTCAAAAGAAATAAACTTAAAAAAAAAAATACAACCCAGTAACTCCATTGTTGTTTGCTGGGACGAACATGAGTTTGGAGTCAGAATCTGCCGGGACGGAAGTCCCAGATTGTCGTCTCCCCAGCTATGTGACCTTGGGCACGTTGGATAACTTTCAGACTATAATTTCCTCACTCGTGCCCCGGACACAGCACCTCCCTTGGAGGGTTTGAGGAGAAAATGAGACCCAGGAACCCATCTCTGTGATAACACCTTATGGTCAGCAAACGTTGGCTTCCTTTCTGCCCTTCTTTTGTATCTGGGGGAAAAACAGAAGAATCCGCGGCAAAACTGTCATTTAGTAAAATAATCAAGAGAGTAGTTAGAGAGAAGATAAGTATTCATATTAGCCACGACTGCTTATTAATGTATAATTTTCAAAGGTCTCCTTCTTCTGCTGGAAACGTCACATTGCTCGGTTCACAACGATATACCTTTGTCCAAATTCACTGAACTGTATACATAAAAAGGATTAATTTTAGCGTATGTAAATTGCACCTTAAAGAACTTGCCTTTACAAGAATTCTTAATGCTGATAAAGCGTATGAAAATACCCAGGCCTAGCATTAAGGGGAAATGTGCCCGATGTAGATGAAGAAAAAAACCCGTCATTTAAATATTTTGCTATTGGTATTTTTCTCCTTATTGCAAAAGATATACATGTGAATTCAGCAGGTGTCTCATGAATGCCTACTACGTGCCAGGCATTGTTTTAGGCTCCCAGGGAGGGAAAAAAAAGACCCTCCTCCTTCAAGGAGAAGGCCTTTAGTGGGGGACAGATAATAAACATGATAATCAAGCAAATTCCTTCACGTTGGGAAGGAGTTGAGCAGGGTAATGGAGTGGCGGTGTTGGAGGGAGGGGCTTTCAATTTGAGATAAGTCAGTGGTGGCAGACCTCATTAAGGTGACATTTGAGGGGCGCCTGGGTGGCTCAGTCGGTTAAGCGGCCGGCTTCGGCTCAGGCCAGGATCTCTCCGTCTGTGAGTTCGAGCCCCGCGTCGGGCTCTGTGCCGACAGCTCGGAGCCTGGAACCTGCTTCAGATTCTGGGTCTCCCTCTCTCTCTGCTCCTCCCTCACTCACACTCTATCTCTGTCTCTGTCTCTCTGTCTCTGTCTCTCTCTCTCTCAAAAATAAATGTTCAAAAAGAAAAAAAAAAGGTGACATTTGAGCAAGTGTGGGGACAGCTGTCAGGGAGGGTGGTCTGGCCAGAGCCAACACCAGACCCAAGATAGGAGTGGGCCTGGCAGGCGCGAGGAGGGGCTTGGAGACCAATTTTGGAAACAAACCCTCCTCGCTGGGCAGGGCAGCCCGGATCCCACCTGCTTACAGTTTCTAGTCTCATGACTGCCACAAAATGCCTGTCTCGTTCCAGTTTGCTATAACGAGACTGTATTTTTTTATATGTGCTGTCGTAACCTGTGTAATGTAACTTACTGCATACATCCCACCACGTTATTAAAATCATCCTTTGTGGCCCGATTTTACGGGCTTTGGCCCTTGTTTCATTCTTGGGCGTGCACTACTCATTGAACCGACACCCTGCTGTTCACCGCTGGGTCCTTCTAGAAGGCACTGTGGAGAGGTGGGGTGAGCTGGACAGCATAGGTTGTACCCACCCACCCTGCATGGCCGGCGAGACGCGGCCGAGCTGAGCCACAGCTAAAAGCATGGTGCCCGTGGGTCCAGACGTGCTGGGCACTTGGGATTTATTCTGTCTTTCCCGCTGCCTTTGCACTTCCCCCAGGCAGGTGTAAGGATAGCACTTGAGACTGTCACTGCCGTCCTGCTCCCAGGGAGGTGTGTTTCCCGACACCGAGGATTCCGGCGCCCGAGTGCCCGCCACACTGGATCCTGCTCCCCCTCGGCGGGCACGTCCCCTTCCGGTCCTGTCACGTGCCACTCTGAAAGCTCTGCAGTCCTCCTGGCCCACGTCCCAGCCCACCTGCTGGAAGCTTCCCTCCGGCTCGGCTCGCATCATCCCTCCAGCCTCCCAGGACGTGGTGCTTGGACGGTATCGGGCAGACGCCCACCTCTCTCCCTTCCCCCATTCAGCCCAAGCGCCGGGTTGGGCACCGAGGTACCAAAGGGATTCTGCGGAAGCTCTGTTCTGGAGAGCTGTCAGCCCAGTTGTGGAAGATAACCAGATCATGCAGAGAGCATCCCAGGTCCCTCCTGTAGGGCAGCGTGCAGGGGAGAGAGTGTCTGAGCAGCTTGCAGGGGAGGGGGGGCTGCTGGAGAGGAGACACAGGCCCAGCAGGCCTCCTCGCTTTGGGCCCAAGGCCTTCGCTGAGCCAGCTGGTCATTTCCTGGCCTGTGGCCTCATGTCAGCTGGGCTGTTGGGGGCCAGGACGACACTGGCTCTTTGGGGGTAACTTGTTTGGGTCCAGGGCTCTCCGTGATGGTTTGTGACCTGGCGGGATCCTGCGGGTGGATGCAGTTGTCTGAATTTCCCGGCAGATTCCAGTGTGAGCGCCGCACGTGCCTTGCCCACGGCAAAGTCCCCGAAGAAGGTGTCACCGGAGCGTCTATGCGGGGGCGCTGCCGTGGGCAGGGCGGGGGTGGATGGGTGTTTGCGTCCTCAGTACGACCAGCCCCCAGGCTTTTTCCAGCCGCGCCAGCCCTGCTGGGACAAGCCCGTGGGCACCTGGCTGCAGGCCTCTCTGACCGTGATCTACCCGGGCGCCTTTCACACGGGAGCTGGGGGCTCTGCCCGCAGCTGCCCACTGACTGTGTTGTGTCAGGGGAGTGCCTGGGGCCTAGGGCCTGAGGTCCCCACTGCCTGGGTGAGGGAGCTTCTCGGAAAGTCCCCGGCAAGGCTGCTCCCCCAGCCCACCCCTCTGCATTTCCTCTGTCTCTGTCTCCCTCTGCGTGTCTAACTCATTTGCATCTGTCTCTGTTTAAATGTCACCTCCTCCGAGAAGTCTTCCCGGATCCTTACGTAGGGCTGTAGGCCTCTCAGCGCGCATGCCTGCCAGCATCCTGCACTCGCTTTTCTCATGGCATGTGTCGCATTGCCCTGTAACCTCCTGGGCCACTTACGTGACCTCCTCGAAGGCAGGAATTGTTCCGAACACATAAGACAGTGCCCGCCGTCTGCTAAGAGTTCAGTTAAATGTGTTCCGAGTAAGTGAACGGATGCCCAAATAGCACTTCGGTTCCAGCTCAGAGACCATCACCCTGACAAGCAGGTCAAATGTGGGAGCCACTCGGCGTCTTGCTTGGCCCAGGTCACCTGCGTCACTGTATGTGCAAGACAGAGGCAGCCCCCGTCCGCGTGGGGGCTAACGGGCCAATGGGAAGGCCAGGCGGGGCGTCTGCTGCGTCTGTCTGAGGTGTCTGGGGCCCCTGAGGTAGGCCCTACCTGGGAGGTGCATCTAACTATGAAATACCAGGTAGACCCCGACCCAAGCAAACAGCCCCTTGTGGCTCCTTAAAAGATTCCTTGAAGGTTGAATGTTGCCCTTTGAACAGCAACGCAGGCCTGAGTTGTCTGAGCCCCGGGAGAAGTCTCCCCCAGGGTTCTCGAATCTCCCTTCTCACTCACACCAGCCTCCCACCTTCCCCAGCCCAAGTTTCCGGGTAGGGAGGGTAAAGTGACACCGCGGATGTGACACTCTCTCCAGACCGTAGCGCGCACTGTAGGGAGTGGATTGTTCCGTCCCCCTCGTGGTTTGGCACCCGGTGTAGACTCATCCTGCCGGGCAGGGCTAAGGGACTGCATTTGTCAGCCTGCCCCTCCTCCGCGGAACTTGGCGGGGGGTGGGGGGGGTGGGCTGACACTTCGAGGTTCCCTGTGCCAACAAAACCTAAGGTCAGCAGAGCTCTCTGATAGAACATTTGTGACTTCCGTCTGCAGAAAAGACCCCGTCTTGTGGGATCTTAAAAAAAGGGGGGGGGGCGGTTCCCAGAAGTAAACGGCCCCAAGCCAAGGGTCAGCTAGAGCAGAGGCCCCGGGTGGCATTCCTTGCCCCGCGAGGGTCGAGTGTAGCCTGTGGGTGCCTGCTGTCCCTGCCGAGGGCGGTCTCCACCAGCCAGCCGCAAAGGCTGTACATCTTGCTGCTTCTTCCCCGGCCACACAGCAGGCCCCTTGACACTCGAGGCTCGTCCCGAACAACCGAAACTCGGGTTTCCTAGAGCCCCTCCCTGTTGAAGAGAAGCGAGGGGGGTGTGGGCTGGCCTGTGCAAGACGTTCGGGAGCGGTGGGAGCTCGGGGTGGCTCTGAGCCCTGTCCGGACTCTGGTCCCTTATTTGGGAAGGAAGGGTGGGTGCTGCCTTCAAGGAGCTTCTCCCTCGCTGTGTCACCAGTTGTGAGGCAAACAAAGGCGTGACCAACAGGGGGATGCATTTGTGTCAGGGGTTCTGCCCTCGGTACTGTTGACAGTCTGGCTGCGTAATTCTTTGTTGAGGTGGGGAGGGCTCAGTCTTGGAGGGTTTGCAACGTCCTGGGTGCCAGGGGACGACCCCCCCGCGCCCCCGCTGTAATAAAAAATCCGCCGACCCTTCTGGATGTCCCAGGGGAGCAAAATCCCCGCCAGTTGAGAACCCCTGAATTATGTGTGTACGTGTGCACGCACACACACACACACACACACACACACGTGCATGCCTTTTTGTGAGTTGTTCTGGATGAGCAAGCCTGCTCGAGGGCCAGTATCAGCTTCCTGTTACTTGCCCACACACCTAAAAACAAATTTCCCTTCCATAAACAGCCAGATGGGCGACCACCGACCTCTACTCTCAGAGGGCAGAGGAGAGGAGAGGAGGGGGTCCCCACTTCGTTCCCCGCAAAGAGCTGGAAACCTTGTACAGACCCGGTTATGGAAGGACAGGGACAGAGGGACGAGGGCCGCCTGCTCATATCACACGGGACCACTAACTCTGCAAAGAGAAAGCTTTCACACCTCACGCAGACCTTGAGGCTCTGGGCCAGGCTGGGCCCCAGGTCGGCGGGTGGGGGCGGTGGGGAGGAAGATCTCAGTCCCTCTACTGTCCCTTCCCTTGTGGGCCCCAGACGCAGATCAGCAGATCCCAGCAACCTGGAGGGCTGTAAAAGCCAGCGCCGCCTGGAGTTCGGGGCCTCCCTGAGGGAAGGACCAGGCTGAGGTTCCCCTCCGCCAAGGGAGGGGGGTTCTCTGGGCACCCAGGGGGCGTTCTAGAACGGCAAGCAAATAGCTTGCCGGTGGGCCACAGCCTGGGACTGAGACAAACCTCACGGGCTCTCCTTCCCAAATGTGACGCGAGCTGAGCGGACTGGAATCAAAGGTGTAAAATTGGAGGCAAGAGGTATGCAAAGACCCAGCTGTGAGCGGCCTCTGCCGAGCACCAGTGCGTGAAAGTGCTTTGCAAATGTTCTTTGTTGCCATCCCCCAAAAACCCAGCAGAGCACCTGGGGCCCCAGAGGCGAGAACCTGACCCGGGGCTGCCCAGCCGCGCGAAGCTAGAAGCTAGAAGCTAGAAGCTAGCGGAGTTGTGATTGATCCCGCTGACTCTTCCCGGTGGCCTCGGCTCAGAAATGCAGTGTCCCAGGCTGAGCCCTGGAGACCGTGTGGACCCGGGAATCTGCATGCTAGCAAGCAGGCCAACTCTAGGCTTGTGTCCCTGCCGGGGACGGTGACTCAGACCCCGGAGGGGAGCAGTCAGGAGGCTGTGGGTAAAAGGCCAGTCCTTGGGCGCAGACGCGCTCAGCACAGCAGCCCTGCGTCGCCCAGGCCGGGCCGGGCTGTGATTTTCCATCGGATGCTGGGCTGATGTCACTCGTGGCTGCAGAATGGAGAGCAGCAGCGTGGGCTGGTCTCGGGCGAGAGCTGTCTGCAGGGGGTGACGGCAGAATCCGGTGTCTGGTCCGCAGAGCAGTGTCCCTAATAGAGTTCACTGAGCCTTTGGGGTGCTCGCCGTGCGGTGGCTGTTGCAGGACCCCGGGGGCTGCTCGTTTGTGGGGAATGAATAATTAATTTGCGTTTTCGGAGGACTCATCCCTTCACCGCAGATACGGCAGCCAAGCTCGTCATGCTCCGTGGGCTCCTGAGTGAGCGGCTTTAGCGGGAGAACTTGGCCTTAGTCCCCGCGGCCCTGGGCACCTGTTTCCAGGCTGTTGGTTGCAGACTGCGTTTCAGGAGAGCCAGACCTTCCCCCTCTCTGGACACTTTCTTTTCTGTCCGTGGGGAAATGACACTGTCTCCTGGCCTTGGGGTCTAGGGTCCACCGGAAACTAGGACACTAATACCCACAGGGCAGTGGAGTTCTGTCTTGGTGGGGCTTCGTTTCCGGTTTCCCGGTGTGGCCGGCTGCAAGCTGTGTGTGGTCACACCCCCCCTGGAAAAGGTCTGGTTGTCACAAGTGCCTGGGCCCGGGTCGTTCACCCCCGCTGCCCCCGGAGGTGTCTCCCGGACCGCAGCCTTCACACTGCCTTCCTTCCTGCCCAGCCTGTCCAAGCTGTTCTTCCTCCAATCCATTGCTAGAGAGCCCACCATGGCTCCCTACTGCCCAAAGCAAGGGGAAGCCCGATGTTCAAAGCCCTCCGTGGCCCGGCTCTGGCAGTCCTCTGCAGCCACACCTCACACCTCTCCCTCCTCTGAGCTGCCAGCCCCCAGATGCTTCAGGAAACGTTGACTGAGAGCCCACAGCACTCCTGGCGCTGTGCAGGTGGATTGCTGGGAGGCGGAGCACGGCTGGGCCTTGCGTCTAGAGGGGCCAGGAGCCCCAGCAGGTGGGTTACAGGCAGGCCACACAGACCTCCGGGGCCCCAGGAGCGGTGGGGAGCAGGGAGGCTTTGTGGGAGGGAGTCTCAGAATTTCTGGCATCTTTAACCTGCCGCACCTGGCGGGACTGGGGCCCGACTGTCAGGCCTTGAATGCCAAACCACGAGGGTCTGGGGGCTGTGGGATCACCGGGGGCTTCAGTTGAGCGGGGAGAAGCCGGCATCCGGAGCCCGGCCTGAGGAGAGCCCTCTGCAGGCAGGCAGCCTGGCCCGGAGCCCCTCTGTCCACCCACCCTTCCTGCCTCGGCACCGACCCCACCTCGGGCCCCGCCCGTTGCACTGCCTTCCAGCTTGATTGCTTAATTGCACTTAGATACTTGATTGGGCGGCTTTCCTTGCTCCTTTATCGATCCCCGAGGGCAAAGTTTGGTCTCTGGGCTCCATGTGGGGGATGGGGAAGCAGAGCCTGCAGGCCAGGTGGCCTCAGTGGGTGCCCGCGCTGCCTGGCCGTGGGACCTTGAGAACGTGGCTTGCTGTTGGTTTCTGAGCCTCAGTTTCCCCATCTGTCGTCCCCCAAGAGCGGGACGAGGTGTGGATGTGCCCAGAGGTCCTGAGGCAGAGCCTTGCATGCTGCGCTTAGACTCCAAGTTCACGCGTACGGCCTTGAAGAGCGCCCATGTGATTCATTGCTTTCTGTGGTTCTCGACGCTCAAGAGCAGGAAGCAGGCCCAGAAGGAGATGACGTGGCCAGGGCCACACAGCGGCACATCAGAGTCCGAATGTGACATGCTTTGGGCCACTTGCCCGTGAAGGGGTGCTCAGTACCCCTCCACTCCACTGCCCCTGGTGCTCTGAGAATCTGCTGTCCTGGTGGCCTCCAGGCGGGCCCAGGGACACCCTGTCAGGGAGGAGGTCTCCTGTCCTCTGCCGCCCAGCCGTGGCCACAGTGGTTGAGAGAAGAGGGGCCTTTAGGGTGGCAGGTGCAATAAGGGTGCCCCTCACCCCCCCCCCCGCCCCACCTGAGCCAAGATGCACCTGTGCTACAAGGCACAGCCCATGTGTCCCCTGGTGACACCTTCCTTGGATCCTGCTTACAATGACACGCCCTCTTCCCCTCGCCCTACCTCACTTACAGTATGTGGCATGATCCACGCACAAGGGCAGGGCTCTGGGTCTATGAGCTCTCTGCACCTGGATGGCCGTCGGCTCCCGGGCCGCTGGGTGAGTGGACGGAGGGACGCATGGCAGAGAGGCAGGTGGCCTGGACAGAGGCTGCTCCCACCTCCAGTCGAGGACCAGGCTCCCTCCTGGAAGGAACGGCTGCCTTGAGTGGGCAGCACTGGTGAGACAGCAAGTGGGACAGTTACTGTCCCCAGTTGGGGTCGGTAGCCCATGCTCTCCTCCTCTTCCTGGCCCTGTGGCTCCAGGCAAGACCCTCAACTTCTCTGGGCCTCGGTGTCGTCATGCATGAAGTGGGGAAAGCCTGCGCCCTTGGCCGCTGTTTGCCGTTCACCCACTGTGGAATTCCTGTGCCCTCCTGCCCCACCGGCTTTCGAGGACAAGGGCGATATTGACAGCTTGTCCCGAACCTTTTCTATTTCCTCCAACATCATTTTTTTTTTTTTTTAAGTTTTACTTATTTTGAGAGAGAGAGAGAGAGAGAGAGAGAGAGAGAGAGAGAAGATCCCAAGCAGGCTCTGCACTGTCAACACAGAGCCCAACGTGGGGCTCGAACCCGTGAACCGTGAGATCATGACCTGAGCCGAAATCAAGAGCCGAAATCAAACTGACTGAGCCACCCAGGCGCCCTCTACCAACATCATTATTAACGGAGCACTCAGAACATTTAAGGGAGAGAGTCCTGTGGCCCAGCTCAGGGGACGGGTGACCAGCAAGGGGACACGCAGCCTGAGCACCTGGAACCTGAGTCCCCCTGGGAGGTTGGGCTGGCTCCTCCCCGGCGCCGTGCTCTTGGGCGAGGCCCTACTTGCCCAACGGCAGAATCGACAAGATGCACGGGTTTCCCTCTTCTTTTTCTTTGTTATTCTTCTCTGCAGCTGAACCTTTTCCCTCCCGAGTGAAATCGTGGGCGGAGGTCGATGTACGGGGCAGGCGAGGTGGCCCTGCAGGGTGGAGGGAGGACTGGCTGCTGGGGCCCAGGCTTTCTAGGGGCCCCTCTGCTGCAGAGATGCAAGGCTTGTTCCCGGGCTGGGACAGCGGACAGTGGGTGTGTCTGTGGGCACAACGTGCCCCCAAATAGATACTGTGGATCAAGTTCAGGTTTCTGCTCTCCACCTCCCTGGGGCCCTCTTGTGTTTCTCCTGTGTTTCCCCTGCGGCTGCCTCATTGTTGTGATGTTGGCAAAGGCTTGCTTTTGCTTCCTTCTCTGTCCGGAACAGGATGCGCCTCAGACGCTGAGAGCATTTCTATGGCCTCTGGTCCAGGGGTCGGTGGCATCGGAGGGGGGCGGGGGGGCGGGCATGGGGGAGGCAGGTGGCAGCGGCCAGGACTCAGGAGGTTCCAAGCATTTTGTGAATGGGCAATGAGCCATTTTATTTTCTTTCCGGGAGAGTCAGGAGCGAACAAACCTGAATTTTATGTCTTAAGACAATGCAGCACGTTCGAGGGTTGGAGAATCTCAGAGACCTCACTTCTCTGCTGCCTCTTAGTCCAAGGTTCTTATCACCTCCTTTTCCCCCGTGCCTGGTATCTCTGGTTTTCAAAATTCTTCTGCCACAACTGTGCTTAAAATGAAATGCAATTTTTTCTTTCTTTCTTTCTTTTTTTTTTTTTTTTTTACCAAAAGGCTCAGGTAGGAAAATCAAAAGACCCCTAAATGCTAAGCAGTTTGGAATAGGAAAAAGTCTGAAATTCCAGCTGGATCCATTTTCTGAAATGTATTTCGTGTAATCTCGCCCCACGGTTACACAGTGAGAATAAGATTTCCCCAGCTGCACACACCGGGGGGAGTCAGGCGTATTGTTATCCTCCCTTCAAGATTTAGCACAGAAATCTTAGTCACAAATATTGCAGTTAAATAAATCAGTCGTATGTTAAAGGAATCCTGCAGTCAGGAAACCAATTTAACTTTGTGAAAGGAAGTCATTTGCACATTTACGTGACCGCGGGGCATCTCTTACCCGTTACATTTTGTGAGGCACAGCACCCCAGACGAATTTTCCTTGGAAGACAGTTTGGGGAAGGCTGTCTCTAATGAAAGAAGGAAGATGAGGACATTTAAAGGTCCTTCAGCAGAACAGTGAAACCTGGAGGAAGATGAGATTCTGTCTTACTTTCTGAAGAAGAGCAAGCATCTTCCATCAGTTCAGACTCTGTCGAAAGGGCTAGAAAAAACTGTTTCAAAGTGGGTTAAAGCACAGAAGGGAATTTAAAATTTTTTGATGTTTATTTTTGAGAGAGAGCTAGAGAGAGAGGGAGAGAGAGAGAGAGCGAGCGGGGGAGGGGCAGAGAGAAGGGAGACAGAATCCGAAGCAGGCTCCAGGCTCTGAGCTGTCTGCACAGAGCCCGACGTGGGGCTCGAACCCATGAATTGTGCGATCATGACCTGAGCCGAAGTCGGACGCTTAACCGGCTGAGCCACCCAGGCGCCCCAAAAGCAAAGAAGGGAATTTAATATTTCACAACACCGAGGAGTCCGGGGTGGACTGGGTTAGGACACTGCCAAGGTACCTGCACCCCCATGCTGCCCCCTGTTCTCGGGGAGCCCCGTGTGCTGTCTGGAAGCCCATCCCCTGGGGCAGGGCAGCTGATGGCGGTGGGAATCTCCAGCCATTCCTGTTGTCGGGACAGATGGCCGTGGGAGAGAGGGAGAGGGCTCCCTCTGTGGTGGAAAGACAAGGGGGCCCGCTTTGGGTCCAGCGAGTTGGGAATGGGGGCAGCGTGGACCCTTAAGAGGAACTGAAGAATGTTGCTGTTAGAAGACAGAATGGATGCTGGGGGGCGGGGACACACAACCAAAATGACAGAATGATCTCTAGGGCGTTTCCCTGGTCCGTTTTCCTTCGTGCTGGGGGTGCTGGGCGTCAGGGGTGGGGAACCAACTCTTAGAACATGCGCTAAAGATCTGAACGCTGACCCTGAGAGAGGCAGACAGGAGGAGTGGGGTGGGGTGTTGGCCGGGTTCCCCTACTGCACCGGACAAGTTCGAGAGAGACTCATTGTTGGCGGGCGGACAGGAAGGCAGAGGCTCTTGGAAGAAAGAGTATGTCTGGCTGCTGAACCCCCTTGGCTTGGAATGTGGCCTTGGTCGTTGGCATGAGTGGGAACCCCCTGAGGGCGACCCCAGCCCTCCTTCTTCTCCTTCCAGCTCTCTGAGAATCTCTGTGTCTACACATGATCACACGACCCCTGGCCTCTGCGGCTTGGTCCTAAGATGCTCCTTATTTCCGGTGCCGGCTGAGAGGTGGCACAGAGTCCCAGGTGGTTGTCCCAGTGCCTCCAATTCTCCCCACCCACGGCAGTCGTGGCATGCAGCTTCGATCGTGCGTGTGAATTCCTTGTCTAACCCTGACCCCCTTCATCCATTCTCCCGGCTCCCCCACCCATCCCCACCCCGCCATTTGTGTTTTGTGACCGGAAAGTAAGCCCTTGGAAGGCAGGGTGCTCGACAACAGTCGGGTGTCCCCAGTGCCCGGCACAGAGTCGCCCCTTGTGACGTTCAGTCTAGTTGCTGAGTGGCTGGAATCGTGGGGCAGGCAGGCTGGGCGCTGGAGACGCAGGGTCCTTATCCTGTGAAAATTCGCGTCGCTGGGGGCCTCTGCGGACGTGATCGGGTGGGGAAGATGAGGTGCCGAGAGGTTGGCCAGCCTGGCGGAGGTCAGGGCCTGAAGTGGCCTGCTCTCTTCCCGTTGTTCCGCAAGTGACCGGTCCCGCACGGAGTGTTCAATGGAGCCTCCCCCAGACGGGACCGCGTGCACATCCTGGGGGGCTGCCCCCCGCTCCCTGCAGTGGGTTGGATCTCCCCCTGACTCCAGAGAGATCCAGAGAGCTTGTGTCCACGCGTTCCCCACCCCCCGCAATCTGGCATACACCTGAGCGTCCCCCACGGGGCCGTGGGCTCCTCAGAAGTGGGACTGTCGTGCCTGCACCTGACCCTCGTGTGGGGCACTCCGCATGCGAGTCGAGTGCGTGCTGTGTCGGGGGTGGGGGCCTCCGAGGCCGGTGTGCAGCGTATTCCTGGGGGCCGTGTCCCCAGATTCGAGGCCACTGGGTTCTGGTGTAGGTGCGGTGAGGGGAGCTGAGGCACCAGCAGTGGGAAGTGTGCTCCCGTGGGTCTGCTCTTTGCCCTGCTGCTCTCGGGGGCACGGAGGTACCGAGACACTGACTTAGGGTCCTTTTTTAAAAATGTTAACAGCTAGGGAGGGGCCCCTGGGTGGCTCGGCTCAGGTGGTGAAGCGTCCGACTTCCGCTCAGGTCACGATCTCCCAGCGCGTGAGTTCGTCCCAGCGTCGGGGTCTGTGCTGATGGCTCAGAGCCTGGAGCTGCTTCGGATTCTGCGTCTCGCTCTCTCCCTGCCCCTCCCCCGCTCGCGCTCTGTCTCTCTCTGTCTCTCAAAAATAAATAAAGGTTTAAAAACAATTTTAAATGTCAACAGCTTTATTGAGATGTAACTCAACATGCCATGTAATTCACCCATTTAAAGTATGCAATGCAGGGGCGCCTGGGTGGCTCAGTCAGTTAAGCGTCTGACTTCAGCTCCGGTCATAGCCTCATAATTTGTGGGTTCAAGCCCCGCATCGGGCTCTGTGCTGGGCAGCTCAGAGCCTGGAGTCTGCTTCAGATTCTCTCTCTCTCTCTCTCTCTCTCTCTCTCTCTTTCTCTCTCTCTGTCTCTCTGCCCCTCCCCCCTCATACTCTGTCCCTCAAAAATGAATAAATGTTTAAAAAAATGCAATGCAGTGGTTTTTAGTACATTCACACATATGTGCAACCGTCACTGCAGTCAATTTTAGAATATTTCTATCATCCTGAAAGGAAACCCCATACCCTTCAGCTACCCCCTTCCTATCCTCCCATCCCCCAGCCCTAAGAAACCACAAATCTACCTTCTGTCTCTATAGATTTCTTGTTCTGGACATCTTACGTAATGGAATCAGGCCATATTTATCCTTTTGTGTCTGGTCTCTTCGCTTAGCGTAGTAGTTCGAGGTTCATCTGTGTTGTGACATGTGCCAATACTTTGTTTCTTTTCGTGGCTGAATAATATTCTACCGTAGAAATATAACCATATTTTGTTCTCATGCATGTGTTGAGGGACATTGGTGTTGTTCCCACCTTTTGGTTATTATGAACAGTGCTGCTGAGAACGTTGCGTAAGAGTCTGTGTGTGCCCGTATGTTTTCATAGCTCTTGGGCGTATGTATACTCAGGAACTGAGTTTCCGGGTTACCGGAACATATGATAAACCATGCGATAAACATATGATAACCGTATGTTTAATCACTTGAGAAACGGCCAGACTGCTTTCCAAAGCACTGAATTCCCAACAGCAATGTGGGTTTTGATTCTCCAAATCCTTGTCGGCACTTGTATCGGTCTGACTTTTTGATTCCAGAAATCTTAGCGGGTACCAAGCGGTATCTTACTGTGCTTTTGATTTGTATTTCTCCAATAACTAATGATGTTGAGCATCTTTTCGTGTGTTTTATTGGTCCTTTATATATCTTCTTCAGATACATGTGTATTCGCATCCTTTGCCCATACTTTAGTTGGGTTATACGTCTTGCTATTGAATTGTAAGAGTTCTTTATATATTCTAGATACAAATGCTTTATCAGTAAACTTATTTGCAAATATTTTCACCCATTTTGTGGGCTGTCTTTTCGTTTTCTTGTCTGTGTCCCTGAAAGACAAGCCGTCCAATTTATCTTATCTGGTCGTTTGGGCTTTTGGTGTCCTGGCTAAGAATCCTTTGCCAAATCCAAAATTAATGAAGATTTAGCCCTATGTGTTTTTTTTTTTTTCCTAAGAGCTTTATAGATTTAGCTTTTACATTTAGTTCTCTGACCCATTTTGAGTTAATTTTTGTATACGATGTGAGGTGGGGGCCCAGCTTCATTCTTTTGCGTGTGGCTTATCCAGTTTTGTCCCAGCGCCATTTGTTGAGAAGATATTCTTTCCCTATCTTGGCACACTTATTCAACATCAGTTGACCAAAGATGTGTGAGTTTATTTATGGATTCCTGGTTCTGTTTCATTGATCTGTATGTCTGTCCTTGGGCCAGTACCACACGGTCTTGGTTATTACTGATTTGTAGTAAGTTTTGAAATTGAGAGGTGAGTCCTTATGTTGTCCTCCTTCAGGATTGTCCTGGCTATCCTGGGTCCTTTGCCATTCCATATGAAATTTATTTATTTTTTTTTAATTTTTATTTAGAGAGAGACAGGTGCACAAATGGGGACCAGCGGGTAGAAAGAGAGAATTCCAAGCAGGCCCCATGCTGTCAGTGTGGAGCCCGATGTGGGGCTCAAACCCACTAACCGTGAGATCGTGACCTGATCTGAAACCCAAGAGTTGGACACTTAACCAACAGAGCCACCCAGGCACCCCCCCCCCCCCGACCCATGTGAAATTTAGAATCAGCTTGTCAATTTCTGCAAAGAAGTAAGCTGGGATTCTGATGGGGCGATGTACTGAATCTCTACATAAGTTTGGGGAGTGTTGCCATTTTAACGATGTTAAGTCTTCTGATCCATGAACATGGGATATTTCCCCAATTATTTAGATTTTCTTTTTTTTTTTTTCTACAATATTTTGTAGCTTTCCAAGTATAAGTTCTGTACTTCTTTTGTTAAATTCGTTCCTGTTCTATTCTTTTTGATGCTCTTGCTAATGGAATTGTTTTTAAAAAAAATTTTAAATGTTTATTTATTTTTGAGTGAGAGAAAGAGAGAGAGCAAGCAGGGGAGGGGCAGAGAGCGGGAGACGCAGAATCCAAACCAGGCTCCAGGCCCTGAGCTGTCAGCACAGAGCCCAACGCGGGGCTCGAACTCACAGACCGTGAGATCACGACCTGTGCCGAAGTCGGACGCTTAAACGACCGAGCCATCCAGGCGCCCCTGGAATTGTTTTCATAATTTCATTTTTGGATTTTTCATTGCAAATGTATAGAAATACAGCTGAGTTTTGTATATTGATCTTATCTTATTAATGTAGTACATCATATCAATAAAATGAAAAGCAAAAATCAGCAATCTTGCTGAACTGTTCATTTTTTTAGTGGAAGCTTTAGGATCTTCTATATATAAGGTAATGACATTCTGCAAATAGAGATAGTTTTATGTCTTCTTTTCTAATCTCACACTTCTTTCTCTCGCCTTATTGCCCTGTTTAGAGCCTCTAATATACTGCTGAATAGCAATGGTCACGGTGGGCATCGTTGTCTCACTCCTGATCGTAGGGAGAAAGCATCCAGTCCTTTACCATTGACTATGATGTTAGCTGTGAGATTTTTTTTTTTGTTTTTTTTTAATGTTTACTTTGTTTTATTTTTGAGAGAGAGCGAGCAGGGAAGGGGCAGAGAGAGAGAGAGAGGGAGAGAGACACAATTCTAAGCAGACTCTGCACGGTCAGCACAGAGCCCCACATGGGGCTCGAACCCATGAACCGTGAGATCATGACCTGAGCCGAGATCAAAAGTCAGGTGCGTAACCACTGAGCCACCCAGGCACCCTAGCTGTGAGGTTTTTTTTTTTTTTTTTTTTTAACAGATAACTCTAGTTCCCTTCTACTCCTGGATTATTTAGTGTTTTTATTTGAAACCGTGTTGGATTTTGTCAAGTACTTTTTCTGCGTCACTTGAGAAAAGCCTGTGATTTGTGCTTTTTATTTTATTGATATGATGTACTACAGGCGTTGATTTTCAGATGGTAAACCAACCTTGCATTCCTGGGATAAATCCCACTTGGTCATGACGTATAATTCTTTTTATTCTTTATGTTGCTAGTATCTTGTTGATTTTTAGTGGGGGGGAGGGGTTGCATTCATGTCCATTAGGGCCGCTGATCTCTATCTTTCTTCTCTTGTGAAGTTTGTCTGCTTTTGATGTCCGGGCCAGTACCTGCTTTATAGGACAAGTTGGGAAGTGTTCCCTCTTCTTCTGTTTTTTTTGGATGAGTTTGTGAGAATTGGTATTGATTCTTGAAATGTTTATAGAAGTGGGCAGTGAAGCCATCTGGGTCTGGGTTTTCCTGTGCGCGAGTAATATTTTGATTACGAATTCGAGCTCTTGCCTGCTTATAGGCATTTCGGATTGTCTCTTTCTTTCAGATCTTCCAGATTTTTCTGGAGTAGGTTTTGGTAGCGTATGTCTCTCTAGTGGCTTAGATCCTGATGATCATGTTCTTTGTGGCCTTTCAGTCCTTGTTGGCATTGACTGAGTTCTCCCTACGTGCCAGGCATCTTTCTGTGCATTAGCTCATGCAGTTTTTATACACCGTTGATCAACTAGGTAGCGTTATTACCATCTCCACTCCACATACCTAGAAACTGAGGCAGAGAGAAGTTCACTAGTGGGTCAGGGTCACACAGCCAGGCAGTAGAGGGAACAGTAGAGCTAGGATTGGAGCCCGGGTGGGGGCGCCTGGGTGGCTCCGTCGGTTAAGCGTCCGACTTCAGCCAGGTCACGATCTCGCGATCTCGCGGGATCTCGTGATCTCGCGGTCCGTGAGTTCGAGCCCCGCGTCGGGCTCTGGGCTGATGGCTCAGAGCCTGGAGCCTGTTTCCGGTTCTGTGTCTCCCTCTCTCTCTGACCCTCCCCCATTCATGCTCTGTCTCTCTCTGTCTCAAAAATAAATAAACATTAAAAAAAAAAGGGATTGGAGCCCGGGTGGTCTGGCCACACAGCCGTCTATGCTGTCCCTCTCCCTGCTCTCCCGAGGCCCTTCTGTGTGCTAGAAGCTGGGAGGACAAGAATAGGTCAGGCCTGGTCATTGCCCAAGTCACCGCCCAGACACCCCAACCTACGAGAAGGAGGTGTCTTATGTCTGGCGTGAGCAAGGGGCTGGGGAAGTTCTATGTCTCCTCTCTCCCAAGTGCTCAGCAGAAGCGCCTCCCAGAGAACCTTAACCCAGGATGCTGGTGCCCCACCCGGCACGAGTTTGGAGCCGGGGGATCGTGCCCAGTACGTCTGGATCCCCCAGGCCTCTGCAGTTATCTTTCCCGGAGAGGAAGAGGCAGACCGCTTGGGGCGCAATCGCTAGGCAGAAATCAGGAGCGACCAGACATCACTCCACATAATTATTTCTGCATAATGACTTCTGCTACTTGATTCAGTCTTGGGCGACGACTGTAATCTTTATCTGTCACAGGAAAGCTGGCGGCCGGGGAGCCCCTGTGGCTTAGCGATAGAGCCAGGAGGAAATTTGCCATTTGAGTTCGTGGAGTGTTCCCAAGCAGCTGGGGAGCCAGAGAGCCCTCAAGGCCTCTGGACTGATGGACCCTCCTTCTGCTGGGAAGCCTGGTGTCGGAGCTGGCCCAGCCTCTGAGGGCATGCAGGCCCCAGGCTTTTGTCACGGCTTGGGGAAACGGAATGGCAGAGATGACAGGGCGTGGCCAAGTCACAGGGCCGCTCAGCGGCAGAGGCCCGCCGGGACCAGACCTCTTCCCTGCTCTCCTGCCACCCAGTACTTTCCCCAGGAGAGCTGGCGCGTGTCCCAGTGAGACAGGAGGAACTGTGGTAGAAGGCATCTGTGCGGACTGGAGATGTTCTCGTCTGGCATTCGGGGCACGGGGCTGGTCACCGAGCGCGTCGGCTGTTCGGGACTGACCCTGGGAGGCTGGAAATGGCGGGGCCTTTGTAGTCCACAGCCAGCTGACCTGCACCCAGGCGAGGTGTGGTAGCATTGATCACGCACTTTGGCCGTGGGGTGTGTCCTGGAGGGCAGGGTCCCGCGGAGAGGGGTGTGGGCTGGGGGAGCGCCTACTCGGGCTCCAGAGCCCCCCTGACCGCCGGGGGCTCGCTCACTGCATTCCCACAGTCTCCTATAAGCCCCTGTAATTCATGAGGGCGTCTGGAAAGCACAGAGCATGGGTTTAGGGATTGGCATTTTGGGCAGCCATCCTGCTTCGGCTCGTGGAACTGTGGCCAGGGTCCCTGAGTGTGTTTGCTCCTCTTGTCAACTGAGGGTTAGAATGGGCTTTCCCTGCTAGGACCGTTAAAAGGGCAGGATCATAAAATGATGACTGGACACAAAGCTTCTAGCACATCCTGCTGCCAGCCGTTTACCGGGTTTCACAAAGGTGACCTTGGGGAGGACCTTTGACCCTATCTGGGGCTTGACCTCCTTGAGTGTCAAAGCCGGCTTACCGAGTGCAAGATAACTTCGCTAAGATCGTCGATTTGAAAGTGTCTTTTAAAACTATGGGACGTGGGTCGCCTGGGTGGCTCAGTCGGTTGAGCGTCCAACTTCGTCTCCGGTCACGATCTCACGGTTTGTGGGTTCGAGCCCTGCGGCAGGCTCTGTGCTGACAGCTCGGAGCCTGGAGCCTGCTTCGGATTCTGTCTCCCTCTTTCTCTGCCCCTTCCCTGCTCACACGCTGTCTCAATCTCAAAAATAAATAAAGAATTTAAAAAAGTCCCTAAAGAGGACTTTTAGGGCAGTAAAACATCTCTGTATGATGCTGTAATGGTGGATATACATCATTATATCCTTGTCGAGACCCCCAGAGCATCCACCACCAAGAGTGAACCCTAATGCAAACTATGGATTGGGAGTGATAAAGTGTGTTTGTGTGCGTTCACCATCTGTAATAAACATGCCCCGTCTGTAGTGGGGCGTGTTGATCGCAGGGAAGGCTGTGTGTGGGGGGCACAGGGGTGTCGGAACTCTGTGCTTTCTGCTCCAATTTGCTGTGAACATGAGACTGCTCTAAAAATAAAATAAAGTCTCTTTTGGGGTGCCTGGGTGGCTCAGTCGGTTAAGCGTCCGACTTCAGCTCAGGTCACGATCTCGAGGTCCATGAGTTCAAGCCCCACGTCGGGCTCTGGGCTGATGGCTCAGAGCCTGGAGCCTGCTTCCGATTCTGTGTCTCCCTCTCTCTCTGCCCCTCCCCCGTTCATGCTCTGTCTCTCTCTGTCTCAAAAATAAATAAAAAAACGTTAAAAAAATTTTTAAAAATAAAAAAAATAAAGTCTCTTTTAACAAATTCACATTATATAATGAAATAAAGTATATACACAAAGTACCGTGTGTGTGTGTGTGTGTGTGTGTGTGTGTGTGTGTGGTGCTCCCTAAAAGCACAGTGACCTTCCAGTGAGAATTTCTGATGGGAAGACGATATATGGCTTTTCTCTTCCATGTCTTAAATCCCAGCCCTGAACTTAAATAATGTAATCGGCACGTACGTTCTGTATTGCTGCGACAGGGTAGAATTTTAACGGAGCGAAGTGCACTCTGCTTTCAATAATGTCCATGTGATGAGTTTGGGGGCACTCACTGGTCAAACACCGATTATTTATTGAGCGCCTGTTGCGTACCGGCAGCACAGAAGTGAAGACAGTGCCTTCCCGCCCTCCTGGAGCTCACGGTCCATGGGGAGCAGATCCAGCCCTTTATTTCGCAGGAGCAAAGGAGCGAGGGGGGGCCCCCCGGGTACCTGCACGGCCCGGGGGCCCTGTTTTCTGGGGGTGAAGGAGCTACTTGGCTCCGGTCCTCGGGACCACTGCAGTGAGGGCATATAAACGGTGACCATTGTAGGAGATGACCGTGTGTTCTGAGAAAATAGCCGAGAAACGTGTTTGGATCGGGAAGACAAATGGGTTGGCAGGTGCGGAGACAGCGTGAGAGGGCACTGGAGATCAAGAAGGAGCCAGCCGGGGCGGGGGGGGAGGCCGTGTGGCCCCGGGTGTGAGAGCCCAGGACTGCCTGGGCTCTGTTCTTGCTCTGCCACAGTTTCCCCATCTGTACTAAGGTGATGCCCACCTCATAGGTTGATGGGAGGATTAAATAGGTTAGCGCAAATAGATGATGCACAGAAAACTTTTCGTACGGCACCTGGCAACGGGCAGTTGGTGGCCACGAGGATGTTATAATTACACTTCATCGTCATGTACAGGGTGCAGCCGAAAGGGGTGAAGGAGGAGGTCGGCCGTCAGTGAGCCACGCATGCAGGGTGTTTGGAATGTGCCAGAAACTGGTGGTGGTGGTTGAAGGCGGGGATTGGTCGGGGCACCCAGGATGCCCGTGGTGCGTGGGCGTGTCTTTCCGTCGTGACCCTGTGACTCCGGGAACCGTTGGCTAGAGGTTGGCGATGCCATCTGACCTTTCTTGCGGGTAGGACGGGAGCTTGGCTGGTGGAGCCCCCGTGAGCCCACCCCGTGCGCAACCCTCAGGGCCCTTACGGTGACCCTGTGGACCAGAGCGTCGGGTCGGGCCGCAGGCGGCGTGGTGACGGGCCGCAGTGACTCAGTGATGCAGCCAGAGCCCGAGCCCCGGGTGTGCAGACCACAGAGGCCGTGGCCAAGGGCCACACCCGGCGTTTGCGCTAGCTTGTGATAGCCGGTGACCTCACCCAAGGGGTGGCCGGGGTCCCACTGGGAGACTCGTCCCATCAGTATCGTGGGGACTTTCCTCCCTCCCAGTGCTCATGGCCCCTGGCCTCAGTGGCTCCCAGGAACCCAGGGCTTTCCTGTGCTTAGTGTGGGGCTTGCAAAAGCTATAGTTCCCCCCGGTAAGTGCACAGAAGCAACCGGAAAGGCAGTGGGCTCTGGGCCAGGGGTGTCTGTACCCTAAGTGACCTGTTGTTCCTCCCTTCCAGGGCATGGTCTAGCGGCCCAGACAAGGACGTGGAACCAGCCCCCGGAGTTTCTGGTCCCGGCCGTCTCCGCCTCCGCTTGGCCTTGGGTAAGTCACTTTGGGAGGTCACGTGGGTCTGGAAGCAGGTGAGGACTGGTGGGCGGGGAGGGGGGGGTTCTACCACTCTGTGGGGTCCTGCCTGCGGCTGGCGGACGGGGATTTCACCCAGCTCAGTGGGAAGAGCAGGGAAGACCAGAAGTCGGGGAGCAGGGGGACAGCCTGCCCAGGGCACCTGAGGTGGTCAGGAACCTGAGGCTCTGAGATGGAAGGAACCCACCCAGGTCCCGTGATCAGCTCGGTTCTCGCCCTAAGCTGGCCCGTCTTTCTCGTAGGTCCTTTGACCTCGGGTGCTTTGATTTGGGAATGTATCCAGTGACGGGAATAGGGCATTCCCGAAAGCTCCCACCTCCTAGGTCCTGCCCACCTCCCCCTCCCACAGAGGGAAAAGAGCTGCCTTCCCAGGGCCCCGGGGCCGAGCCTCCCCACCCCCACCTCCCTTCGCCCCCAGCCCTCCCCATGGTCCCACTGGGGCCTCTGAAAGCTTGGTACAAACGCTGCCCCTTTCTCTGGCCCCAGCTGTGTCCTTCCAGGCTTTCCTCTGCCCTCTCGTGGACTTCCCCCAGCCCCTCCACTCTGCCGCCCTTCCCGCCTCCCCAAAAGACTGACCACGGGAACCCCTTTCTCGCTCACAGCCCCGTGATCCTCTTGTCCACCAGCACGGCAAAGCCCTGACCAGGCCCGGCCCCCCGGACCCAGAGCCCAGCTGCTCTCCCCTCAGTCAGGGGGTCAAGTCCACAGTAATTAGCATGACCTGCCAGCTCTTGGTCTCTTTGAATCCACCACCCTCCTGGCCCCATCTCAGGCCACCGCCTGCTTTGGGTTCTAGGCAGGAGCCCGGGGAAGCAAAATGCCTGTAATGTTCGAACGCCGTCCTGACCCCAGGGCTGCACCCGTTACCTGTCCTCTGTCCTCTAGAGGCACTCTGGAGGGCTCCTGTGCCACCTGTTGGCTCCCCCGCCAGGAGGTGCTGGCTGGGCACTGAACAAGCCCTCCTGAGGGCCCAGGTCCCCGCTGCCTCTGCTGTGGCGTCTGTCGCTCTTGCCGGGCTCCGTGTTCGGCTCTGTTCCCGAGTGAGGAAGCAGGTGGTGAGTGGGAGAAAGGCCTCTGGCTTTGGGTTTGTGTCCTCCAGATCCTACTGGGTGCACTTAACAGCCTCCCCAAGTCCAAGTCTCCTCTGTAAGAGGATTAGTCACACCTCCCTCTTGGGGTGGTTGTAAGAGTGGAGGCCGGCGGGGGTGGGGGTTGGGGGGGAGCCTCAGCTGCCTCACAGCCCTTCTTCCTCTTCCTCCTCCCCGGCTTCTGGTAATTATGACAGTGTCTGTCATTAGTCATCGGCCCTGCCCTGCCCTGCCCTGCCCACCCCAGTGCTGTGAGCACCAGCTGAGGCCAGGGGTGTGGGGTCTGTTGCCAAAGACAGAAGGAGGCAGCACGGGGGAGGGGCCAGGCCCAGCCCGGGAGAGCCCACCTTCTAGATCCTAGAAGCATGTAATTCTCACCTTCCCACCCAGAAGGAATCCCCTTTAACGCTCAGCCGTGAGGCTAAGATTTGGACCCCAGACCTATTGAAGTGTGCGTATTTCCACCCTAATAAAGCCCCTTAAGGTTGCTGGGTGCCCAGCACGACAGCCAGCGTGCCCGAGGGGGCAGCAAGGCCGGGAGGCAGGTGCCAGGCTGCTGCTTCCCTTCGAGCGGACGTGAGCGTTAGCAGGTCAGACCGGCAGACTCCCAGCAGCCCCCAAACGTTGTCGCTTTCAGACCAGGCCCAGACACCCCTGTACTTCTCCTTGCTGACTGTCCCCCGAGGAAGCCCGCATCCCCCGGGTGGGGGGGGGGGGCTCCGCCTCGCTTGTGTGGATGTTGGGGGTGTGCCCTCTGCCTTGGTCTTCCTGAGGGAGGAGTGTTTCTCCCACCACCCTGCCCTTCCTTCTCTCATCCGTCCTGTTCCCCCTTGTGAACGTGCTCCCAGGGTTGGGACCATGCTCCTGGGGGTTGGGACCGTGTTCCCTGGGATTGGGACCATGCTCCCAGGGGTTGGGAGCGTGCTCCTGGGGGTTGGGAC
>NW_024412419.1:7783577-7794996 GCF_014898765.1 Herpailurus yagouaroundi
GGGACCATGCTCCCAGGGGTTGGGAGCGTGCTCCTGGGGGTTGGGACTATGTTCCCAGGGATTGGGACCGTGCTTCCGGGTTGGGACCGGAGCCCCAGGCGGGGCCTCTGCCTCAGGGGATAGATTAGTGTGGAAGGTGCTGCCTTCACCAGCTTTCCCCTCCTTCCTTCCTCAGCTCTATGGGAGCTGCAAGATGGGAGGGGGAAAATCTGGCTCTGTGCTCCCTGGACGTTGCCTGTGTGCAGGCACGCCTCGGAGACCCTGCAGATTCGGTTCCAGAGCCCCGCAGTAAGGCAAATATCCCAATAAAGCGAGTCGATGAATGTTGTGGTTTCCCAGTGCATATAAAAGTTACGTTTGTACAATACTGTAGTCTACTGAGTGTGAAATAGCATTAAGTCTAAAAAAACCCACCAGTGTATATACCTTAATTTAAAAATACCGGGGCACCTGGGTGGCTCAGTCGGTGAAGCATCCGACTTCGGCTCAGGTCACGATCTCGAGGTCTGTGAGTTCGAGCCCCGCGTCGGGCTCTGGGCTGACAGCTCAGAGCCTGGAGCCTGCTTCGGAGTCTGTGTCTCGCCCTCTGTCTGACCCTCCCCCACTCGCTCTCTTTCTCTTTCAGAAATAAATAAACGTTCAAAAAAATTAAAAGACTACTTCATTACTGGAGCCCCTGGGTGACTCAGTCGGTTAAGTGTCCGGCTCTTGATTTCAGCTCAGGTCATGATCTCACGGGTCGTGAGATTGAGCCCTGCGTGAGCTCTGCTATCAGCACAGAGCCTGCTGGAGATGCTCTCTCTACCTCTCTAAAAAAAAACCAAACCAACACAAAAGAAAAAAAAAAAAACACAAGAAAATATTGCTAAAAAAATGCTAATCATCCTCTAAGCTTTCGGGGAGTTGTAATCAGTGATCACAGATCACCGTAACAAATATCATAATAAGGAAGCAGTTTGTCCTTTAAGTAGTGACACGGCCCCCCCCTCCCCGCCCCCGCAAAAATTTCATAGTTGCTGCTCACAGAGATTTGGTTCACCACAGTTCTTCTGGAAGATGTTAGGTTGACTGGGGCATGGAGATTTGGGATTTTGCAGAAGAGGACAGGAGAGCGTGATCCCAGGCTAACCTCCCCTCTGGGTGTTGGGCTTGTCGCCCCCCTAAAGTGTTGCCTAGTCTGCGGGTTCCACTGGGTCCCGCGGAGAGCCGTTCTCCAGGCCTTTCTGAGGTAGCAGCCGCTGCAGTTTGGAGGCAGGACGCTAGGAAAGGGGAAATCCTTCCTGTGTTGCCAGTTGAGGGTCATTTTTACAGGGACTTGGGACGACTTTGCAATATCACTTCCCGTGGGCGTCCCCTTCACCCCTCAACCACAGGGGCAGACCCTGCATGACAAGCGTTGTGGGCAAATGCAGTGCATGCACCTGCACAGACACACACACACACACACACACACACACCGTGAGCCTGCAGACTTGGCTTGGCATTCTGATGGGGGCGGCGGGGGCGGGGGGGTGTGGCGGGGGCGGCTGTTGTCCTGGCCCGAATCAGCACTGCCAGCACCGGGCAGGAACTCACTGCCCGTCGGCATCTCTGAGCCTCTGCCGCGGGTAGGTCTCTCGTTGCGTCGTGGAGATGAAAGGCAGAGACAAGTAGGAAGGGGGCCGTCCCTGCCCAGTGAGTCTGTGCTCAGCGCCCAAAGGGCGGGACACAGAGGGAGCCTCCGCAGTGAATGAATGGATGGGTGATCGAGCCATGTCCCCACGATCTCGCTGCTTTCTGGCACCTGGGCTGGGGCCCCCTGAGCCCGGTCCGAGCCCACACAGGGCCTGCCTTCTCCGCGACACAGGCGCCTCAGGGCGGCCCGCACTGATCCTCTCTTCCCAAGGCCCGGATTTCCGGATCAGCCCAGATTGCACGTGTTCTGTCCTGTGGCCCCCTTGACATTCCTGGACCTGACAGGCCGTATGTGCAGGCCGTGTGTGAGAAGGACGCCCTGGGAACATACTTAACAAAGGTTTGCTCTGGTGGCTGTGTCTGGGGCCTCATAGCGTGTCCAGGAGACTGGCTCTTTCTCTGAAGTTAGAGACTCTGGGTCGGAAAGTCACGGACGGGAAATTTGGAGGCCTGGAATGCCAGGATGATGGACTCCGTGGGCCGCAGATCACTGTGGAAGGGCTGGGCCTGGGGAGGACCTGGGGGCGGGGGGCGCGGTCTCAGCCGGACCTTCTGACCTCCCTCCCTGACTTGCTTCTTCTCCCCAAGTGCCAAGCACCCTGTCCTTCCTGTGTTTTACGCACCGTGCTAATCGGTTGTGGGCTTATTCCCAGCCGTGCCCTGGGTGAATGGAATTCAACGCTGTGTCCCCGGGGGTTGAGGGCAGGAAAGGACGTGGGCCGCAGCCCGAACACTCAAGTCTGTCGATTCCTCCCGGAACGCTGCCTTCTTTTGCGCCCCCTTATCCGTCCGGCACGGGAGCTCGGTGTCCGGCTAGTGTAGGAGCTGACTCGGCCTAGAAAAGAGGGAAGGCATTCGTGCCTTGCCTTCCCAACCGGACAATAAGCAGCACGAAAGCCTCTTCTCCTTCTGCGTATCTCCAGCGCTTAGCGCTGTGTTTTTCACCTGCTGCGTGCCCTTTGAATGCAGGCTGATCTACACTGGCTGTGTGTGAGTTTGTACCTTGGTCTCAACTCTCCCTGCCCAATCTATGGCTTCTGGTGCTGTGATTTAAAGAGTAAAACCGGCAGGGGCGCTTGGGTGGCTCGGTCGGTTGAGCGTCCGACTTCAGCTCAGGTCGTGATCTCACGGTCCGTGAGTTCAAGCCCCACGTCAGGCTCGGTGCTGACAGCTCGGAGCCTGGAGCCTGCTTCGGATTCTGTGTCTCCCCTCTCTCTCCGCCCCTCCCCTGCTCATGCTCTGTCTCTCTCTCTCTCAAAAGTGAATAAATCTTAAAAAAAACTTCTCTTTTAAAGAGTAAAAATGGCAAAGGGCAGCTTCTGTGAGCTGTCTGCACTCCTGATTATACACACACTCTCCAATGACAACCGAAGGCTGCAGCCGCCGTGGCCACCGAGGGGCAGCCGGGCCCGTCACCACTTGTGAGCCTCGTGTGTGAGCCGGGCTGATGCCATTGATGTTGAGAATGACTTACTGTTTTTATTTCTTCCCAAAGACATTAAACACGGATCAAATAGCATATGAGATGATGATTCACTGGCAGATTCCTTCCAAGTTTAAAAACAAAAACAAGAAAAAGAAAAAGAGAAAAATTTTTGGTTTAGTGAGCTGAGCCCCCAGTAGTATCAAACCAGCATTTGGTGGCAGCCGTGTCCCCAGGAGCTCTGCCGTGGGGAGGGACCTACATCCCAGCGAAGCGAGCGGACTTCCCAGCTGCTGCAGACGCGTCCACTGGGGCTCACACATGCCTCGGGGTCCACACAGCCCCAAGTCCTGATTCCCAGACAGGAAAGCAAGGCTGTGAGACACATGACCTTCCGGGCCTCTGACTCCGCTCCGAGGCTGGGAGTGAGCGCCGTGCTAGTAACAATTAACTTCTCTGCTCCTACACATGCCGGCTTGCCTCCCTCACAGCGCTGGGTCGGGCCTTACCCTTTTCCTGATAAACGAATTCAGAGGCACCTTTTCAGACGTTTTTTGACCCGGACTTGACAAATTTGAACTGCCCTTCGAGTCATTAGTCTGAATTCCTAGGATTTGATGGCATTTTTTTTCTTCTGCCCCCGAGCTGCCCCACCTCCCCACACCCTACCTTTGTTAATCTATCCACTGGTTCCATATTGTTCTGCACTGTTCAGTACTGTGATGTTATTGGTGCCATATGTTATATGGCTATTATGTCACTGCTCATGAAGGGGCCTCACGGCTCTGGAGGCCTGTCCCCAGCCTGCCCTGGCAGAGCGCGGCTCCGGCATGTTCTTCCCGAGAGGCTCACGGCGGCTCCCTGTTGACGTCCTCATGTTCCCGTGTGCAGTGAGGTCCCGGTGTGCAGTCTAAACCGGGTGAGGGTCCAGACGTGGTGGAGGGAGTGAGTGAGTGAGTGAATGGTAAATGCGGCCCATGCTCTTTTCTGTAAGATAAGAACGAGCCCAGGAGGGAAACCCTCGTGGTCCCAAACGCTGATGTGCTGGAAAGGCCGTCGTCAGCACCCCCCACCCCTGCCCAACCAGGCCTGTGTTCTCCGCCACTGGGAGCCGGCGAACAGACTGAGGCTTTGGACCATCAGTTGGGGGGGGGGGGGGCACACCGGTTCGGGCGGGGGGGGGGGGGGGGGGGGGCGTGGTATATACATAATGTATGCGCCATGGGGTGTGGAGGGGTGCGGTGTGGGGGTGTGTTGGGAGTGCACACCCTGTCCTGTGCAGATCTGAGCCGCCCAGCCTCCTCGGAACACTGGGGCTTGCTCTGGGCGAATTCCAGAACTCTCCTTCCGCACCTGCTGCTTCCCCGTCCTTGAGGGGCGCGTCCTGTGCAGAAACCGTCTCCTCCATGCACCACGGGCCCGAACCAGGCAGAAGCCACAACTGAGTCCCCGGGAGACATCTGGCCCGTAGAGAAGAGCCCAGCCTCTCCCTCAGGGGCTCCCCCTCCCCCCGGGGGGCTCACAGTGTCCCACGGCCGGCAGGGAACGAGCAGCCCCCACTGGGGCTCTGCCCGGCCGCCATAGGCCTGTCCTTTTCTTCTCATTTTCTCTGAAGAACAGGAGTTGGAATTTCACTGACCCGGACCCGCACCGGTTGAGTCTGGGCCGCTGGGATCCCGGGTTTTCATGCTCGGTGCTGGGCCCGCGGGCGAGAAGTGGCCGTAAGAAGTGCAGGCCGCCCACGAGCCCCGGCCGGCCTTGGCCTCGGCCTCCAGCCCGCTTCTGTTCGATACTGCAATTAAGCTCATTAAGCGCATCACCCGTTTCTTTTCTCCTCCAAGCTGTGATGTTACCTCCCGGTATTTGTCGGGTGCTTTCCAGCTGTCGGTCCTTTTACACCCTTCAGTTTCCCATTATCTTCACGGCTACCACAGCAGCGGGTACGGACTGTTCCTCAGGAAACTGAGGCCCAGAGAAGTTATGAGAACAGCGGAGGCCCTAAGGGAGGCAGGGGAGCCCGGCAGGAGCCCAGGCTGGCTATTTTCTGCGCACCTGCTGCCCGGCGTGGCCCTTTTGTGCACGGCCACCTCCCACCCACCGGGCATTCTGGTCCCGTGGCCAGAGGAGCGCGCGGAGACTGGGCCTGGCCCAGGGCGCCCTCTGCCTCCCAAGAGCTGCGCCGCTGACCCGGGTGTGCGGACACTGCCCCCTAGGATCCGTTTCCCTCCTGGGGGGTGTTGTCCGCCCTGGTGTTCCGACACCTGGCACAGAGGGGAGACGGAAACGTTTGCCGGGGTGAGGGAACCAATCCAGAAATTTCACCGCCCACGCCAGCCCGGCGGTGAGCGGTCTGTCCCCAGAAGCCTCAAAACTCACACAGGGATGGTCGTACGTGGCAGTTTCGGCTTTCAGAAAAATCACACGGTCTTGTTGTGGATCCTGCCTAGAGTCCTTTTCCTGTTGTTAGCAGATTCTACAAGGGGGAGGATTGTTCTCTTGGGCATTTCCTCTTCCTTCTCCCCTCTTCCTTCTTTCCCCAGAGGCTCATTTCTGTCTGTTCCACTAACCTACCTTCCTCCGCTGGGCAAGCAGTTCAAAGGGCTCCTCCCCGGGAGGCTCAAGTGGCAGTGATGTTGGGTCACACTCAGGTGACCCCCGCTGGAGGGCGGCAGTAAGGCCCCTGGGCCACCTACCGAGCTGGGGGCACGTTCACGGGGGAGGGAGGAGATGGGCACCGGGTTGGTGAAGGGAGCCCCCGGCCTGACACACCCAAGGCGGGCCCTCTACCCCGCTGTGGCTGTGCCTGTGCCAGTAAATGGAACTTTCCAAGATACCAAGTCTGAATTATGGAATGTCCCTTCTTGGAGCTTGAGGCCTAAGCAAGAGAGCACTTTACCATCCTGTTCCATGATACGTTCCTTCCCGAATCCCTGATGCTGGCGAAGTCACAAAATATTAGAGCAAGAGGGTCCTAGAAGAAACCCATTCACTCACTCGTCGGCTCATTCACTCGGGCATCGTGCCAGGACCCTGGAACGACACATAACCATTATTTCAAATCTATTTATTGAGCACCAATCGTGTGCCAGGCCCTGTTCTGGGCAACAGAACAGGGGGCGGGGGGCCAGTGTATTTGAGATGGGTTCCTTGGAGGAGGCCCCCAAGAAGATGCAAAGACGTGGACGTTGAGGGGGCGCGCCTTGAGACCAGGTGTAGGGAACAGCAAAGGCAAAGGCCTTGGGGCCAGAACATGGTTTGGCATGAGCGAAGTATTCTCTTTCCTCAATAAGCTCACAATCTAATGAAGGAAGGACACAAGGAAACGGTGTTGCACAAGCTGAGGTCGTATTAGAAACAGGTTAAAAAATGGGAAGGGGGTGCAGAGGGAAGAGCAATTTTCGGGGCCCGGGACATACATCCCTGAATAAGGAGCGTCTGAGTTGGGCTTTGCTGGTTGAGTAGAAGTTTGCTGGGCAGCCGAGGCCATGAAGCAGTGTTTTCGGAGGCACACGGTATATAGGGAGGGACCCACACAGTTCCGCTTCCTGTTGCATCAGGAGCTTCTTCGAGGGACAGAACATTCTCTTGGGGATTTTTCTCCCCTCACCCCCACCCCGCCCCGTCTCCTCGGCTAAGTGGAAAGGAAGGTTCAGGACCGGAAGGGGAGTTCTCTGTCTTGGCCAGCTCCCTCCCTCCCTCCTATTATTTTTTAAAGCTTTAGGAAGTCCTGGGGAGTTAAGCTGCTGGCGATGGGTACAGAAGTCAGGAGGGTTTTTGGTTCTCAATCAAGTTCAGTTCTCAATCAAGGTCACGGGTCTGGAGCCCATCCAGCTGGTAAAACTGGATGCAGCAGGTTTTCAGGAAGTCCTCCGAAAATGAGCTCCTGGAAGTCAGTGAGCTCAATCTGGATCTGGGCACATCCTGTTAACTGTCCGCTCCCAAGGGTGTCTGTCACTGACCGCCTCTTCCCCCAGATGTGGCCCAGGGGCTTCTGTTCTCCCAGAAGTGGAGGAGGACCACCCCCTTTCTGCCGCTCCGTCACCTGAAGGACCTAGGTAGGCCATCATTGCAGCTGGCCTCTAGCAGAGGTCTTGAAACTTGGGGGACTCACTTGTGTCCTCGTGAGTGAGATGTGAATGCCGTGGGCACCCTTTCTTTTGTGGGCACCTAGGAGTGAAACAAACAGACCCTTCCCAGCTGGGTGGCAGTTTGCAATGGGCCTGTAAACTGGGTGCTAACGGGCTTCAAGGGTTCTTGTTTGGTGGCCCCAGATCTACTGCCCCAAGGAGCTACCCAGTGATGGCAGCCACTAGAAATACAGAATCGGCCACATTCATGTGTAATGTTAACGTTCCTGGTAGGCCACGTTAAAAACGTAAAAAGGAGCAGATGAGATTCACGTTACCAACATGATTCATTTAACTCACGATATCTCAGACGGTCTCGTTTATCATTCCACATGTAATCGGGATAGGAAAATGACTCAGATATTTTACATTATTTTTTATGTATTAAGTTGTCAGAACCCAGTGTGTATTTGATACTCTTAGGGCACATATACGAATTCAGACGGGCCACATCTTACGTGCTCAATAGGCACATGTGGCTGGTGGTTACTTTGTTGGACGTGTCTCGCTTATAGACAGAGAGACTGAGACCCCCCCCCCCTCCCCGCCCCCCGGGGACGACGTGGAGGTGGCTTGGTGTGGGGGGGGCGGGGTCTCCATTTCGGTCCGAGGATCCTGCCTGCCTGCGCCCTCTAGTGTCCGCCCAGCCGCGTTGCAGCCTGGGCCGCCCCAAAGCGCGCCGCTCCCTTGCTTTGGTTCTGACAGCGGTCACAGACCCCTTGGGACAGGACTGGCCCCTCCCCAGAGCAGCTGCGCTAGAAGCCAAGGCCGCATGCGGCTTGCCTCTGACCCGCTTACTTGGAGACAAGAAGGACGGATTCTCGGCATTAGTCCGTTTGTTAATGGGTCACCAGGAGAAAGAACCAGGTCTTATGCTGCATGGGAAACGGCCCAAATCGCCTGTTTTCTGCTTGTCCCTCCAGCCCCTGCTTTCCTGCTCTACCCCAGACAGAGGAAGCAGTCATCCCCAAAAGCCCTCTGGTCCCTTGAAGTTCAGATTCGCAGCAGACGCCCTCCCAGCCTCACCTGGAGCGTTGGCCTTTTGTAAGGACTCGGTTCCTCCAGCCTTTCCCCGTCTGTCTCTCTCCAAGTGTTTGTAAATCTGCGTGGCCCAGTGAGCTCTGGAGATCTCACTTGATGAAAGCATTTTAAAGCAATGGATGAAATGTGACCCATGCCACCAGCCAGCGTGGAGCTGTGATTAATGGCACATTCGAGCCCTTGGTTCCCAAGAGCCTCACCAGGCGGTTGGTAGAACTCTGCCATTAAAAAGGCTTTAATTTGCTGGCAGGACCTACTTCGGGTTAAATATTTTCCTAGGGTTCCCCAGCTACATGCGTGCTTTTTTTTTTTTTTTTAATTTAGCACATTAAAAACAATAGCAGAGTCACCGAGAGCCAGAGAGATGGGCGTAAGCGCTACATTAACCCCCTCCCCGTCCCGTCATTACTGTGAATTAAAATGTCGTCTTTGACATGCTCGAAAGGCCGTTGCCTGTCTGATCCAAGCCCTGCGTGGCCACGAGGCTTTTGAAGCCAAGTGAGAGGTGGCTCTGATCCCAAATTGATCACCCTTCCTGGCACGTCCGTTCTTCGCCCCATCCGTCAGTGGAGAGGAGAGTGAGATTTTCTGGTCTACCGATGAGGGTTGGGTGTTTGTTTGCCTGGCCACCGGGGCCGGGGGAGGGAGGGGACGTTGCTGCTGGGAAATGGGGGTGGTGGCTTTGTCTTTGCAGAAACGCTGGCTTTTTGTCGTCTGTCTTCCCAGCCGGCCAGTCGTCAATAAGGTTGGTGCCTTGGCTTAATTAGTAAGAGAGAGATCACCGTGCATGCAGGGTTCCGCTGTCCCTGGTCCCTGCGAGGCCGGTTGCTTTGGGCCGAGAGCCTCCAGGAGAGAGCTAAAACGAGGCTCTTGGTATTAACCGTTTCGTCCGAGTCTTTGGTAAGCACATGTGAGCCGGTCCAGTGAGGGACTGGCAGTGCACGGGGAGATTTATTTCGTATTCATGGGCTTACTTCATGGCGGAGTGGATGCCAGCCGGGGGCACCGTGGCGGCCTCCATCACCGCCCATGGACCTGGGCAATGAAAGGGCCCGGGGAAGGTCACAGACAAGCACGTGCCCCATGGAAGCCTCACTTCTTTGTCTCCAAGACGGAGATGACGTTGCCTTCTCCCGGCCTGGCCAAGCATGACCCCCACCTTCCCAGTGCCCTAGTATCTGGTGTGTGCTCCCTAGAGGTGGCCTGAGTTTGTTTGTTTACATTTATTTATTTTTGAGAGAGAGAGAGAGAGAGAGGAGAATGCAAGCAGGGGAAGGGCAGAGAGAAGGAGACAGAGGATCCAAAGCAGGTTCCTCGCTGTGAGTGCAGAGCGCGATACGGGGCTTGAACTCACGAACCGTCAGGTCATGACCTGAGCCGAAATCAAGAGTCGGCTGCTTAACTGACTGAGCCACCCAGGTGCCCCGAGGTGGCCTAAGTTTTGATTCCATATGCTGTCTTCCTAGGCAAACTGTCTTGTCCCCTCCATGGAAAAGGAGTGATTCCTCTCTGGAGCATCCCCCCCACCCCATCATGTTACATCTTGTGCCCCATCCATAGGTGCCTGTGCCGTAAGCAGCCCAGAGCGCTGAGAACCAGGGTGCACATTCAGAGGGCCGGATGGGCTGGAACAGACCGCACGCACACCCCCCCCCCCATGCACCCAGCCTGGCACCAGGCCCCGAGAACAGGCTGAGAGCCGGGGCGGCCTGCACTCCTGGACTTGGGATTTGGGGGAGCAGAGCGCCGGCTGGTGGACACGTGTGGGCAAGCATCCCCGCAATTAAATGGCTCAGGACACGGTGTGGGGTGTGATGAGGCACACAGATCTGTAGACCACACGTTTCCAGATTCCTCCAGGGAATCCTGTACCTACCACCTTCCCGGACTCGATGCCTTTCTTCAGAGAGGGTCACCTCTTGGGAGGAGAGCCTTCCCTACCTCAGCTCCAGGCACAGGAATCTTCGGCCTGGACCTCTAGACCCAGGGGTCTTAGACTATCAGAGCGGGAAGGAGCCCTAGTCCTGGAAGGAGGCCCCCCTCACACCACACTGTCGTGATACTCAGGAAGCACATGGAGAAGGAGGGGCTGGGAGTCCGGATTCTCAGTCTTGTGCGTCACCCGAAGGTGACACACTGGGGAAGGGTCTGGCCAAGCACGAAGTTGCTCCCCAGGCACATCACCGTGCCCTCTGCCTGTGACCTTCTAGCTTTGGGCTGACCGGCCTCGTCCCTCTCCCGGATCTGGTACCTTCCTTTCCAGAAACACCTGTTACCTCGGGCAGAGGAGGTGCGAGGAATTTGGCATTTCTGTGGGGTCTGTGAGTGTATACGTCACACACGCGTTCTGAGGCAAACTGATAGCATTGTTCGGAGGGGCGATTTGGTGTTCCGGGAGGTAGGTGGGTCCTAAAGGGACCGATCCTGAGCCCTCAGAGCCTAGCACTTCACAGAAGCCCGCTTGTTTCCCTGGCGAAAAGAGCAGGGTTGCAAATCAGGGCAAAGGATGTGCCATTAACGACCCAAGGTGGCTGTTTGTGACCGTGTTGCCCTGCCCTGGACCCGCCTCCCCCGGGCTGCCCGCAGCAAGATGTGGGGCCTGAGCCGAGTGCTGCCTTGGCCTCCCGGGCCTCTGGGGCTGGTTCCCCGCTGGTAAAGTGGGATTGATCTACGCGAAGGGTCTGGCAGTAAGCCAATTGTCCCACAGTCCATGGACCTTCTGGTTGTCCCTGCTGCTGGTGCTCAGGAGTGAGGTTGGGGGAACCGCACGGTGCCCGGCACGGGGTTCTGCCCCGCTGTTGTTGCTCAGGTCAGTGCCCAGGGACAGCTGTCTTAGTGTCCCAGGGCTTTCGTAACAAAGTAACAAGGACCGGGCAGCTTCAAGAGCAGGAATTGATTTTCTCGGCCCCAGAGGCCAGAGGTCTGAGATCAAGGCGTCAGCAGGTTCGGTTCCTTCCGAGGCCTCTCCTTGGCTTGGAGACGGCTGTCTTGCTGTGACCCAAGCCCCTCTTGTAAGGACACCGGGCAGCTTGGATTAGGACGCACCCCAGTGACCTCATTTTACCTTAATTATCTCTTAAAGGCCCGGTCTCGGAATACAGTCACATTCCCAGGTGAATTCGGGTCACACGGGTCTAGAGCAGCGGCTGTCCCG
>NW_024412419.1:7795396-7822285 GCF_014898765.1 Herpailurus yagouaroundi
GGTGTTCCTGGGCTTGTGGATGGCTCTGTCTTCTCCACATGGCTTCCTTCTGTACTCTCTGTATCCAACTGTCACCTTTTTCTAAGGACACCCCAATAACCTCATCCTAACTTCCTACGTCCCCGTTGCCAAATAATGTTATATTCACAGGGCTTAAAACCTCAACATCTTTTTTGGTTTGTTTGTTTGTTTGTTTTGTTGGGGGAGTCAACCATAACGTGAGGGCGCCTGAGGAGACAGACCTGCCACGCTGAGCCGTCCCGGGCATCCTGCGCTCACAGTTCTGGGGCACGGGGCCCTGCCCGCCCGGCAGGGCTCTCTGGGCACAGAGCCATTCTGGTGTGCCGTCATCAGGCCCTCCAGGGTGACACCTGGAAGGACCCGGGAGCTCGTCTGGCTGGGGCCCCAAGAGCAGTCGTAAAAAATGCAGAATCCAGGGGCGCCTGGGTGGCTCAGTCGGTGAAGCGTCCGACTTCAGCTCAGGTCACGATCTCGCGGTCCGTGAGTTCGAGCCCCGCGTCGGGCTCTGAGCTGATGGCCCAGAGCCTGGAGCCTGCTTCCAATTCTGTGTCTCCCTCTCTCTCTGCCCCTCCCCTGTTCATGCTCTGTCTCTCTCTGTCTCAAAAATAAATAAATGTTGAAAAAAAAAATGCAGAATCCAGAGGGAGCCCACATCTCCAAAGCTGGCTTAGAGCTTTTTCCAACAGGACAGAGATGTTAACGGATGTCTTGACTGTCTGTTTTCTTCTGTCAGACATTTTGGTATCTGATGTTTCGATTTTCACTTTTTTGTTTTTTTTTTTTTAACGTAGAAACCACAGTGGTCGTGGAAAACATCTGAATGTCCAAAAGGACCGGAAGTCAGCTATATGTTAACACCCGAACTTTTGGGGGGCCTCCCAGAGCGTGCTAGGAGGCCCACGCCACCCCAATCCCTGGGGTGGGTCAGAGAGCCGGCCAGTGGAGGCACGGGAGATCCCCCATCTGGACCCTGTGGCCTCGTTCTAGAACGCACTGCAATTGGCGAGGTGACCTCATGGTGGACTGGGGTGGGGCAGAAGCAGATCCCCCTGCATTGGTCCTGCCCTTGACACTGCCTCTCCTAACCAGGAAGCTGACAGCCAACTTACTCAGGCACTTGCCGGTGTCCACTTTTTAGGGCCAACCTATAGGTAAGGAAACAGAAAGAGACTGTAAACCCTGACTCTGTCAAAATACCAGTGCCCACGACAGAAGCTGTTAAGGAAGGGAGGAGCGGTGGGACTGATAGCTTGATCTTATGGAGCGAGAACCAAGAGTCAAGGTGCTTGACCAAGAAATAGAGGTTTGGTTATTTTTATTTTTGTATATTTAGCTTTCGGATAGAAAACACATGCACAGAGTTTGGCATTTAAAAATTTCTGCAAAAGGATTTACGGTAAAAACTCCCCGTCCGACTCTTGGCCGTCAGCCGTCTCTCTTTGGCCAGTGTTATGTCCTAAATGGGTCCTTCCAGACGCAGAAACATGCTCACAAATAGTGTTTTCTTTTTTCACAAATGGTAGCAAACTACGTAGCTGCTCTGAACTTTCTCCTTTCACTTAAAAATGCATCTTGAGGGGCGCCTGGGCAGCTCAGTCAGTTAAGCGTCCGACTTCGGCTCAGGTCGCGATCTCATGGTTTGTGAATTGGAGCCCACGTCGGGCTCTGTGCTGACAGCTCGGAGCCTGGAGCCTGCTTTGGATTCTGCGTCTCCCTCTCCCTCTGCCCCTTGCCCCGCTCACTCCCTGTCTCTCTCTGTTTCAAAAATAAATAAATATTAAAAAAAAATTTTTTTTAACGCGTCTTGATCGCTGCTTCTCAGTACGTGATGACGGAGGCCCGGGTTAGTATTACAGACAGCGGCTCAGGAAGCAGCAGCGTGCACGGGCTGTTCGCACAGGTCGAAGTATCTTTAGCGACGTTCCTCAAAATGGGATCGCTGGGCGTTTGCAATTTTGAAAGACATTGCCAAACCGCCCTCCATAGGAGTTAGGAAGGGAACTTGAAGTGTATAGAGTTATAAAGATAACAAGTAAAAACAGGGATATGTGTCATAAAACCAATAAAGCCCAGGAGGGGACGAAGGAGGAAATGCCGGGGAGACGAGATGAACCACATCTGTTACCCTTCCTGATGGGGATTCGGTGCATACTGTTCAGAGCTTACAAACACACACGCCGTTCAGAGTGGTCCCCTCTGGGACTGGGGCAGGAGACATCTTCCTCTCACTGTGTTTTCCTACGTGCTCGAAAAATGATGAAGCCATGTTCATGTGTTACTGCCAGAGGCAGCAAATAAAATGAGGCCGTGAGGTGACAGCTGTGTCCGTGTCTAATAGTGACACCACCCCAGGACCAGTCTTCTGCGCAGGCTGGGTGGGAAACCGCTGTGGGGAGCAGGTTCTGTGCTCCCACGGGTGCCTGGTCGCTTACGGGTGACATCTGAGAATCGAGGACTGTCCCGGGCCCCTTCTGGTTCCACCCCGCCCCCCGCCCCCTGTCCCCGGGAGTTTCTCAGAGGCAAAACAGAGAGGGGACTCCTGAAAAGTTTCTGGACACCTGTTCTGAGGGGAAAGCCAGAAGGTGGTGCCTGAGAGAGGAAAGAAAGAACTATTCAGACCCCAGGGTCCGGGGGTGCGCTCCATGTGGCAGGACCTTCGTCAGGAGGGTGAGGACCGGATCCTCAACTCTTGTACAGACCCAGTGGACACCTGATAGGCGCCTCATTCCACTGATTTTAAGTTGCGTTCCCCCCCCTACACACACACACACACACACACACACACACACACACACACAGAGTCATTTCCACATTCCGGAAGTCAGAATGTGTCTTTCGCTGCAAGCATGGGGCAGCTCGGCTTTGCCAGGGGTGCGGGACTCATGGTCCACCTTCCTGCAGGGTGTCCCAGACGGCCAAGACCTCCCACGCGCGGCGGTGGCCTCTCCAGCCCTCTGTGCGCGACAGGCAGGGGGAGTTTCTCGGCCGCCCCACGGTGGCTGCAGGCGGCGGGTGGGGGGGTGGGGAACGGGCCCCGGGTGCCCCCGGCTGATGGCCCTGTCTTGCAGGTGTAGCCACCGGCCACCATGGGCAAGCAGAACAGCAAGCTGCGGCCCGAGGTGCTGCAGGACCTGCGTGAGAACACGGAGTTCACCGACCACGAGCTGCAGGAGTGGTACAAGGGCTTCCTCAAGGACTGCCCCACCGGCCACCTGACCGTGGACGAGTTCAAGAAGATCTACGCCAACTTCTTCCCCTACGGCGACGCCTCCAAGTTCGCCGAGCACGTCTTCCGCACCTTCGACACCAACGGGGACGGCACCATCGACTTCCGGGAGTTCATCATCGCGCTGAGCGTCACCTCGCGGGGCAAGCTGGAGCAGAAGCTCAAGTGGGCCTTCAGCATGTACGACCTGGACGGCAACGGCTACATCAGCCGCAGCGAGATGCTGGAGATCGTGCAGGTACGGCTCCGCGCCACGCCGGGCCCGCCCCCCTCCCCGGACGCGTGTGGCCGTCGCCGCAGCGTTGGGTCGTTCTCTGCCGGGGCGCCCCCTCCCCCACCCCGCACCGTGCGCTTTTGAAGGTGCCCGGCTGTCACCTAACCGGGCGGGGCCTTGCAATAGGACTGATAAGAGCCCGGGTTTCTCCATCACTTGCTTGTATGCATCAGGCCCGGGGCCTAAGGGCTCTGATCTGTTTCTTCACGACCCTGTGCGCCAGCGCCCTTCTCTGCATTTCACAAAATCTGAGCCTCGGAGAGGTGATGCCCTAAGAAAGAACAGAGCTGAAAATGAACAATTGAGGGGTCCCTTGATACTTGCAGAAGGCGCCTGCTAGGAGACCTTTTCGAGTCCCCGTAGTCGAGAATGCAACCGGCAGCTTGTAATGTCCCCGGGAACGCGCAGTTGTAAAGCAGAACAGAAGCGTTAGTGGCCCCGGAGTAAGTCAGACGCAGGAGGAACACCTCTTCATGAGACCTTCTCGCCTCCCCTTCGCGCCTGTCAGGAGCTCTGGCAAGTGAGGCTGTTTTCCAGAAAGAAAGCAAGTTTTGTTCACTCCGCCAGAGGGACCCCGGAGCTGCTCTTTCCTGGTGCCCCCCTGTGCCCCCTCTCCTGGAGCCTGGGGGAGCCGGTCCTAGAATTCCTCAGAAGAGGCGTTCTTCACACGGAAGGAAGCAGCTTCTTAGCTCAGGAACGAAGTCTTGAGCAAAGAGCATCAAACCGGCCACGAGTGGCCTGATCAACCCATGTCTCAAATAGGTGGTCTTCACAAAGAATAAATCGACACAGGTTGGGGGAACTCTGTGGTCCATTCGTCGCTTCCGGTCCGTAGCTATAAGGGGTGGGAGAAGTAAGAAATTCTGCCTCCCTGGAATGTCTTCATCCCGCCCTACCCGTCAGCCCTTGGGCGACCAGGCATGCCCTTCCCCTGTCCCCTCGCATAGCTCCTCAGCTTGCCAGGTGGGATACACATCCCTACACCTTTCGCAGAACGGACTGGTGTTTTGAATTTAAGAAAAAAATTTTTTTTTCATGTTTATTTATTTTTGAGAGAGAGAAAGAGGGAGACAGAGTGTGAGCAGGGGAGGGGCAGAGACAGAGAGGGAGACGCAGAATCCGAAGCAGGCTCCGGGCTCTGAGCTGTCAGCACAGGGCCCGACGAGGGGCTGGAACCCACGAACTGCGAGATCCTGACCTGAGCCGACATCGGATGCTTAACCGGCTGAGCCTCCCAGGCGCCCCAGAATGGACTGCTGTTTTAAGTCCTTCAGAAGCCTACCTACCAAGTCCTTGGAGGGGCTTGGTGCTGCCTTTGGCTCTGCACTTGGGCAGGAGGGGTGGCCCGGGCCCAGGAGGGTGTCCTGTCTCAGGAAGATGCACACCCGCGTGGCACAGCTCACCTGGGCCGTGAGGCTGGTGGGAGACGGGACCAGGCCAGGCCTGCCCCTGCCCTGAAAACAGAGAGGGGGCAAGGAGCAGGGGAACATAATACATATGGGAAAACTCACTCAGGACCACTCTTTTTTGGGTGTTTTTGTGTTTAACTTAATGCCCTGCTTTTAAGTTATAATAAGTCTCAGACTTTTGCTGTTCTTGGTCTGTTGTTTCAGGAATGGGGGTATCAGTCAGGCCACTGGCACGGAAGCCCCTTCCTCCTTGCATGTTACTCTGATGGTCGCTGGCCTCCTCGTGGCCCCTCCACACGCACGCCTGTGCCCACCACGGCACGGGGACGCGTGTCCAGGCTGGGTCCCCGGGACAGAGACACACAGGGATGGCCCGTGGTGGTGGTGAGCCCGTGGATGGCAGTGCTCTAAACAGAAGGTCTTCTATCCTTCTGGAAAGACCCGTGCCCCCTCGCTGCTGCCCCTTTCTGGGGCTGGTTTTCTCCCTATGGGTTTCAGGGACTAAATCTTTCCTGTTCTAGACTGACGTATGACACACACTAAGATGCTCACAGCTTTCTGTGCGGCATGTGGATCGTGTACATATATGTCTGTGTGCCCACCACCCTCGGTGAGTTACGGACATTCCCAGCCCCCCAGAAGGCTCCCTCAAGGGCCTCCCCGGGCACTGTCCCACCTCCCACCCTAGACAGCCCCCCAGTCTCAGCCCCCTGTCACTGTGGAGTTGTTTTGCCTGCCCTTGAACTTCACACAAATGGGTCTGGCTTCCTTTGCTCAGCATGCCGTCTGCGATAGTCACCGTGGAACATTCTAGAAACGTTCCTCTGGAAAGCTGAGGAAGGGTCCCGAAGGCTGCTACATCCCGACCTCTTCGCGCCTTGCCGTGAGCTGCGTGGAAGCTCACGCCGGCCCCATGTGCCCGGAAACATTCCAGAATCTCCGAGCACATCTTCCGCGTGTCTCTTTGTAGGCTATATACAAGATGGTGTCCTCTGTGATGAAAATGCCCGAGGACGAGTCCACCCCGGAGAAACGAACGGACAAGATCTTCCGGCAGATGGACACCAACAATGACGGTAAGGAGTGGGTGCGTGTGTGTGCGTGCGCGTGTGTCTGTGCAGGGCGGCTGAGGGCAAAGATGTGGTTGGCCCCTTCTGCGGCTTCCCGGGCCTCTCCCAGCCCACCCCTGGCCTCGTGCAGCTGTACTGAGGGAAGAGGCAGCATTCAGAGTCAGAGAGACCCGGTCCTGCATCCTGGCTCTGTCCTCAAGGCATGTCCTGTCCCCCACCCCTGAGCCATAGTGCCCTCACTTCTAAAATGAGGGAGATCGTCAGCCCCATCGGCGTGTCCCAGGGAGGGGGAGGCACCCGGGGGGTAGGTGCATCAAGGGGCCCGGATGGTGGGAAACCTTTGCTTTGCTGTCATCCTGGCTGCCAGGCTCCCCGGTGCCCCGTGGCCTGCAACAGCCGTGGCAGGGTCCCTGGGGCCATACTGCAGCAGGACTGGTGGGGACAGATGGGCAGTGGTGGTGGCCGTACGGGGAGGACATGCTCCATGTGTCGTCCTCTGCCTCAGCACTGAGGCTCGGTAGGATCCACGCAGGGGGAGGCAGCCCTGCAAGGGCGGGTCCGTGCCTCTTGCCGGCCCTGTCATCCTGGAGGTTAAAAATCAGTGAATGCGTGAAGAAGTGCCCGGTAAACTCTCAAGCGCTTTTGCCACATGAGTCAGAGGACTGAGCCAGCCCAGGCATGACGTTTACGGTGTGACCGCAGGCGGCAGAGAGCACCCTGGACACATCGGACAGCAAGGGAAGTTTCCCAAACGCGTCCACATGTCAAACAAGACCGCCTTGTGTCTGGCATTGCCCTTGTACTCACTTAAAACCCGTCTTTCACCCTCCAGGGTAGCAAGGCACAGGCTCCAGATGCCCACAGACCTGCACGGAGTCTTGGGCTCGCCCGAGCCTTGGTTTTCTCCTCTGGGAAATGGGGTTGATAAATTCAGGCTCGGGCAGTGGTGAGGATTCAATGGGACGATGCCCAGGAGGCTCTTAGTGTCGCCCTTGGGCCCCCCTCCCCTACCGGGACCCACGCACCCGTTCCGGGCCCAGCTGGGCCCGCACCGTGCGCCTTCCCTGCTTGTTGGTGAACCTGAGTCCGTGCACCGTGGGGCCGGCACCTCTGTGAGCCCCTGTCCGTCTGTCCCTGGGGCCTGGGGAGGGAAGGAAGAGTGGGTGTTGGAGGGATCAGGGCAAAAGCAGGGGTGCCCAGCCCTTGAGCTGGGGGGCCCTGCACTCTGTCTTATTTTCCGGCCACCCCGGGGGTCAGTGGTGTCCACGGGTTTTCTCCAGCACCACCCTGTCTTGTCCACACCCCCCGCCCAGCCATACGTGTGAACTGAGACTGGCCGCGTGCCAGGAGCGCCCTGACCACTGCCAGACAGACCCAGAGATGCAGATCATGCTCAGGAACCCCCAGAGCCCCCGAGGGCTCCCCTCAGCCCCTCACCCGCCCTGCTGTCTGCCAGGAGGAAGGGGCTGTGCTTTTAGAAGCTTCCCCGCCCCCCCCACTCCCACCCCTACCCCGGAGCCATCAGATGGTGGGGGAGTGGCCGGTAAAAGTCCCCACCAGCCATCAGGAGAGTAAGAAAACACAGTCGTCCTCCGTGTAAGCAGAGGGTCCCGGACGGTTTCTCCTCCTCTGAAGGGGGTGCTTCCCAGCCCAGCCTGGAGCCTAGAGGCTGGTTAGTCTCCCCAAGGGGCCTGTCTGCCTGCCCCCTGCTGGGGACCCGCAAGAGGGGGTGTTCCTCTCCGGCAGGGGGCTGGCAGGTGGTCTCGGCCTGGGAGGCTGGATCCTCGCCCCCGGACCCCTCACTTGGCTTCCTGGAAGCCGCTCGCGGAGCGTGTCCTCTGGGTCAGGTCGGGGCTGGAGATCCCTGCCCGTGGTGGCATGGCACGGGCCACGAGCTCCTTACTCCCTTTACTGCTGTCCTGCGGGGTACATATCACGGCCTCACAGCCGCAGACTGCCCAAGCATCAGCCGGCAGAGCACAGCCAGCTTCACCCCGACGTCCTTGCCCATGTGCGTCCTGGGAGAGGGGGGCAGTGACCGTGTGGGTCAGTCTCTCCGGAACTCACTGAGGTTGTCAAACCCACGTTCCTATCTCTTCGTCCCAACAGTGGCAGGTTCGGCGGTGCGGGAGGGACAGAGGGTGGGGGAGGGCCGGCTGGACGCTTGGCAAGGTGGGTCTCCTCGAGTCCCCCACCCCAAAGGGTGACAGTACAGCCGGTCTGCCAGCCAAGCGGAGGCCGGGCAGTGCCCGGGGGCCCCCGGCTGCTCTCCACCCACCCACCCAGCCGTGCTCCCCTCGGCTCTGAAGTACTTATGGGTGGGAGGTGGAGACCGTGTTCTTTCTGCACAGCTCACGGCTTGCTTACGTAAAGCCTGGGGTGACTGCTAGAAGGATTTAAATTGCCCCACAAGCCACAGCTCCCATCTTACTGGATATGCCCCTTAAGCTGCCCTGTGCTTTGCAGCGAGCGGTGACAGCAAAACGGGAGTTTCCAGGAGCGCCTGAGAAGGGAGCGGAGCCTCCCTTGGGCCCCGCTTCGAGAAGGTGCGAGACTTAGACCAGAGGGGGCGTCCCGGACCCGGGAGCCGTCTCCGTGACCTCTGGAAGCGCGAGGGGCACCGGGCACTGGCTCACCCCCTCCCCGTATCTCCTCTCTGCCGTCCCACAGGCAAACTGTCCCTGGAAGAGTTCATTAAAGGTGCCAAGAGCGACCCCTCCATCGTCCGCTTGTTACAGTGTGACCCCAGCAGCGCCAGTCAGTTCTGAGGGACCCGGCGTCCGGAAGGTTGCAGAGAAACACAGGCTCTGCCTCGCCGTTTCAGCTTTGCTTGCAAAAGTGGATGCCTCTCCTCCACCACTCCTGCTCTCCCGGCCGGGGCCCCGGGCGACACGCGGCACCTGCCCGGCCTGGCGGCTGCGCCTCCCCCCTCCCCCCCGGCCTCCTCCTGCCCCGGCCCGGCCCCCAGGGCGCCACCCGGGCAGGTGTTTACACGCGGGGCTCATAGTTCTCGATTCCGGGGTGCCTCCCCGCCCCGGGGAGCCCAGGGCACGCGGCTGAGGACACTGATGGGACTTCCCAAGATGGAGACAAGGCGGGCTCATCCATCTCGCGATCGCGGGTGACCGTGGGAAAGCCGGGGACAAGAACGGAGGGAGAGGAGATGGGCAAGCCCTCCCCCGTGCATGGCTCCACCTCGCTCGTCCGTGGCCTCCGATCAGAGCTGCTCGCACATACGCATACTATGGCCTCCTTTCTTTTGATATATAAATTATGCCCATGGTGAGGTGCAATGTCCCGTGTAGGTCCCGTATTTCATGCCTCCGTTGCCTGTGAAGCGTGGTTCCCTCGTGGCCTGTGATCTCCCCTCCCGCCCCCCGCCCCCGGCCCCGAACCTGGTTATCTTGTGGTATTTATGCGCTCTCCATCCGCCCGTGTCAAAGGAAATGCATGCGTGCCCCGTGCTGTGGAGACCCTCCCGTCCACGTAGTGAACACAGGCGTCTGTGCAAGGGCTGTCCTCCCGTTGATTGGTCTGGCATTTCCTGTATTAAAATGATCAAATAAACGGAATCCTTGGAGTTGTCTGTTGGCCCCCGAGAGCCCCCCTTGGCTGCCCGCGGCGCTCCGCACTCGGCTCCAGGTAGATTCAGCGGGTGCAGCTGCCGTTGGTAAACTGGGCCCCGCTGGTGTCCCCGCAGCTGCCACTGTGTCTGTAAATCCTGTGCAGCCTCTTCAATATCTGCCCAATGCCAAGAAATGTCCGTGGAAATACAAGAGGACTGGTCCCGGCGGGGTTGACCGCCTTCCCCTCCCCGCCCCTCCCCCCGGCGTCTCCCACCCCCATTTCATCAACACAGGCCCGACGAGGGCAGAGAGGGGACCAGGGGCATCGGCACAGGCCGTGAGGGAGACCTGCCTTCTCAGCCTATGACCAGAGGGACACATGCGGTCCCAGCAGGAGAAAACCGAGCCGAAGGTGATTCCACCCGACTCACAGGTCGAGAAGTCCAAAGGCTGTAGGCTTGTCTAATTTCAGCAGCCTGGGCCCCCCACGTTCCCTCCACCTTCCCCACCACCCCGCCTCCCAGTCTCACACTCGCATTTGTCCTCGCACTTGTCTCTTTGGGGTCCCCACGGTACGGCTCACACGGCATCCCACAGGCAGGAAGAGAAGCAGGCCTGTCTTCTCTTCTTCCTGGAGAGGGAGGAGAACTTTCCAGAATCCTCCCCGCCACCCATCCCCTTCTCACCAGCTTCGCCTCTCATTGGCTGAAACCCAGGTCCGTGCCTTGGCAGGGGGCGTGAAGTGACCGTGACCGGCCAGGCAGGATACACCCTTGGCTCTCAGAGGAGGGCCCACCGTGTCCTTCAGGAACAGGACCGGAGTTCTGTTTCCAAGATGGGCACCCACAGTGTCCGTCACACCTGCCCGTGGGCTGCGGGGCCTCTCCGAGCCTCAGCGTCTCCCCCTGTGGAAGGGGCGAAATGGAGAAGGGGGTATTAGCTCGGAGCCTGCCTCACAGGCTGTCGGGGACCGGGGCTGTTTTGTTGGCTTTAGTCATCTTTTTTTTTTTTTTTTTTTTAATTTTTTTTTCAACATTTTTATTTATTTTTGGGACAGAGAGAGACAGAGCGTGAACGAGGGAGGGGCAGAGAGAGAGGGAGACACAGAATCAGAAACAGGCTCCAGGCTCCGAGCCATCAGCCCAGAGCCTGACGCGGGGCTCGAACTCCCGGACCGTGAGATCGTGACCTGGCTGAAGTCGGACGCTTAACTGACTGCGCCACCCAGGCGCCCCGGCTTTAGTCATCTTTTAAGATATGTGCCTCCGTGTAGAAACCATGAGCTGCCTGTAAGGTGCCTTCTGGGCCGGTGGCATTACCAGATCCCAGTTCGTGGTGAATCTCCCTATGTGCCCGCAGCTCTGGACCTTGGTGGGTGGCACTCTCCAGGGGTGGGGGTGGAGGGAGGGAGGCCAGGTGACTTGGGATGGGTCCAGCTTGTTGCCCAAGGGCAAGGTGGTGCCTTGATGACTCTGCCGGGCCCAGAGGAATCTCCCCTCCCAGTGAGGGGCTTGGATTTTACAAGAAAGGTTAAGTCGGTAACTGCTTGTTGGGGAGAGTTTCCGCGCTAGGGTGACATAATGGGAAGGATTGCCGTAGCGGGATCGTCCAGAGAAGTAGAACCCACAGGAGAGCTGCGCGCGCACGCACGCGCACGTGCACACGCACGGATTTGTGATAAGGAATTGGCTCACAGAAGAGCCCCGGGAGGTGTTAAGCGGGAGCCCCACCCCAGAGAGCTGATGGGCCTGACGGCCAGAGGTCAACATCCCAGCTCAAGACTTTCAGAGCGAAATTTCCCTCACGGAGTCTTTTGCGTCAGTCAGCCCTTCAACGAACTTGGTGAGGCCCACCCACGTTGGGAAGGGCCATCCGCTTTGTTCCGGTCTCCTACCTGAAATGTTTGTCTCATCCAGAAAGGCCCACGTAGACACGGCCAGAATAGTGTTTAAGCAAATATCTGGGTACCCATGACCCGGTCCCACTGGCACAGAAAATTAACCATCCCAAGGGCTTCTGTCCAAATGTGGACGATGTGGTTCTGGGGGTCCTAGTGGACCCTGCTCCAGCAGGAGCTCGCAGAAGTCAGTGGGGCAGTTCTGTGGGCAAGGGGAGTCTCCCCAGAGATGGTATCCAGATGCCAGGGAGCTCAGCTCATCAGAGGGGGAGAGAACCCAGAACTGAATTCAAAGCTGTCTGGTCCGAGCCACCTCCCCAGCAGGAATCCTCTGGCTTGGAGCAAGCTCTTCCAGAGCTGCTTGCTAGAAGGTTCCTCCTCCTGCCCCTCCCTACATTGCAAATTATAGGCCTGGGCCTGCCCCCTTCTTCCCTGCACCCCACCCTCCTACAAGGGTCTCGTCCTGCCTTCTCTTTGCCCCGGGGGAGCCCAGACCCTCTGCCCTCCTGCATGGGCACCTCACGTTGGTTAAAGCTCCTCGGGAGTTTCTTCTGTATCCCTTAGGCTCTAGACTGCAGGGCTGACAACGTTATGTGTCTAAAGCAGGCCTTCGAGAAAATGGCCCCGGGCTAGTCTGCGTTTTCCATGACTCTGTGGGACCCCTGTGGTCCCGCCCGGAAAACACAGGATCCCAATGTGCCCCAGAGGCTGCGTGAAGGGTGTGGCTCAGCCCTCCATCCTTCGTGTGGACCGAGCACCCCTGGCCCAGGGTGATATCTCCGTGGAACTTCTCCAGTTGTTCTGACACCCCGGCTCAGTGTCCTGTGCTCACGGATTAAATACAGCGACAGGAACAACTCCTGATACAGGAAAATGTTTAGAATCTAAGGAAGGAAGCCCTGGGGTATGGAGGGGATGGTGGGGCGGGGTGGGGGGAGCCGTGTCCGAGGCTGCTCATCTGGGCAGGTTGTGATCAACCCCCATGAGGGTGGTACTATCACCCCCTCACTCCGAACCCTGGGTTTTTATGAAGGCAGCCTCAGACTTTAGCTCTTTGGGTAGGCTGGCCTCCTCTGTGGGAACCGGCATAAGTCGCCAAACCATGAGCCCCGTTTGCCGAGGACTTCCTAGGACAGAGACTGCTCAGTGTATTGATTTCAACCTCCCATCCACATGCAACGTAGCGTTACCGTCCACATGGTAGAAACGGGCCACCTGGGGTTTAGAGAAGTGACCTGGTCCAGAAAGGGGGTGGTGGATTCGGGACCGGAACCCAGGTGAAGCTCCCGAGGGCCCAAGTTGTGTGTATCTCCTCCCAGTTAGAGAACGGCCGTCAGGTAGCTGACTGGTCCATGCTTCCTTGTCAGCCCTCTGCAGCCACCTTCAGGGCCCCAAGCATCTGGGGAAAAGTCCCTGGGTCCCTAAGGGGGCCACATTTGTGGCCGATCCCCGCCACGGCCTGTGTCCTCCCAGCGGGCCTGTTCTCAGGGCCTGGCCCTGTACTGGGCACCGCCGGGGGCCATCAGCTTCGTTCCTGACACTTGGCGGGCCCGCGCTGGACGGCCAACCCTGGCTTCCAGTCTGATCGCAGCTCCCTGAGGAGGGGACAGAAGCCATCAGCCTTCTGACAGGGAGACCGCAGGCCCACGGAAGGTATTCTGGGGGAAGGGGAGTTTGTGCGTGAGTTCTTCCTGTCTCTGACCTTCCCCAGAGCCCCCCTGCCCTGGGCTGAGGGCCAGCAGTGAACAAAGCCCAGTCTGCCCAGAGGAGCTCACTGGCCAGAGGGGAGACTCAGGCATCCAAGAGGAGAGCCCTCAGGCTACATGCACTGGGGCATCTTCATGGAGTCCTAGTGCCTTGGTGCAGCCCTCTCCTGGGCCTGGGGGACATCCAGAAGGCCTCTCAGAGGAGAAGGGGTGAGGGCGGAGTAGATGTTGGAGACACAGTGGTGCAGGAACACTGCAAGCCTGGGCCTGGAGGGAGGTGTGTTTAAGGAGCAGACACGCCCAAGGGTGAGCTGGGGACACGGCCCGGCAGGACACCGCCAGGGCCAGGGTCCAGAGGAGCCGCGCGGGGCCGGGGTGAGTGCAGTCTGACTAGCGCAGGGTCCTGGGAAGGAAAGTCCACCGCCCCTGGAGGGTAAAGAGTAGGGCTCTCCCCCTCCGTCACCTCTGGGCTCTTTCTAGCAGCTTCTAAGACTGCCTTGGGGGCTGGGGGGCTCCCTGGGCTCAGACTCTGAGGCTGGCCAGGCCACCTGACTCCTGCAGTTCACAAAAGGGCACGCTAGGGCCCATCCTGGCCTCTGGGCTGGGTGTCCCCACAGCTCACAGCTCGAGCGCGTGCGCACGCGCGCGCACACACACACACACACACACACACACACACTGCGTGCGTGCCCAGGTCCCGGCACCGCTGTCCTGCTATCACAGCGCCGTTCTGTTTACAAGGGCCTCTCGCGCTCCTGCCCCACCTGCCCGCGAGACGAGACCCCGGGAAGGGAATGGACAGGCCCCACAGGCCCCCCATGGGCTCCCAAGACTCTACTAGCAGCAACAGCCAGGCCCCTCAGCCCGTGGGGTCCCAGGACGTCAGTAACAGAATCAGAACTAGCCAGATCCCGACCCCCCGACGGTGCCCCTTGCACTGTGTGCATGTCTGGGGAAGGACCAGTGACAAGGCCCGTGCCTGAGTGCCCATGGGGATTTGGTGAGGTCCAGTTTGGAGTGTGTGTCTGTCCTCTGTGGAGGGGTCGTGGACACACATCCAGGCACGTCCCGGGCAGATATGTGGCATCCAGAGTCCGGTCCGTCTGGCCTGGGACTGTTGGCAAGCGGGTGGCTCCTGAAGAGGTGGGGGAGGCCGTGTGGAAGCCCCGGCAGCTCATTTGGAGGGGGGGGGGGGGGGGCGATCAACCTTGTCCGTGGCCCTCAGCCTGGCTCAGCTCTGCCGTTGCTCCTGTCCCCAGGTCAGGTGACAGCGGCCTCCCTGCCTCGTCCTGGAACTTCATGCCCACCCACACACCAGGCCCTTCCTCTGACTACATGCAAATGTCCCTTTCTCCCGAAAGCCACCCCGCCTCTCCCCAGATAGTCCCTACAGCCCCCCGTACTCCCCTCACTCACAGCGCCGTTCCCCTTATATTGTCACTTCATTTCCTTCCGGTCACCTTTGCCCCTGGATGCCCAGCACAGGATCAGCTGCCCAGGAGGAGACCAACGGGAATCAGCCCGTGGCCCCTCCCGACCCCCTGCAGCTGCACCACGAGGGCCCTGGACACAGAGGCCGAGGTTCAAGTCCCAGCGTGGCCACCAATGAGCCATGTGATGCCACACAAGGTCCTCCCTGTCCTCTCCTGTAACACAGGGTGACCTGGACCCTGCGTGTCAGCAGGAGGAGGGGCCCTGGGGCAGGGGGCAGCTATCTACTCTTGACTCCCCAGCTCAGAGCAGTGGCCGCCAGTGTCTCCTTGATCCCGCAGATGTGGGGCCGTGAGGCCAGGGCCGAGGTTAGGACGAGACACCCCCAAGGGGGCAGCTCTGGCGTGGGAAGGACACGGACCTGGGACCGTGTGAAGATGCGGAGGGGGTGACACTGATGCGTGGAGACCCACGGGACCTGGATCCTGACTTCGAGGACAGCTCAGTGGGTGGGGGCCACAGAGAACATTGCCCCGCCTCTTCCCACACCCACCTGTATGGCCCGCAGGGCTAGGGCAGGAGGGGCAGGGGGCGGCGTCACCAGGGCACCTCGGTAGGTGGCTGGGGGTGTAACCCACCCCGGACAGGCAGGGGCAGCAAGGGACAGGCTGCAGGGCCCCGTGGGCTGTTCACCGGGCTGGCGCGACCGAGGCAGGAGGGGCGGTGCCTGGGCCGGGATACGGACTTCACCTACTGGGGCAGTGGCTGTGGACAAGGCTGGCTGGAACCCCTTTCCCCAGCGTTTGTTGAGTGACTGAATGACCTGACAGCTTGGTCTCAGTGCCCAAGTGGGCCGGGGAACCTCCAACACAAGGCGCTGCTGCCCCCTGGTGGCTGCGGCCGGGAGGGCTGTCTCAGGCTCGGGTGTGCCGATCCTCAAGGGCCTCCCAGCCAGGTTTCAGAGCCACTTGGGCCTGCTTTATACCGCTTTCTGTCCCCGTTCCACTGGACAGATAAGGGGACACAGGCTCAGAGGAGCACCTTTCTGCGTGGGCCACACAGTGTACAGAGGCTGAGGCCGGGCTCCTGATACCCAGGACTCCGGAGGCCCAGTTAAATCTGAATTTCAGATAAACAGATACACGCCCCACGCGTCAGCTTCCATGTTTATTTGCCGAGTCCGGCGACGCTACTTGTCCAGCCAGGGAGCAGAGTGTGCACAGTCCCCGGGGGGCGGGTCGGAAGCTTCGGGGGCCCGGCCACCTCACAGGCCACCTCTGGTCGTGACTCTCCCCGTTCTAGGGTTAGCAGTGAGGGTGGAAAAGAAATCCTCCCCCAGAAACAGCAAGGATTTCTCAGGTTTTCCGTCTGTGCACTAAATTCTAAGCTTTGTAATAAGGGCCGGTGAGGGACTCGAAAGCCTCCCTTTCACGGGGAGAGGCCACGGTGGGGCCGCATCCGTGCAGCTCCGGGTGCCCACCTGAGCAGGGCTCTGGAGCCAGAGGCGCTGCTGCCCTAGGTGGGGAAGGAGACCGAGGCAGCGGGCGACAGGACAGCGGTGTCCCCACTGCTGCAGGGAGAGGAGGATCGTTCCTGCCATGGCTCTTTTCAGTAAGTGACCAGGAGCCAGACTGGCCAGGGAAGCAGAGACCTATTTACTCTTAGATCCTCTGGACTCGCTGGCTTCCCTTGGACGAGTCACTTGGCCTCTCTGGGCTTCAAATTCAGCAACGTATGTGTAGGCTAGGAAAAGCGCCCCAAGCGGATGCGGGAGTCACATGTCCTGCCTCTGTCCACAGCCGTGGGACTGGAGCCACTCATTTCTGAGCCCCTTTCCTCACCTGGGAGACTTGTGATTTCTTTAAAATCAGCGCAGACACGTGTGAAGGCACCTATGCAGTCTCCACCCCGCTCCTCAGGCCCCGATTCTCTTACCAGTTTGTGGGCTCTTCTGGAAAGCCTCTGTGCCCATCCGCGTGTGTGCGGCCACACACAGAGTTGGGTGGGGGTGTGCTTTGGGATGGCTTTCAACGGTGGCACGCTGCCTGCTGCCCCCACCCCGCTCCCTCTCACTCTAGCTGGGAGATGGGCCCCTGTAGGCCCGTTCTACTGATCTTCGGCGCCCTCCTGGACACGTGGGTCGTGGCCCACACGTGCTGTTACAACGCACAGTGAGAAGCCTGTAAGAGGGTTTGTCGGAAAATTCTTAGAATTGCCGGGTGAGATAGCATGGCTTGTTTTTCACATTGCCAAATTGCCTCCTCACAATCCCCCTGGCGTCTAGCGTGTCAGTACACCTAAGCCGGCGACCCAGGCTCGTCTGGCACATTAACGTCATCTCTCGCGCTTGGGGACCTCATGCCCAAAGTCTTGTCTTTTCTGTGGACCCAGGTTCGTGTCTTGCCTACATCCTGTCGTCTCGTCCCTTTATTTACCGCAGCTCTTCCGGTACGAAGAAAGGTAGCCCCGTTCCTGTGGTTCCCGTCGGTCCCGTACCTCTTTGACTTCAAATGTCTTCTCGCTTGGCGGTCTAACCCGCTACGACGGTCACCTAGGATGTGCCGTGGAAGGACTGAGTCGGGGAGACTCTTGCTTTTTTCAGGTGGGTGCCCCGTTTCCAGAGTGTGCGGCGGGCCCGGCGATCCATATTTCTTAGATGCTCCCTCAGTGAACAGAATGCAGAGCCAGAGACCATTGCCTTGGACCTTAGACTTTAGACCAATAGCTGGAAACCCCTGGGTCCCTCCCCACGGAAGGCCTGTCTGGTCTCCAGCACCTTCAGGAGGGAAAATTCACCTGTTGCCTTGGTGGAGGCCCAGAGCCACCATCCTCACTGACCTCACGCTACAAGTCTAGAAACATCCAGTTTCTGTGAATGACTAGCTAGTGCCACCTTTAAGCCCTGCACGGCGAACCGGGACCCGAGAGGGTCTCTGGAGGAGTGTTCACACACACCCGGCACCTGAGAGTTCCGTCCTGACTAAACTCACTTGCCTCCTCCCGGGTGTAAGGACGAGTGAAGACCGTTGGGCCCGGGGCCAGGCCCCATCACCCTCCAGACCCGAGTGCGGCCCTGGCAGAGCCTAGGAACTCGGGGGGGGGGGGGGGGGGGCCGCCCCCGTCCGGGGGGGGGGGGGGGGGGGGGGTCACGAGCAGCTTCAGCAGGTTGCCAGGAGTCGGGCTGAGGCTGCTGTGTGGCGACCCATGCCCACTTCTGTCCCCACCGGCCAGTTGGCTGGACTGCATTTTACCTCACTGCTAAGAGCAGTTTCCAAGTCCCTGGCATACTTTGAGTGAGGAGTACGCTCTCCCTCTTTCTCTCTTCCGTCCAAGTTCACTGCTACCACTACAAGGTCATCCTTCCTTCCTGTTGAAGTAGAAAGACCTGATGTCCTGAGCTCCCACGCTTGGTGACTAGTCCCACTTCTCAACGCCAACTCCTTGCCACGAACACCCTGAAGAATCACAAGAGGATGTGCTCACAGAAGCGGGACAAAGTGTCGACGGAAGAGGCTTCTCCCTCCCCTCGGCCCCAACTCCAGCCAGACCTGTATCTCGTACACAGCTCCTGAGAGGTATCACTCACATCTGACAACTAAAATATGTTCGCGGGCCTAAGAAGGGAGATCAGAGCTGGGGACGAGCCCAGCCCAAGTCTGGCCGAGCCGCCGAGGAAGAGGCAACGGCAATCACAGCGACGCAGTGTCCATGTGCAACTCGGGTCTTGGGGGAAGGTGGCTTTTTAGGAAACAGAAGCCATTCCCCTCAAATCCTTTGGCAGATGTACTCACACGGCAGGAGCTGGCGGGCTCGGCTTCCTTTTCTCCCCGAGAGGAGCCGCAGCCTTCCCATCTGGACTTCCTGTGCACCTCCAGACACACGGCGCCGCTCGAGGACCGGTGGGGGCCGGTGGCTTACCAGAGCCAGGCCTCCCCTCCCCATGTACAGCTACTGCAGGGATTCGACGTTCCCATCTTGGGGGTTACCTGCTGTCCTTTTTTGGGCAGGAGGGGTTGGAGTTGAGGAAGAGAACATAAAAGCCAGCGGACGAGGTCAAAGGTAGAACTCTACAACGCGGGATAATGGTCGTCGAATTTATTAAAGTAAGTTGACTGCCAAACGTTGTACCACTTTCCTAACGCATAGCTACACAGCTTGTCCTGGGAGAGAAGACGGGCGGGAAGGAAAGGTGGGGCCTGAAGGCAGCACGCAAGGGGTTTCACGGGCCCTCCTTCCCTGGGCACAAGCCCTGACGCGACAGTCAAGTCAACCAGGGGCTCTGGGCCCTCCTCCACCAGCCACTTCTGTGGACACTCGGGGGTCTGACCCGGGCCAGCAGCAGAGGGCACGGCCTGTCTCGTCCACACTTCTCCTTCCGCCTGCACGTGGGCCGGGTCCACTGTTCTTTATGCAAATACGCGGCCAGCTTTCTACAAAACTCACGTACTTGAAAGAAAAACGCTCAACAGGACGAAGGGAATTTTGATGGCTTTTCAAAATACCGAAAACCACGGGTTTTCAAGTCCTCGGCGACAACCTTCTCGGCAGTGGGGCAAAACATCGGTCCCCCCCTCACAACACACACTCGGGATGAGCCGTTTGGAATGGACACGGTGTAAAAATTCCCCAATGCCCGATTATTTCAAGATACTTTATTTTTAAAACCGGTCACAGCACTAAGCTTTCGGCCCGTTCTGCTGACGCACAAGCTACAAATGCTTGCTCAGCAGCTGAGGGGCACTCTTTAGTAGCATGTTTGAAAAGTGAATAAAAATCCGTATAAAACAAATATTCAAATAGTTTCCATAGGAACACAGATAAGTGACCCCAACTCCTAGTCTTCCGTATTGTTGCATCCGTGCCAACCCTACTTGCAAAGACATTTCGAAACTAGCGGTAATTAAGTTAGACGGTCCCCCCCAATCCCAGAATTCAAGCTAAACTCCCGAGTGAGCGGCTCCAGGAGCGGCACCTACACGTTAATGCTGGCCGAGGCGCAGGCGGCCGGGGGGCGCTTCATCCCACTCTCCCAGGCGCAGGACACGGGCAGCGCGCTCGCATCCTGCTCCTCCGCTTCGGGCGGGAAGTCGTGGTTCTGGATCTGCTGCATCCGTTGCCTGAGACAGAAGTGGCACAGTCAGAAACCCTGATCACCGACCCGGGCAGCCTCTCCACGAGAATAACTTCTTTACGAGCCCATTTACTTCCTCGGTTACTATGTCATCAGGAGGCAAGTCAACGTATTTCTAAGGCAAGCATTTCTTCACAACCATTCTTTTGGTAACAGGGAAACCACAGGCCGTACACACCTGTCAAAATATTCTAGTCATACAGAAATACCCTAATTGCTCTTTTTTGAAATAGTTAGACCTTTGCAAAAATCTGAAAGGAAATACAGATCGGTATCAGGAGGATTTTCTTTCCGTTTGTATTTTCCAAATTCTGGAAAGCACATATTCTTACTACAGGCAGAAAATAAACTGTTTTAAAAAACACTGTATTTAAATCCAAATAGAATGATTTCTTACTCAACCAGACAAGAGCCAGTAAAAACCCAAGAAGAAATCTATTCTTACGAGACCCACATACGTGCACGGAGACTCTGGTCACTAACCATGTCGGCCCCGACATCACGTAGTAGATGGTTGGCCTCTGGAACCCGTTGAAAGTAGAAGCAGCAGCAACAGTGTAAGCACCCATGTTTTCAAAGAGCATCCAATCGCCCACGTGCATCTCGGGCAAGTCACAGCGCTCAACGATGCGATCAAGGCCGTCACATGTTGGTCCCCATATGCTGGTTGAGTAGTATTTCTCATCTGGTTTGGGTCTCTGCGTTTCAGACAGAAAAATATACCTAGTTACACTTGTTAGGACCAAACATCTTTCACTGGTGTATGTGTTATATTCAAAAGGTACAGGGGGGCCTGGGTGGCTCAGTCGGTTAAGCATCCGACTCTTGATTTTGGCTCAGGTCATGATCTCGCGGGTCCGTGGGCTCAAGCCCCATGCTGGACTCTGCAGTGACACCGCAGAGACTGCTTGGGATTCTCTCCCTCCCTCCCTGCCCTTTCCCCACACGCCCTCTCTCAAAACGAGTAAAAGAAACTTAAAAAAAAAGTACCTTCTGCAAAAGGGGCTTCACGTGTGCATGATCATAAAGGATGCAATTAAATGATCCATACACTCCGTCGTTCACGTAATACATAAAGGTTTGTTCACTCGATTCATCTTCATCTGGAAAGGCAGACTGGTCTCAATTACCACGTTTTGTACCAACGCACAGTTACGCAAGCAAGGATTCAACCTTTATACGCACCATCAGAGCCCGTCTGTTCCTTTACTACGAGCTTTTTGGCAATGATATTAACTGCAAGCGTGAAAGCGGACGCGACGTAGTATCTGCCGGGCTCAGCTATGACTCGCACCCCCGAGTCTGCCGGGAAGTACTTGTCCAGGGCGGGGTTGATAACACCGGTGATCTAGGAGAGAGAGACAAGAACGGTCATCATCAAGGGGAACTCTCATGGAAGAGCAAAAACCAGCACTCTGGGAAGTAACAGAATAAAAAAAGGTGAAAGCAGCCACCAGCAGGGAGGTTTAGGATCGAGCAACAACGGCAAGAGAACAAACATCTCCCTAAAAACCAGCCTGCGTGTCCCGTGGTTTCATCTGGATTCCCCTCCGGACACTCCCCTATCCTTTAGAAGATATTATGGGTTATGAGTCTATCAAGTGATAGTATAAATTTATTACTGCTTACTAAGGTTTCAAGGGGCCTGAATCCTTTAATCTATCCAACAGGATAAAGCCATCCTGCCTGTCTCAGAAGATTTTTACAAGGTGGGCCTATTTCACAAACTCAAACCACCCTGTAATGGTCCAATTAACAGTATGTCCACTTTAACTTCCTAAGTGACTAAACAATTAAAATGTCTAAAGAGAAATACAAAACCGAGAAAAAAAGCACATTTGGGGTAATGATGTCCCAAAGTCTGCGTGCTCACTTTCCACAGCAACATTTCCTAACATTATCAACTATTTTCCAAGATTTTGGGGGAAACGGACTCATTTTGGCTTACAAAACCAAAGGATATTAAACACAATTTTAAACAGCACAGAACTTGCTGAAAATACTAATACCAAAACATTGTTTTTGTTTGTACAATTTCTTTTGATATTAGTTAAAACACTTAAAGAAGTTTCAAAATACTCCAAAACGGAACTTGTGAAAATAACTATGAGTATTAGTTTTATTATAATTACCTCTTCAAATTTAAGCTTTACATCCTCAGACCCAGGAAAGCCGCCACCGATATCGAGCAGACACATGTTGAAACCAACCTCAGCCTAGAGTCAAGAACATTCGGTCAATCGAGTGGTCAGATCGATACCAAGTCTTCAAATTGTATGCAGATGGATTTAAGCCTCTGGAATATGCGGTGACTTCCGCAGGTTAATTCTAGAATGAAGTCTAGTCACTGTTAGCCCTGCCCCCTCCTCCCACCCCCACACTTGGGTTTACATATACTCACCCCCATGTCAAAGACACAGCGGGCGTCAGAGATGGCCTGCACGAAGGTCTCGGGATCGGTGCAGCCACTTCCCACGTGGAAGCTGGGGCAAAGAAAGGAGAATATATGATTTCTTGCTATTTCTGAAAAGAACGATTTACAGAAGACCCATGAAAGGCGCACTAAGATCTTAGTGTCTATGCCACCACCGAGAGCTCACCTGACACCGATGACATCAATATTTAGCTCCCTCGCCCGTTCCAAAAGAAGCCTGCTGGTTTTGAGTGTGGCACCAAATTTAACACTGAGGCGACAGACTGCCTTGGAATCATCGGTGGCAATCCGCAAAACCAACCTAGAAGCAGGAAGATCGTATGAAAAATTTCCCATGACAGAAGACCGCTTACAGCCACGGTTAAAACAACAAGGCTCTGTGGCTCGGACATCCTGCGGTTTGAGCTTCACACGGTTTCACTCAAGAAGTTTTCCGATTTTCGACTCTGCCCGACCCAGCACACTTTTATACTTTACTAAGGTACAGAAATCTCAAAACCGGAAATCTGAGTTGGACAACCTGCAGACCCCATACCTGACCCTGCCCTCAAAACGGAGTAACTCACTTTGCCTTTGGGTGAGCTCTGGCAACTTTCATCAACTCCACTTCACTGTCGAAAGTCATCATCTGGACTCCGTTATTGGCAGCATACTTAATCTGAGACACTTGTTTACAAGGATTTGCATAGATGATCCTCTCCGGAGGCACCCCGAGACTCTGCACCAGTTGGATTTCAGTCTGAAAAAGAATAGATCGTGCATTATATACACACGGCTAATCGACGAAAGAAAAGAAAAACACGGCAGCTTGCGCACTACGATCTGCTGCCCAAGAAACACAACTTTGATCTGAGCTGCTGGGAGCACCAGCGCCATTTTATAGAAGGACTTTGGAGCCCTGCCGCTTTTGCTTACCTTGCTGGCACAGTCGAATCCTGTCCCAATGGCAGCTAGGGTCTTCACTATGGTTCTGCTATCATTGCATTTAACTGCATAAAAGGGGGTGACCCGAGGAAGAGCTTTTAACCATCTCAGATGTTTCTTTAGAATGTCTCCCAGATCCGCGACATAGAAGGCATCCTTATCATCCTGCAGAAAGAGTGTTTGCAGGGGACTCAGCAGCAGCCTAATAATACATCCCACATGCGGCCCCTCTTCTCTCCCATCGTTCTCAGTGAACCCTCATCTTTTTACTCCCGTCACTGACACGAATATCACCATTACCACTGGGTGATCCACAGCTAATAAATCCCAAATTCCCTAACAAGACATTTGAGCTCCATTACATTTCCTTAAGGTTCCCACTCAAGTTCTCCACTCATCTGCCCAGCATTTTCAAAGCTGCACTGGCAGCATGGACTTGATATACTTACAGAAGAGGAAACTTCATTGATTTTTTGGTCCAGAATGTCCTTGGCAGTAAAGCCTTCATCGAGGAAATGGCAGTCAAACTCTGCATTACTAAAGCTGTTCATGGTTTCTTGATGTTCCTCTGAAACGTAACAAACTGCAAACAGGGTGGAGAAATTCACTCAGAATTCACTGCGACACTTAATAATTCTTAACAATAACCTGCAGCAACCACGGATACTTACGTGGAAAACTAAGAGACGGAATTTAAAGAAATTATTGCCAGCTTTTCACAAAGGCAATTCTCCGGGATCCCAAGCCCCCCCGGAGGAAGGGCGTGCCCTCGGTGCAGCAGTGGAAAAGTTCTGATGAACACAGAATTCGCCGTCTCCCTTGGGAAACACATCAAATCGAAACATCAGACGCGGACTGCACACACACAGGAAGCCAGGCTACTCCAGCACCCCCGCAGACAGCTCGCTCCCTGGATTCGGGAATCGCATTATTCCAGGTGGAAGTCACATGACCCCACAAACCTCTACACCATCCAAGTGGACACCAGATTCAACACTAGCCTTTTTCAAGCCCCACGCTAAAATTCCATATGGAGTACTGCACATCCCAAAATAAGCATTTCAAGTATTTATGCTAAAAAACCTACAGAAAGCCGGTTTCAGAATCTTCACTTAGTTCACAAACGTGGACAAAATTTTATAGTGGTCAGTTTACTTGATTTCAGAGATGCTTTAGCTTTTTAGAAGCTTAAAACAGCGTTACGCTAATTACGGAAAGGCACCCTAGAAACATCTTGTATTTCCTATTTTCGCTAAGTCTTGCGCCAGAGTAACTTAGTGACCAAAAGGCATCGTGGAAGTGTCTAAGGCTCAACTTACGTTGTGCTCTTAAGTTTCCTAAAAATGTTGTGAATTTTTATGCTATTTTATTTTCATACCAGGCATGTGTTTTGTTTTGTTTTTTTTAATTGCAATCTTCCTATCAAGAAGAGGCACTATGGCTGCTGTATCTGATCAGAAATCAGCATTCTGGAGTCAGGGTTGGCTCTTGTCCAGTGAGCACAACTCTGGCAACCTCTTCTGTCCTCACCGGCACCCTAACACTTGCTTAGCTACCGACAATAATCACATGGAAGTTAATTTTTGGCTAACTTTACGAATAACAAAAATAAAGAAGCGTACGTGGATTATGAATAAGCAAAAGTAAATAAAGCTCGTCACAATCTGAGCCACAGTCCTTGGCCTTCATGAAATGGGACACTGGTAAAGGAGTGATCTTAAAATTACCGATTTTAACCTATTTAATTGCTGCTAGGCAGGGGACTTTGTTTTCACTGTGCGACCCGCTTCAGTGCCTGCAGCCTACGGCAGGGAGGCCAGGCAATGGTTCGGGGCCACGGTTGGCTCTGGCATGGGGCACTATGAGAGGCCCAGGGCGACGAGCCTGCCATAAATCCAAACCCATGCGTGGTAGGACTTGTTTTAAGACTTGACCTAATGTAACGTGACTTTCTGGCACTATCAGCCTCCTACGTTGCCCAAAGCACCCCTAGAGGCAGGCAGGGGACTAAGGGGACAGCAAACGCTTTTCGGCTGTGTAAATAACACACAGCGTAGGCCACTCAGGGGCAGACAGGGTTATTCAGTTAGGGCCTATCTTTAAGGCAACGTTCAAGCCTACACCTGGGAAGTTTCCATTACTTTGCACTATGTCACTATTAAGTACCTTCTAAAGGTTTACTTTAATAACTCGCAACATAAAGAAATCCCACCTTCCGGGGTTTGTATAGCTAAGCTCCTTAAAATGATGAGTCAATTAGCACAAGATCGCACTTTTCTGCTACGAAATTCTTTGCTGCCAACTGGGAACTATTACAAGAGACAGAGACTGATTTAAAGGAACGGAAAACGTTTCACAAGTCAACTAAATTCTGCCCAATTTCAGGTTTACGTGAAGTCAACACATTCTTTGTCCTCCCCAGACATTTCCAGAGGCTGTGCTCTCCATACGTTCCCCATATTACTTGGGATTCTCAAACAACCACCATCAGCTTTCTTCTGGAAACCGGAGGGCTGCCTCCTAACTGCATGTCTGCTCGCCTGACCTGCGATCTTATACATTCTAGGCTTTTCTTCAATCGCGAAGTCCAAGATTCCTTAAACGGACAATCGCAACTCACAGCGAATGGAGACTTTTTCGCCACAGTTACTACAAGGCTCTCTCGGCTCCAGCAACGCCGGCGAATTTCGAGATCGGGTCATTTCCTCTGCACGCGAAAACTAAGGGATACAAAACTCCAGGACAACGAGGCAAAACGGTTTGCCTCATCCTAATAAAAGTGAGAGGAGCGATGGGAGCCCGAGACCTGCACGGGCTCGCTCATCTCTCTCCTGCACCTGCTGCCGGGCTTGCCACACGCGTCTTAAAAAAGAATAGCGGTTGAAGGAACCCCGGGCCTTCCCATCAGCTTCCGGCTCTGAACACTCACTGACGTGGTTCGGAAGAGGTGAAACGCAGTCCCCTCCAGCCCAGGCTGCCCTAAGCCGGGGCCATCGCGGGCAGGACGGGCCGCGGCGAGGGCGGCCGCACAGGGCCAGGGGGTCGGCGCCCCCCTTCACGGGGGAAACCAGGCCCCGGAGGGCAGCGACCACCAGGCTCAGGGAGCCGCAGCCGGCTCTGCGACCACGTGTCCCTCACAGATTCAGGCGCAGGGTCGGTCCCCCGGCCTCCGGCCCGGCGCGCAGGGACACGTGGCCGTCCCCCCTCCTGCCTCCCAACCGCCCAGACGCGCCCCTCTCACCTTAGAGCGCACCGGCGCCGCGGGCCAGCCCCATGGAGATGCCGCCGCCGAGCGCGCAGGACCGCCGGCCGCCCCCGTCAGCCGCCCGCCCGCCGCCTCGCTCCCTCCCGCGGAGGACCGCCGGCCCGAGGTGGCGCCGGAGCTCTGGCAGAGGGGCGGCGGCGGCGGAGGCTGAGGGGACTGACAAAGCCGACGGGCCGCCGCTCCGCTATTTATAGCGCCGCGCGTGTCGTCATGGAGACGCACCAGCTCAAACCAGCCGCGATCGGTTCCGTCCGGGCGTCCCCCGAGGAAGGGGGCGGAGCGCGGTGGCTGCGGCCAACCCGCGGCCGGACGGAGGGGCGGGGGGCGCGGGCAGTTGTACGTCAGCAGCGCCGAGCGCCACCCGGCCCGCCCCCGGCCTCGCGCCCCTCCCGGCCCTGCGGCGGACTTGCGCACGCGCATTACGCCGCAGGAAGACTCCAGCGGCCTCGCACCCCTCCCGGCCCTGAGGGAGGCACGCGCACGCGCACGCGCACGACGCCGCGGGGCGCCCCCGGCGGCCCCGCGCCCTCCCCGG